>NW_024426996.1:6001042-6114504 GCF_017311325.1 Ursus maritimus | reverse complement strand
CTTTCTTTCTTTCTTTCTTTCTTTCTTTCTTTCTTTCTTTCTTTCTTGGAAGCGGCAGACAACTGTTCTCACACATTATAATTTTTCTCTAATACTTCATATTTATTAAAAAGATATAAGATTAAATAAAGATGACTTTTTGGTTCATCCTTATTAATTTGTAAGTTAGAACTCATTGAAACTCATTGCTAGATCAAGATGAAAGCTGGACCTCATCACTGACACAGATTTGAAGAGAGAGTGACATTACATCTCTGTTAAAAATTTCATCTCTTAGGCTGCGTTTCTACCATAGGAAATAGAGATTTCAGCTTGAAGTATGTGAAGAAGAGAGGAAAGGAATAATTCAGATTAAGCCCTAAAGAAAGGTTGAGTGTGGCAGAAAAATGGTCCCATTAGCTTCTGCATAGGCTGCTCCCTAGACTACACGTACACTAGAGTATTATTTGACTCCTTGTCTCTGTGAATCCTTTTCTTTAAATTAGAATGAACAGCTACTGCTGCTTTTAAGACTTTTTAAAGAGAAATTACAAAAAGTACCATTTTTCTTTTTATCACTGCTTAAAGAGTAACAAATGGAAGACAACAAAACTCTTTAAGGCAGTGATTTAAATTAACTCTGCCGGACAGACTTTAGTGATATTCAGAAAAATAGACAAGGAAAGCGATGACATTTCTCTTTAAATTCAGCAGGATAAAACCTCAAAACACTCTACATTCATAATATGTTTCTCAGGAAACACTAATCCCAAGAAAAGCACTTCTTCCCTGGGCTATTAATTTTCCAATTATAAAATGAATTAAGAAAGAGAAAATTATATGTGTACATACATATATGTGTAGTTATATATATGCCATATAGATGTGTACAGTAGCCCTCCCCTTATCCGTGAGGGATATTTTCCAAGATCCACATGGGATATCTAAGCTACAGATAGTACTGAACCCTATATATACTATGCTTTTTCCTATACATACATACACACATACCTATGATAAAGTTTCATTTACAAATTAGGCACAGAAAGAGATTAACAACAATAACTAATAATAAATTAGAACAATTATAACAATATACTGTAATAAAAGTTATGTGAATGAAGTCTCTCTCTCTTTTTCTCTCTCAAAATACCTTATTGTACTGTACTAACCCTTCTTGTGATGATGTGAGGTGATAAAAATGCCTCTGTGATGGGGGCGCCTGGGTGGCACAGCGGTTAAGCGTCTGCCTTCGGCTCAGGGCGTGATCCTGGCGTTATGGGATCGAGCCCCACATCAGGCTCCTCTGCTATGAGCCTGCTTCTTCCTCTCCCACTCCCCCTGCTTGTGTTCCCTCTCTCGCCGGCTGTCTCTATCTCTGTCAAATAAATAAATAAAATCTTTAAAAAAAATGCCTCTGTGATGAGAGGAAGTGAGGCGAACGACATAGGAATTGTGATGTTGTCTCAGGCGACAAGTGACCGTCTCACTATACATCAGAAGGAGGGTCCTCTGTTTCCAGTCTGGTGACTGACCTCAGGTAGCTGAAGCCACAGCAAGTGAAACCGTAGATAAGGAGTATATATACATATATTCCGCAGTCTTACAAGTACATACTTCAATACATTCTTGGATTTGTCATGATTTTCTTTGTGTTTCACTCTGGTTCAACACTGAAATTGTAGCAGCAGCAGTAGCACAGAGATGATCGTTGAATCATCCAATGTACTCCCTTGCTGAAGAGAAATTGGTCTCTACAGAGTATTTTCCAATCTTTTGCCACTTTATGGTTAAATCACTCAGCCACAAGGACTTCCCGGATTTCCTTTGAAAGAGTGTTCCATGGGCTGACATGTTTATGTACAGAGATTTCCAAGATTTTTAACCCAAGTTTTCTTTAACTCAGCTTTATGTTGCTGTTTCGAGTCCTGCCTTATTTCTACTACCTTAAAATCATTTTTTTAAGATGATCATTACCTTCGTATCTATCAGGAGAGACTGTAATTATCGGAGCATCCTAGCACATCAAATTCTGCTTGTTGTATCTACCAAGTTGTTTGCATGGTTTCACTTTAAAACACCCTGCTTGCCGGTTAGTCACGCTCTGTGATTTGGGTAAACTATTCTCATTTCTACAAACAATTATTAGTCAAATAATTTGTTCTTGTTACAATTTAAAAACAAATCTTATTTTGGAAATCTTTCAGCTGTTAATGTTCAGAAATCCCCATATAGTTCAGTGGTTCCGGGTTCCTAAGGGTGGGAGTCAACTCTTATCGAGATGTCTATCCCTTACCATATGTAGCAAGTGTGGAAAAGAGGTACTTTGGGAAACAGTTATTGAATTAAATCAAAACCTTGTCTTCTTGGGTTGAGCTTCTATTGAAAATACAACGCTTGCAGTCAGAATTTCAATGATCAATGTTCATTCCTGAAAAACTGGCCCTTCTATTATTATTCCAGTTAGATTGTCTCCCATATCAGGTATGATTTCATGGCTTGCTGTATAGGATATTACCTTAATAATTTATGTTTATGTTCACTATTTCAGCATTCTTTTTTTCCTACATCGATGCACATTGGAAGGTTTTGATACAGTCTTTAGCAGTGCACATCAAAAGGGGAGTCAAGGAGGAAACTGTGGGTCATAGGAAAATATAATAAAAGCCTATTGGGAAATGGAAAGAACCAGTACTGTCATATGGGTTAGCTTTCTAGCTTTTTCTTCTTTTCAATCAATAAGTGATAAATTATGTTAGGATTATGTATTTAGTTGAACTAAATATCATACTTAAGGTTTCATGTAAAATGCGATGGGGCTATACAATTTTCAGAAAATATCTCTGTTTAAGATTGAAATGTATTCCCCCACTGCATTAGCTGAGGTTGTTAGAGATTTTTTTTTTTTTTTTTTTTTTTAATACTGTGATTTCCTTCCCTGTTCTGGGAGTCTTCAACATCTGTCTGGGCATAGTTACAAGTTCTTTGTGGGTACCGACACAGGCTATTGTTACTATTAGGGCCATCAATATACTTAATAATAAATTTTGATTACAACTTTATTGTATCATTTGGGTAAATCTCTGGCTTGCAGGCTCACAAAACTTACAAGATCATAGACAATAGCTTTCATAAAGTCCTTGTAGCTACTGACATGACGCTACACTACGAGTGTCCATGGTAGCACTAAATAATAAATGTGCAAGGGACTCTTATACAGCCTTCTCTTTATTTGCTGTTTTAGATTCTCCATGATTCTGATGCAAGACCAGACCCTTTTAACAGCTTTCAAGAAATATTTTTTCACCAAGCATTTTTTAATTTTTGTAGTCTTAACCAAAAATGTTTGAGGTTGCTGGAGGGACAAGATAATGCTGTACACAGAATTCCACTGACAGATTTTCACTTAACATTATTTGTTTTTGGCCATGCCAAGGGTTTTCTGTTCCTCAAATAACATCAAGTCTCAACTATTTTTCTTGCAGGTTTTCTTCAGGATTTCAAATTCCTCTTTGGTCTATCACATCGGGCAATGTTTTGATTATTCTACCATTTGAGTGAGCCCTTGGGATGGTACCCTTCCACTGTAAGTATTTAACTTGGTGTTTTCCCCCAAGAAATTATTCCCAGAAAATAATTCATTGAATTTTATCTTTTCAATATCACTACACATAAAATAAGGAAAACCTGAGATAAGAGTGAAATTCAATTTAACAAGGCTTTGATACAATACCATGCAAAGCACTGAAAGAAATTAGGTTTAAAGGAGAAGGATTCTTTACTGTTATCTGTTAATGCATAAAAAATGACCCCCAAACTTAGCGGCTTAAGAAAACTTTTATTATCTCTGAATTTCTGTGGATCAGGAATCCAGGCATGGGGTAGTTGGGTCCTCCCATTCAGGGTTTCCAACAAAGCTATGATCAAGGTGTTGGCTGAGTTTGCAGTTATCCGAAGGTTCAACAGGGCAGGATATGCTTCCTTGTGAGCTGTTGGACTGAAGGCCTTAGTCCTCCTGCTGATCATTGGCCAAAGGCTATTCTCTCCTCCATTCATTGTTAAGTGAACCTTCCCCTAGGACAGCTCACAATATGGCAACTGACTGAACCAAAGTGAGCAAGACAAAGACAGAGAGGGCCATTAGGAAGTCACAGCCTTTTATAACCTAATCTTGAAAATGACATCCCACGTTTTTGCCATATTCCATTCTTTAGAAGCTAGTCCCTAGATCCAGCCCACCCTGTAAAGGAGGAAATTACACAAGAGTAAGAGTACCAGGATGCAGGAGCTATTGTGTGCCATCTTAGAAGACTGTCTACCAGAATCAAGAATATAGCAGCCAAAAACTTGATATAAAATATAAATCAGTATTTATAACAATTAATGAGTTTAATTCATCATCTTCTTTTTAGTATTTAGTTCCTACTGAATATTGAATATTGCTGTTGCAATATGGATGCCTAAGTCACCACTGCTTCCCCATATTAAGGACTAAGGTTCTCATTCCTCCATCTGCTGGGAGAGTTAGCTGACACCTCTCAACCGTGTCCTTAGAAATCAGCTTCAGTTGAAGACAGCTGCATTGCCAAAGGCCACTCCCTTCTTGGAGATAACTTACACGGAATGACTAATCAATGTTGCGTTATTATTATTTCTTTTTTTTCAGAGAGAAAGTGGGGGTGGGGGGAAGCAGAGGGAGAGGGAGAGAAAGAATCTGAAGGAGACTCCACACGCAGTGCAGTGCCAATGGCAGAGCTTGATCTCACAACCCTGAGATCATGATCTGAGCTGAAATCAAGAGTCGGATGCTTAACCAACTGAGCCACCCAGGTGCCCCCAATGTTGCATTTTAAATGTCCATCTCCCTTGCCTCAGTGTTGGACAGCCCTGAAGGCCCATCCCAGCTTGAGGGCTTCATTTAAGGTCAGCTGAGATCATCGTTGTAACTGTATAGCTGTACAACCCCTTCGTCTACACCGTTTGGCTTATCTCAGTGCTCTGGGCGTGGTGATCCCTATAGTACTCCCCAGGAAACCTTTTGCATTCAAATCTGTAAATCATGGTCTATTTCCTAGGAAACACAAACTGCAACATCTATACTTTTAACTTTCTGTATAAGGGGAAATAGCTAACATATAAATACTGAAATGTTAATATAGAATCTGTAGAGATTTTAATATATTTACACCCCTCTTGAAAGGGATGTTGAAATGTATCTATAAGAATTTCGAGTCAAGATGCCAGAAATTTGCACCAAATTCCCCCCGAGGGAATTTAAATAGAGTTTAAAATCATGCTCTTGATTTTCACCAATTGATGTAACACACAGCCATTTTCACTGTTACCATAGATCTAGGTCATTATATTCTTTCTGTCCGTTATAAGTAAAACTCTGCAAAATCTTCACCCAGGGTTAGAAGTGAGTAAGTTTATGTTCTTATATATATTGATTTGGTTCACACTTCTAATCTAGATCATGGGGCAAATTTGTTATTTCCTGAGGGACATCATCAAGAAAAAAGCCAAACCAAAACACAAAACACCAAACCCCTAATACTAGATATGGAGTTTGTTTGCAAGTAAAGTTAAGGCTATCACATTACATATCAATTACAATAACCCTCAAAATATGGTTACTCTATACCATAATTTCCCTGCTGTTTTAAGATGGAATTCACACAAATTTTAGTGTAAAATGTGGCAATTAAAATGACAAGAGACGGAAGAACGTCCTTAATTTTAAGGAAGTGTCCTGAATCAAGATTAGAAGGCAATGCAAAAGAATTAGACTTAAAACATGGTAACTGTTAGGATTTACAATTTTATTATGAATTTCTCCTGGACTTCTTGCTTTTCCATCCATTTCCCTACTCTTCTGCCACTGTGCTCTGATCTCCGGGGAGGAGGGCTGGCCACTGAATGTTGTGTTTTCCAGTCCCCTGTGTCAACTGACTTGCAGGGAGAGATTGGAGGAGGCTGAAGGAAGGAAACCTGGTAACTCTTTCCCTCTCTCTTTGCATTGATGGTTTCCTCAGCACCAGCTGTGGTGTGGTTCCAGCTCCTACCTCCTTTCCCTCCAGGTTGAGGTCAGGCAGCCTTGCCTCCCTCCAGCCTGGCCCTGATAGCTGCTCTCCGATGCTGCTAATACTTGGTTTGCTTCCCCACTCACTGCTTTTCAGCTCTTTTCTACTACCTGGGTAGTAAAGTCGATTTAATCTCCATCTGCCTTGAATATATAGAATGATTTATGGTTGCACCTGGATGGCCACAACCACCTGAACTATATGCCTGTTGTTTGCAACAAAAAAACCCCAGACATATACAAAAGGCCTTTTTACCATTAAGGGAAAAATAATTAGTCCTCAAAATAATGTAATATGATGTTATTACCCACATTTTCCAGAAAAGAAGAGTGGGCTCAGCAAGGATAGGTAATTTGCCTATGATCACACATCAAATGCGTAGCTTACATAACGAATGGGGCTTCTAAAGTGAGACAACTTGATTGGAATCCTGATTTCACCTCGTATTAGCCTGGCAAATTACTTGACCAACTTGTGTTACATTTTCTCATCTACAGCATAGGGATTTTAGTCATATTTACTATTCATATTCAAAAAAGTGTCGTGAAGATTAAATAAATGAATAAATGTTAAAGTTGCTACAGCAGCTACTGGCACATAGTATGTGCTCAGTAAAAGTTAGCTATTATTATTAGCCATGTGGCTTCAGTATTGTTTTCAATGACTTTGAAAAAACAAAACAAGTTAACAATGATTCTCCTGGGATTTATGGCTCAGTGTTTATGTTTTGAAAAGAAATTTACAAATGCATGACATGATTATCATATTGAACGATAATTTCTGATTTAGTTAAAAATCTAATCTTCTACCCCTGATTATTAGAACAGTTTAGAAAAGCAAGATTGATTTCTTTTGTGGAATAGTCAAGAATTCCACAGTGGCCTAAGGCACCGAATGATCACAAACCATCATCCTGCAATTAAAATGGCCGGAGCTGACCTGCTCTTTATTAAACATTAATCTTTGGCTTCTTCTGAATGCACCAGTGAGTTCAAGGTCTGGATATGTATGACTCATGCTAGCTCTGTGCCATTAAGCTGTTTTATAGGGGAAAACTATTCTTCATTGCATTGAGCCTGACACTCAAGATTCTTTTTATAATTTGAAAATTGGCAGTTCAGAGTATTTTTAAATGAAAAATGCTAGCTATCGTAACCATCATTTGTTGATAGAAACAATGCTTTCACCATTGAAATAACCCTACAGAACACACTGTGGCCTCAAACTACCATGGACATATATTAATATTTCATATATAATATTATTAGCACATTCTTTTTACAATGTGTTTTATACTCAGTATTTGTTCTTGGTAACATTCTTTTTTTTTTTTTTTGGTTCTTGGTAACATTCTGAATAGTATACAAATTACACGAGTAAGTGAAATTACACTGTTTATTTGCAATCATGTGAAAGAAAAAACAAGCAAATGCATATTTTGTAAACAAGAATTTTCTGCTAATTAGCATTACAATTGTGTATTTCACGATGTTTTTGAGGCATGAGCATATCTCTAAGCAATACAAAAATAAGTGTGGGTGAAATAATTAATCTGAGTAGGTGTATGGATAATTGTACCAAATATTAGTTTTTGTTATTTACTTTACTACTCGTATGCTTTTACCATCTGCAAAAATCTAATTGCTTTCTACAGAAATTTTCACTAATTCCTTCCACTCCGTATCTTTTACATGGCTACAAAGGCTAACCTATGACAATCTTGGTTATTTTGACTATTAAATAAATATTTAGGAGATTTTGGAATTAACTTGGTCACTGGGTACCACATCATCACTGGATATTAATTTTAAATTTGTGAGTATATATATGGCATTTTTGGATTATGATATTTCAGTTTCTTGTTGAATCGTTACATATAAAAGGATAGATATACTTCTTTCATTTTTACTATTTTTGAAAATAACTAAAATTATACTGAAAACACTTGGATCAGAATGGTTGTCCCTTATGCGTGTTTTTGCGCAAGCAGTTATGGGAAAGCAGAACTGTTTACTGATGTCATTTAAATCCAGGAAGCTTCTTTATTAGTGCTAATCTTTTATAAAAATGTATACTATCCAGTCTTTTTATGATGCAAATAGTCAAAGGGATACCCAAATTTAATGTCAATTTCAAATTAAACTTAGGTTTTTAAGTTAGCTTCTTTGAAAAGAAATATAATGCTCATCTTATTATAATGCTCATCTAACCTTCACATATCCTAGGCTTTTAAACTAAATGTACAAGCAAACATGATTTATAGTGGAGTAGAAAGATGTAGGCTAAGTTTACACTAAGGATTTCTAAGGATGGAATTTATGAGGACAGGGAGGGTTGAAGGAAACATTTTAAAAGAACATCATTTTCTTTAAAATTTGAAATTTACAAAGGAAAGAACTACTCTTCAATAATTCAAAATAAAACATAAATATTTTGTGCAAATATTTTCATTCATCACATACATGGGTTAGCATCATGACAGCCTAACTGAAATCAGGGTAACTTTATGACAAACCTAAATACTTTATGTGATATAAACCAACAGATACTCCCCTACTGCTTTCCTTATACCAATCGTTCTCTTTGAAGAGGCCACCCATCAGTGATGAAATCACTTTTAAACTTTTAAACAGGAAAGAAACTTGAGTTAAATCTAACCTCTTTATTGGACAAGTGGGGAAAAAACCCAAAACTGAAGTGAAGAGGGACCAAATGGCTTTCCCAGTAATGGCTGGTATATAGACCGAAAGTCTGTTTTTATCAAATGGATACAGGCCAGTTCAGCCATGCAAACCACCTGTCATCATGAAATTAATTCTTATAATGACATGCAGACTATCGAAACTTCTAATAAGGATTTTTAGATCTAGATCGAAATAGGTTCACTTTCCGGCTCTGCCCATTAAGCAATTAAGTCTTGAGCAAAAGCCTGAAATTCCAGATACTTCGTACACTAAATATATAATTTATCTGTAATGAGGATCACTATGCATGTGAGAATTAGCAATTGGGAAGCAAAGTGCCAGCAGTACCTGATTCATAGTTGTGGCTCAATAATTGATAATCTAGGAAAATCTGCTATTTGAACAAGGCTAGAAAAGATCATAAGATATAGAAGTTACTTGGTTTATTTTATATTTCCCTACATTTCCTGAATTATTTTTAAACATATGTTGTATTACTTTCATCTTATATAGCTCCCTCAGAGATCATGTTGACGTTTACATTTCTAATTTTTCCCAAATTTTGGTGGCACCCCCCCATTGCATCTTTATTTTTCCATTATTGATAATACCTGCAGAGTGTATGCATGAGCTGGAACTGTGTGTACTCATGATTTAAATTTCTTTGATAATCGCTGCTAAGACCCACATCTATTTGTGATCATTGCCCCCATTAGAACCACATACTTTATAACAAGACTAAAACTCTCTTGGTTTTAAAAATGATTGCTGTTATGTATTATTATTATTAATAATAGTAATAACTATTAAGACTGAAAGAACAAACTTGGGAGCTAACTCATATCCTGGAGTTCTGTATAAATTCTACTTTATTAGTTCTAAATATAAGGTATGGGAAAAAATGCCATTAAGGGAAATAGGAGGATAATCACACCCTGGCAGCTTCTTTGCTGGGCTTGTTTCTAGCTCAAAGAGACTTAATCAGCTTGTCAAGCAGAATTCAGAGTAGTAGCTCGAGAGTCTAATAACATATATGATGTATACCATAGACACGCAACATATTATGGAATTTGGAGAACATCGGTGCTGGGTATTTTGTCATGTATTGCCGCCATGAAGACAAGATGAAGATAGCTTTTCCTCCGTCCTTCCGTGACTCACATCTTGAGGTCTAATGGCAGCGCAACAGACGTTCTTGAGGGCCTCGGCACCAGCTACGGGATTACTGTGGCCCTGGCTGCGGCAATCCACCAGGCCAAGCACCATTTCAACAAAAGCATAATAACAACAATAATAGTTACTATTTGTTAAATTGTTATGAGGTAAAGACTGTGTTAAAGTAGGCAAACTGTCTTATCTACTTCAATATAAGTGCAAGTTATAGGTCATATTATTACTCCATTGACAAAAGAATGAAGAGACTCTTATGAACTTGACAAAAAGTCCATAGCTAGACTTGGCAAGAACAGGATCATATTTATCTAGTACCACATCCAAGATCTTGGACTGTACTCTTCCTGCCCAATCTGTCTTACTTATTATTGTTATTGCCATTATTATTATTTTTGAGGATTTGTCTAAGTCAGGTGGTAGCACAATGGGAACCATGCATTACAGTCGATGTTTAGTCTGAGATATCCCTTGTGAAGTCTATTCCTGTTTATTCTGAAGCCCAGCTACTGAAAAGTTCAATTATTTAGAATACCATAAAGACTTATTTATTATTTTCTGTGTCTGAGGCCTCTGTCTAAAGCATTTTCAGACTTGGAAATGTTTTAAATTTTCTAAGATTTTGGGATATGATGAAATATGATTTTTTTAAGCAAGACCACACTATAATTTTCTCCACATGTGTGAACTAAAGACATAAAAGATGCAGATAGAATAGAAATCAAAGGAGAATTGGAGTAGAAAAACTAGTGGCAAGCAAAAATTCAGCTCTGGTAAATGAATGGCTGATCCAACAGTCCCTTCCTTTGAAGTTTTGATCTAAAAGAAAAACAACAAAAAGAAGCTGAGGAAGAAAAAAAATAAACTGCTTCCACAAAAGTGAAACTAAATCTAAGTTAGGTAATTTCATTTTTTTTTAAGCATCTCAAAGAAGCCAACTTCAGGATGGAGTACAGTTAAGCAACAGGACTTTTACATTCTTAAATGAGAATGGAGGGAAACCATTTTTAAAATAGGCTAATATCAAAGAAAGTGTCCCTCGATTCACTCATGACACCAGTCTGTTCGGAAGCTCTGATCATTAATGCAGTTCAGGGCAAACTCATTTGATACTTCCTTCAGAAATGCAGAGAGATGTTTAGAATCATTCAAAAACAGCCTCATTTAAAAATCTGGGGTTTGTCTTGGTTGTGTAAAGAATTTTAATCACACTCATTTGGAGAAATGTGATAATATGATACATATAAATGGAATTAAGTTTACTGAATTATGTGAACATTTGAGAGAGGCAAAAACTTATAAACCATCTGGGTATTTAACAGAATAGTAAGGGAAAAATAGTTATAATTACTCCATTTATTTAGTAAATATTTACTGACCTCTCTGATTGACAATATGAGCATGGCTTAAAAGAGGGAGTAAACTCGGAGTTTTGAAGGATAAATAGGAGTTTTCTAGAAATATGAGGGTATATGATTAGGGCACTAGGGTGGCTCAGTCAGTTAAGCACCCCACTCTTGATTTTGGCTCAGGCCATGATCTCAGGGTCGCAGATTGAGCCGTACATTGGGCTCTGCCTTAGTGCAGAGTCTCCTTCAGATTCTCTCTCTCTCCCTTTGTCCGTCTCACTGCTTGGGCTCTCTCTCTAAAATAAATACATAAAATCTTAAAAAAAAAAGAAAAAGAAAGAAATATGAGGATATATCAGAATTCTAGACAAAGGAAAGAGGAGGGAAAGAGGGTGGAGAAATAATACAGGGTTCAAGCATTACATGAAAATCTTGTATAATCGCAGTATAATCACTTGGAGGATTTGTTTAAAATCAAGTTTCTGTGCCTTGTCCCATGCCAAGTCAATCACAATCAGTGATAGCAGAAAGCAAGAATTTGCATTTTTAATAGGCACACTTAGGTTGCTTTTATAAACATTAAGATTTGAAAATTGTTGCTATAGATAATAGAAGTATCTAGCCTCGAGCAACAGAACTGCACAATCTATTTTACACATACAAAGAATATGCCGACGGCCTACGAGTATTAAGAGAGAAATGAAAGTGAAGAAAAGTGACCTTTAAAGACTGGTACACTGATCATTCCCTCTCTNNNCCTTTTTAGTCTACTTCTATCAGGCTTTTGTTCCTAAACTCTCTTGTCAAGGTTACCAAGGATCCTTGGCTTTCCAAATTGCTAATGCTCAAATTACATCTCAGCAACATGTGGAAAAAATGATCACCCAATCTAAAACACTGCATAGTCTTGGCTTTTGAGAAACTACCTATCATTTTATTAATCTGGTATAGCACATTGATTGATTTGTGGATGTTGAGAACCATTCCTGCAAACCTGGAATAAATCCCACTTGGTCATGGTATATAATCCTTTCAATATTACTGAATTTAGTTTGCTAATATTTTGTTGAAGATTTTACATCTTTATTGAGCATATTGGCCTGTAATTTTCTTTTCTTATGGTATCTTGTCTGGTTTTGGCATCAGGGTAATGCTGGCCTTGTAAAATGAGCTTGGAAGTGATTCCTCCTATCTATTTTTTGGAAATGTTTGAGAAGGATTGGTATTAATTCTTCTTTAAATATTTGGTAGAATTCACCAGTACGGCATCTGGTCCTGAACTTTTGTTCGTTAGGTGGTTTTTGATTACCAATCCAATCTTACTAGTAATTGGTCTATTCAGATTTTCTATTACTTCATGATTCAACCTTAAGAGAGTGTATGTTTTTGGTAAATAATCCATTTCTTCAGGTTGTACAATTTGTTGGCAAATAATTGTTCATAGCAGTCTCTTATGGTCCCTTGCATTTCTGTACTATCACTTGTAATGTCTCTTCTTTCATTTCTGATTTTATTTATTTGAGTCCTCCATTTTATTCTTTCATTTCTTTTTTTTTCTTTTTTCTTTTTAATTTTTTTAAAAAGATTTTATTTATTTATGTGACAGAGAGACAGCCAGCAGGGGAGTGGGAGAGGAAGAAGCAGGCTCCCAGCGGAGGAGCCCCGATGTGGGACTTGATCCCGGAACGCCGGGATCACACCCTGAGCCGAAGGCAGATGCTTAACGACTGTGCCACCCAGGTGCCCCTATTCTTTCATTTCTTTTTTTTTTTTTTTAAAGATTTTATTTATTTATTTGACAGAGACAGCCAGCGAGAGAGGGAACATAGGCAGGGGGAGTGGGAGAGGAAGAAGCAGGCTCCCAGTGGAGGAGCCTGACGTGGGGCTCGATCCCAGAATGCAGGGATCACGCCCTGAGCCAAAGGCAGAGACGCTTAACAACTGCGCCACCCAGGTGCCCCTATTCTTTCATTTCTTATACCTCAAAAACATAATGAAGGATAAAAATAATAAAATCATCTCAATATATGCAAAAAAAGCATTTGACAAAATTCAACATCCATTCGTGATAAAAACTCTCAACAAAGTGGAGATAGAGAGACTGTACCTCAACATAATAAAACCATATATGACAAGCCCACAGCTAATATTATACCCAATGATTAAAAGTGGAAAGCTTTCCCTTTAAGATCAGGAATAAGACAAAGATGCCTATTCTTACCACTTTTATTCAACATAGTGTTAGAAGTCCTAGCCAGAACAATTAAGCAAGAAAAATAAATAAAAGACATTCAAATTAGAAAAAAAAAAAGAAGTAAAACTATTTGAAGATGACAGGATACTATCCAACCCAGTCTACAAATTCAATGCAATCCCTATAAAATTCCAATGACATTTTTTGTAGAAATTTTAAAAAAATCTTAAAATTTGTATGGAAGCACAAAAGACACTGACTAGCCAAAACAATCTTGAGAAAGAAGGAAAAAACCCAGAGACATCACTCATTTTGACTTGAAACTATATCACAAAGCTATAGTACTCAAAGCAGTATAATATTGTCATAAAACCAGGCATCTCGATTAATGGAACAGAATAGAGAGCCCAGAAATAAACTCATAAATATATTGTCAATTAATTTATGATAGAGGAGCCAAGAACACATGATGGGGAAAAGACAGTCTTTTCAATAAATGATGCTGGGAAAACTGGAAAGTTACATGCAAAATAATGAAACTGGAACACTGTCTTATACCACACAATCAAAATAACTCAAAATAGATTAAGGACTTGAATGTAAGACACATAGCTATAAAACTCTTAGAAGAAAACATGGTCACTAAGTTCCTTGATGTCAGTCTTGGTGGTGACTTCTTTGGATTTGACAGACACCAGAAGTAAAGGCAACAAAAACAAAAATAAATAAGTGGGACTACATCGAACTAAAATCTTCTGCACAACAAAGGAAACCCATCAACAAAAAGAAAAGACAATGTAAAAAGGGGAGAAAATATTTGCAAATTATATATCTGATAAGGAATTAATATCCAAGATATATAAATAAATCACACAATTAAATAACAAAATCCCAAGCAATCCAACTAAATAATGAGCAGAGGACATGAATAGATGTTTTTTCAAAGAAGACCTACAGATGGCCAATAGATTTATGTAAAGATAATCAACATCACTAATGATCAGAGAATTACAAATCAAAACCACAATGAGATATCACATTACAACTGTCAGATTGGCTATTACCAAAAAGACAAGAATTGGCAAGGATGTGGAGAAAAGTCCTTGTGCACTGTTGGTGGGAATATAAATTGGTGCAGCCACTATGAAAAACATTATGTAAGTTCTTCAAAAAATTAAAAATAGAATTACCATATGATTGAGTAATTCCAGTTCAGGGTATTTACCCAAAGATAACAAAAACACTAACTAGAAAAGATACAGACACCCCCATGTTCACTGCAGCATTATTTACAATAGCCAATATACGGAAACAAACTACGTGTCCATCAATAAATGATTGGATACAAAATATGGTAAATATATACAATGGAATATTATTTAGCCATAAAAAGAATAAAATCTTGCCATTTGTGACAACATGAATGACTCTTGAAGGCATTGAGTAAAATAAGTGAAATAAGTCAGACAGGGAAAGACAAATACCATATGATCTCACTTATATGTTGAATCTAAAACAAAAACGAGCTCATAGATACAGAGAAAAGATTGGTGGTTGTCAGAAGCATGGGGTTGAGGGTGGGTAAAAAGGGTAAAGAGAGTCAAAAGGTACAAATTTCCAGTTATAAAATAAATAAAATCCTGGCGATGGAATGTACAGCAAGGAGACTATAGTTAATAATACTGTATTGCATATTTGAAAGTTGCCAAGAAAGTAGATCTTAAAAGTTCTTGTCACAAGAAAAGAAAATTCTGTAACTATGTATGGTGATGGATGTTAGATTTATTGTGGTAAAATAAAGAAAATTTAAAAAGATTTATTTATTTATTTGAGAGAGAGCATGCAAGCATGTGCGTGTGGGGCGGGGGGAGCAGAGAGAGAGGGAGAGAGAGAGTCTTAAGCAGACTCCCTGCTGAGCACGGAGCCTGACGAGAGGCTCCATCTCATGACCCTGAGATTATGACCTGAATCAAAACCAAGAGTCATACACTTAACTCACTGTGCCACCAGGTGCCCCAAAATAAATAAAAATTTTTAAAAAAGGATGGAAAATAAAAACTACCACTGAAATAAAATGTTTTAATGAAATTATCTAAGTAAAAGGAAATGGAAGGCCTCAGGTACTTATTTTTCCTACTTAGATTAATGGGGTGAATTTAAAAAATAGCTGTACAAATAAAGTTAATAAGTTAAAAAATAAAGAAAGAAAGAAACTATCTGGTATTCATTTTTGTTTTGCTTTGTAGGTTGCTCTTTCTTCTACTTTACTGAATCCTCAAGAACCTGAACCTTTTCTCTTTTACCTTTTTTTCTCTTTCTATACTTACTCTTTGTAGCTTTAAATCATCATTAATAATAGGAGACACATATCTATCTTCAGACCCTTTCTTTTCCTTTTACTTTACACCTGTATGTCCAAGTAGCTACTCAAAATCTCTGATTTGATGTCTAGAGGGAATTTCAAATATTTATGTTTAGAAAGGGACCCCCCCATTTCATGCTTGATCCATCAACAAGCCCACTGGGACTTTCCCTAAAGTACATCCAGAATCTGACATCTTTGCACCAATGCCATGTCTATCATTCCAGTTCATGTTGCCAGCATCACCTATTGCCTAACAGTCACAATAATCTACTGACTGATCTCGCCGCCTCTACTTTTGCCCCATACAGCAAATTTTCCATTGAGATCCTCAGTGATCTTTAGGAACATAGAGCAGAAAATGCAAGTCTGGTGTTCAAAATCCTCCAGTGGCTATCATACTTCAAATAAAACCCACAGATTTACCAAGGCTCCCAGGGTCTCCTATCCCTCACGGCAATATCCTCTATACTTACACTTCTATTGCTTCAACCGCAGTGGGCTTCTTGATGTTTATCAGATCAAGTTTGCTTTTCTTCAGAAGCTTGCATTTATGGCTTCCTCTAGCTAGCATGCTCTTCTCCCAGATATCAGCATGTCTTTCTTCTTCATTTTATTCTGGTCTCTTCTTATATATGACTTCCTTTCAATATCCTCTCATGACCACTTTACTTATTCAATTCTCTTTCCATGTTAGTCTATATTCCCCTACCATACTTTACTTTATTCACAGCATTCTCACTATTTAACATTGTATCATATAACTATTTGCTAGTTTTTTTCCTTCTCTTTCACATAGGATTATAGATTCCACAGGAGTAAGTACTTTATCTTGTTCAGTTTTTAAAATTCCCTGTGCTTGGAACAGCATAGTACATGGAGGCAGACAAAGACTATTTGTTTACTGAGCGAATCCTTCATATGTGAAATGCTGAAGCCTTAACAATGGCATTGTAAACAAGGATGGTGAGAAAAGATAAAAGGATGACTTTGCTTTATGAAATTAGAAGTCATTCTAACTAACATTACAGTATCATATGAACTAGAAAAGAACTAGAAAACATATGAAAAATGTCAGCACTTCTGTCATAAAAATGACAATACAAAGAATAAAAGGGTTAATCTACATAAAAGAATGGGATGTAATCAATAGTTCTGGGTTTGAAGGGTAGTCAAAACTGAAGTTGCCATGGAGAAACAGGAAGGAAATGGGCAGAGATGAATTGCACAGATGTTCTGGGTATAGGGATTTACATTAAAGGTCATAAAGATCTTGGAAAAGTGCAAATAATTAATCAGATTGAACCATGTGGTAGGAGATTAGGGAAAATTGGCAGGTAAAAAATAAGGGTCGAGAAATTATCTTCTCACAGGTTATTTGTAGCCTTGAAGACCATACCTACGCTGTTGGGGATTAATTTTAAGTAAGGAATAGGGGGACTGAAGCGTTTTAGCAGGGAAGGGATGTTTGTTGCTTTTGTCAATGTAGAACTGAATAGTTTTGGGGAGTTACAAATAATATAAGAAGTATCTCATCTCCAACCACTGTGGTTCTCCTTGCTCCCTGGCATCCAAGGTAAGTACACATGGCTTAGCCAATTGGATGTTTCTACTAGGGACTTTGATTCCTGAGGGACAGTCAAATGTTATTCATGGTGGTGGTAGAAAAATCAAGAGTCCACGGTAATGGTGGCTAGTGTCTATGCATTTCAATAGCTGTCTGGTGCACTGACCACAGCATTATTAGTCCTTTGAGCTTTGAAAGACCTTTTGAGATTTATGTATAGAGAAGGAAAGAGAAAGAAAGAGAGAGAGAGAAGGTGAATGTTGCAGCTCTCAGAACCAGAAAAGTCATAGATAGATCCATACTGGAAGAGAATTAGGGAAGGAAATATATGATGTCTAAAGATCAAAAGATAATTTTTGTGAAGCTTTAAGATTTTGTAAAACTTGTTAATGAAGCTTTAAACCTTTGTGAAAATTGCTGCCATGAAAAGGTGATGTTAAATGCTATCCAAGTGGTTTTAACAATTGAACTTCCTAAATTCGAACACCAAATTTTATTATATTCATGGTGGTCAACTCATATTTACCAAATGTTTATCAGATCAAAAGAGTGTAGACAATTCACTACCATGGATCTGTAACATGAAATTTGGATTGTCTAAATTGCTCAAATTACATGGGGCATTAGTATATTTACATTTTATATTATATAAAAACAAAACTTGTGTGTAGGATTCATCTCTTCAAGGTGAATTAATTTTTCCAGTTTATCTGTAGTCAAATGGTTCACAATGAATTCTCAAAAAAAGTTAAGTAAACTCGAATACAATCCATTGTAAGACTGGACCCCGTAACAATGTTGTAAGTATAAAGTAGTCTTTAAGGGGTCTCTGTGTATAATTAGCTTTGATTAATACAATCACAGGATTGAATAGTTTCATTATGAACTTTTCTGAGTAATGATATATTTTTAATGATTGTACTAGTAGAGCCCAGAATTTTTATAAAAGTTTTGTCTATTATTTTTTATTATTTCTTTTCTGTGTTTAGGCTAGTCTTAAATAATAACTGATCTTATTGGCCTAATGAGTTTGAAATTTACTCTCAGAATTTTCAATGTCATCGATGAGCTCACTTGCTTACGAGCACTCTGATTTCCTGTATGGTAACCCACCCATACAGTATTTTGAACATCTTCAATGTCTATTGCATTGAAAACAATTTAATCAGCATCAGTGGAAAATTATTATTTGGCAGGAATAGAGTTATATGATGCTATTTATTAATACCATACAAACTCTGTAAAAGCAGGATATCCTATATTGTTTGAACATTTTTATGTATTAATTATAGCTTAACTACTATGGGTAGTTCGTAGCAAGCTTTTATCAAAAGAGACTGGTAACATTTAGAAGCAAAATTCTAGGGGTAAAGAAAACTGAAATTTCAATTCAATTGTTGGAAGCAATAGCAGACATATTATTTTCATTTAAAAGGTAGTGTGCAGGAAGCAGTTCTCTTCTGAATAAACTGACTGTATTCATGATTTAGCAGAATCAGTTACTTTGCAATTGATTCTGACTCCAGCTCGTATTTGAACTTTAAGCACTGTGATGTCAGGATTTTACCTAATGTCACGTATGAATCACTCAGGGCGGCTGCAAAAACATGCGCAATGTGCTCAGTGATGATTCCCTTTGCATCAAGGAAACGCTCTTCAAGGCAGGCGTCATGAAAGGGTCCAACCATGACCTTAAGATATGAAAGTATTCTTCATAAAATACAGGAGCTGGGGGAAAATTCAACATCTTTTACAGAAGCTTATTTACCAAATGGCTGATATAAGCACATGGCAACAGGACTCACGAGGCATTGGTGAACCAAGCTGAAAGTTTGATGGTGGAACATGTTACACATAATTAAATATGGATCCTTCCTAATCAATAGCGAGGGCATCATTACTTTTCTCAAAGTTAGTTAGGCAGGGTTGTTTGAGGGGACAGAAGCCAGAGTGAAGAGACTCAAGAAGACAGACTAGAGAATCATGAGTTTGGGAGCTGAGGGGACTATTAGGGGCCTTGGCACACTTGAAAACCAGACTGCAATGTTATCTGTAGTCTCTTTAGGGAACTATTAGACAAGGTCAAGAAGGCCTATGAGAACTGATGGGTACATTTAAGCAATGTCTTCCTGCTTCACCAAGTTGCTCAATAGTAGCTGCCAGATTTTCATGTCTTGAACACAGCATCTTACGCGAGCATCTCTTTAAAGTATTGCTCAATTTTGCCTTGTACAGAATGTCACATTTCTCTGTGGAAACCATCAGTGATGAATTAATGAATGCTTCTAATACTGATGGACTCCAACTGTTCCAACCGCTGACTGTAATTCATGAGGAAAAGAAATATGTACTTAAGTATGTGTAGGTGTTTGTAAATATGTCTTCCCCAAACCACATCTCTGCGAGGGAGAAAAAATGAAGAGAAAGAGTACAACAGCTTAGTCCCATCAAGTGTGTGGGCTGGTTAGCATTCTTAGAAATGTTGCTAAATATTGTACCATTCCTTCTTCCCTTCCTTTCCCTCCCCATCCCTAAAGACTTACTGAGTACTCTGTGAGCCAAGCGTTGAAGAGAGGAGATAAACAATTGATTTGGAAGATGGAAATGATAGTCATGGTGATAAGGCCAATAACGAGGGTCTGCCAAGTGTCAAGAGATGTTTAAGAAGGCTCTCAGTTATACAACAGAGAAAGGATGCCTGGAGCCCTTAGTCATGTGAGACTCTAAGACTATCTGCATATTTCACTTTAGATAGAACAACTTAGGAAAGGATTTCATATTTATTCCAGGAACAAATCATGTGAATTGGTGTTTATAAAAGGATAATACTTTCCCCAAAATTTTTTTTCCTAAACATATGTGATAAAGTTCTTACTTCAGAAAGATTTTTTTCCAGGAAACTTAAAGCATTCTTAAAATAGTCTAAAATTCTGACAAATATATCCCTTAAAACACTTGCTTTCCTTAGTTTTATTTTCAAAACTTTAATTTGTTCCTTTCAGAGGCCTGGTAAAACAAATCATTGCTTTTATGTAAATGAATGTATCATATTTACTAACTGTTAGGAAATGGTAAAATTTTGATCTTCAGTTCATATATATATATATAATATAAGGTTATTATATAGCCTTTATTATTAGATAATGCCTGAGAAAGTCTTTTGGGTATTTTTTACTAGGCTTTATTTATTTATATTTTTAATATAAAACACCAATACCAAAATTTTCCTCTCCACCACTAGATTTTTCTAAAGCACATACGTTAAACTTTAAAAAAATTAGTTTGTTGTAGGACTAGAGAGGATATCTAACAGTTTTTAATAATGAATATCTTTTATAATATGTTTATTGATAGCATCATTTGATAAAGTTGTGATCTGTATCTCTTATGGTACTTTTCCAAGACACCATTGGCTACTTGCAAAGGCCATTCCCACATTCTCCTTTGCTAGCAGAACTTCATTCTATTTTTTTTTCCAGGCATCTATCAGAGATCTCAGGGAAGAAGAGATGAATCCCTTGCCTAGCCTAGGGTTGGGCATTCAGTCAATGAGATGCATATATAGGGAGAAAGACAGAAACAGAGAGGCACACCGACATACAGAGGCAGAGAGAGAGAGAGAGAGAGAGATTGATTTAAGGAATTGGCTCATGTAATTGTAGGATGGCAAGTTCAAAATCTGTAGGGCAGGCTGGTAGGCTAGAAAGTCAAACAGGAGATGATGCTATAGACTTAAGGTAGAATTTCCTCTTCTCAGGGTAATATCAGTTTTTACTCTAAAGGTCCTCAACTGATTAGATAAAACCCACCCACATCATCAAGGATAATCTTCACTTATAGGATTGTAAATGAATAATATATTGCAGATATTAAACACATGTACAAAATACCTTCACAGCAACACCTAGAATAATATTTGATTGAATAACTGAGAACTATAGCCTAGATAAGTTAACACAAAACTAAACATCACAGTATTGCTTAACATTTTTATAATGGAAAAAATCTAGGTCTGAGGTCTGCTGGATAGCATCCCTGACTAGAGTCACTAGTACAGAAATTTAAGGCCTTATAGTCCCAGAATTAAGCCTATTTACAGACTCTGAAGCCCTCAACGGGGGAGGGATTGAATCCTTTTGCAGGAGAATCCCGTAATTTTGCCAAGTGTGTTTTGTAAATTTTCCTCCAACCCTCACCAGAAAGGCCATTGATTAAGGTTAACAGTTTATCGGAGGAAAGAAAACACCCAGACCTTCCAGGATTTAGTAGAAACACAGTTCTGAGGTGATGTTACCTTCCGAAGGTCCAAAACTCTACCATAATCTATGGTGGATTATGGTAGTATGGTGACAAATGGAGTCTTGACCCACCTGTGTTGTAAAATGGCCACAGCAGACCTAAAAATAGTTAATCATTGTTTTTTTTTCCCCTAGTTCCTTATGTATAATATTCAGAACAGATAATTTAACAAGATTTCCACATTGGTTTCCTACATAAAGAAGTAGTGATTATAATGGAAGGAAGAGCCAAGTGTAAGTACCTGCAGCTACCACTTCTCACCAATGCATCAAATTCATAAACCAGTATTAAGCCTGTTTCTTAGGGGGAATTTTAGACATTAAAACTTTGACGATACAGAGTTGGTGATTCCTACAATAATACCTCTTAATGTATCTGACCTATGAAAAAGCTAGATGAGTTTTCCGGAAAGACTGAATAATCACAAACTTAATCAATTGCTGATAATGATCTCAACTGTGAGGTGTCTTTTTTTCAGAGAAAATTAACTCAGTTCCTGACTCTTGGTATGTAATGACAGGGCACATGCTTTTTCTCAATTCCATCTTATAAAGACAATACCTAGTGTGCCTTTACCCAGAAGTGGCTGCGATATCCTGAAATCTGTTGCTATAGAGTCCACAGGAATCTTGATGATCTTGGTAACCTAGAACATTCCACTAGTCCTTACATTAATGACATTATGCTAATTACACCAGATATTATTAAGTATCCTAGATGCATGACATTATGCTAATTACACCAGATATTATTAAGTATCCTAGATGCCTTAGAAGGATTCATGCATGCCAGGGGGTGAAAAATAAATTCCCATACAATTCAGGGGGGGTGTCAGTCAGGGGTCTCCAGAGCAACAGAACTGGTAGAATACATACAGAAAGAGAGAGATTTATTTTAAGGAATTGGCTCACCTAGATGCCTAGTCATATTTGTTAATTCCTTTCAGTCTATCCCTTTAAATATTGCTTCAGTTAAGTCTTTTCGACTTAAATCATCTGGTGGAAATCTGTTTCCTACAAGACCCTTACTGATAGACTCTCAGGTCCAGAGAGTGTATATTTATACACCTTTGCCTCAGCCAGACCTAATACTGAAGTGGAGATTTGTAAGGTAGTCAGTGAGTATTTGTTGACTGATAATTATTATAACAATCACCACTTATTGAACGTCAACTATCCAGCAGAAATTATGCTGGACATTTTACATGTATTTCACTTTAGTCCTTGCATTAACCCAAAAAGGGTTTTACAGCCAAGAAAAGAGAGATTCAAAGAGGTTGCTCGGGTGAGATGAAACAGCTCGTAAGTGGTAGCATAGGAATTTGTACCTAGGTCTGTCTGTTACACTATGCCACCATGCATAACAAACAAAAACTCATTCATTTTCTTGATGTTAATTTTGAGGTGGATATAAATAAACAAAAAATTCCATTATTTCCTGCATGACATTCTCAACAGGTATGCAAGAAACTCTAATTCCATTATTTTTTAAAACACACCATCCTTCTTTTGCTTCTAACTTGCCACATATCACGCTGTTCACAAGATTAGACATATTGTCCCCACGTTAGCACCACTAATTCACCGAGATTGAACAAGTAGCATTTGGCATCACTCACTTCTCTGGTATACTTGCCTCACAACAGGAATGTGCTCTATATTAAAATAAATATATTCTACCTATTTCTTTAGAGGTCTCTCAGAAGTTTTTAATATCACACTAAAAACAGAGAAAGAGCCAACATGATTTTTAAAACCTGGCGCTATTGTTGGTAGTCCACTTGGCTACAAAGAATCTGATGAAGAACTAGACCTATGTTTCTGGTTTAATATGGGAAATCTGGTATTATCACTCCAAAAACTTTCCAGGCCTTTCCTATTGACTGTTACACTTATTTATATTGCAGTAATAATTGTTAGGTATACAGAGTCTTAAAAAGTTATTCTGTAGATCTTGTCTTATCACATGATACAATTGATGGTCATGAATGGAAATGGAATAAAATCATCAAACCATTATCTCATTTCCTAAAAAAGCAGAGTGACACTGTACGGATCAGGGCCATATCTTATAGCTTTTTTTTGAGCCCCTACCAAAGACGGCCAAACAGGGGTACTGACAGTAACATTCATTCTTTCTAGAAGATCATGACCCATACTTCTACAGGGATGGGGGGGGTAGATTAAGTTATATCCTGAAGGACATGAATGACATCTATGTAAGTAGCTGCAAAAATAGTCAATTTTGCATTGAGTGCCCCACAATCAGCAAGCTTGTTTAACCAGAGGACCCACTCAATGAGCAAATAGCCATGCTTTGCTTCATTTAAATTTAATCTAATTTCTACCGTGTTTTCATTATATTATCTTGCCACTTTATTTTTCAAGAAAGAAACTCCATTCCCATGTGCAGTTTCTTCCTTGAATGAGCAAAAATTTTAAATGAATCATTTAGCTTGTTTTCTTTTAAAGATTTATTACATTGTAATTTCCATTAATACAACAAGTAAGAATTTAACAGAGTAATGTCAATGAATGGAGGAGTAAAATGACTTGTTCAAGGTTAGGGAACAATTCAGAAACAAAAACAAGGAGATTGCAGAAAGTAAGGAAAGATTCAGAAAACAAAAGGTTAATGACATATTGAAGGGATGAGGGAGCTGATGTAAAAGAACTCCTAATGGCCAAGCTGGAATAACTCGATCAACAAAATTAAAAAAAAAAAAACAAAAAACAAAAAGCATACTATTGTGTTATACCCTGAAGTAATGAATAAACATCCATTAAAAACAATATGTATGCTAATCGGTGATTAAACAAAGAAGTGGAGAAGAGACAGATCTGTACAGAAGAATTCCAAATAATTTAACTAGATTGATTACCCATCCCTTTCCAAGAAATGGGAATTGGCATTCCATCCCTCCCTTTCCTGCTCTAGTATGGACCCTGGTTAGCGACCTGCTTCCAAAGAGGACAGTATGAAAACAGTTGGGAAACAAAGAATAACTTTACGCAGCGGAAGCTGACAAACACTACCTTGCACAGGTGATTAAGGTGAATGTTAGGAATAAGTTGTGTGTCCTTGATAGGACATGATAAGAATGGCACTTCACTTCTGTGGTCTTCCTTTCAAAAATACATAATCCCATTCTAAAAATAAGAAAAATATCCAACAAACCCCAACTGAGGAATTCTTCCAAGTATCTGACCTGTACTACTCAAAATTGTCAAGGTCATCAAAAGCAAGGAAAATATGACAAACGGTCACACCCCAGAAGAAAAACGATGACTAAATGTAATGTGGTATCCTGAATGGGGTCCTGTAATAGAAAAAAAAAAAAAAACAATGATGAAAAAACTAGTCAATTCCAAATAAAGTGTGGCGTTTAGGTAGTAATTATTTACCAAGTTTGGCTCTTGGCTCTTAGTTAAAACAAATGTTTCATATTAGCATAAGATGTTAACCATAGAAATAACTGAGTGAGGAGAACATGGGAACTTTGTGCTACCTTTGAAACTTTTCTGTAAAAATGAAATAATCTAAAGTAAAAAGTTTATGAGAAAAATCAGAAAAAATATCAAGGAGATTACTAAAGGTCTTCGCAGTCCTAATCAAACTTTCGTTATAAGATAATAGTTTTTTTTTTCTTTAAATTGTTACTGAGTAAACTATAAGTTTCTAGTTTCCATTGTTCAGCACATTCTAGAATTAGAAAGGAATGTTACAGCATGGAGTGAGTGAGGTAGCACTCAGCACATTGCCGTGTATAGAGTAAATCCTCAATAAATATTTATCAATTGATTGAATAAGATCACAAATTATTTTTCACCTTGACTTAAGGTACTTATTACTTTGTTCTGTTTCTTATGTAATAAAAGTAGATGGGCATAAGTGAGAAGCCTTTTAAAATATGGAGATACTAATTTCCGGAAAACCTTACTAGTACAAATCAATAAATAATGTAGTAGGGTTAGTCCTCCAAAGAAGTAACTCATCCTGTGAAATGGTCTCTTGGTTTATGCTGGAGGAGACCTGAGAGGGACCCACCTAATCAGGGTGTTTGCAGAGTAGACGCAGGAGTGCATAACTGGAATGGAATTGATATGAAAGAAAAATAGGTGGATCATGACATTAACATTCTTGAAGATAGCGTAATCAGCCGAAGCATGAAGAGAGGGGACTCTGAGAAGAATAATTTGTCAGCGTTTCCCTAGCACTTTCCATGGATGCCTCAGGCCATTGATGTCATTAACTATTAAGTTCATTCAACTAACTCTCCTTGCTCTGATTAGTTTTATTTCCTATGTAGATTTTTTAGTGGAAAGAGGATACTCTGGGGTGCTTTGCTGGTGAGAGTTCTCATGGTACATTTGCAGATTTGCATTCTGGTCTACTCACTAGTTTCTTGGGCAATGAGTTAACCTACTTTTCCATTTTGCCAAATATGTGCGGTATTATTACCTACCTCATACAATAGTCTTGAAGTTAAAATAAGTGATAAACTGCATGGGTTGTAAATTAGTAAAATGCCTCTGTAAGTAGTCATTTATTTTTAGGACATGTTGTTGTTATTACTACTGTCATTGCTGTTATTACTGCATTATTCCCTACCTCCGTCCTGAATTTGGACCATTCTGACAAAATTGAATTCTTTAACCTGAAAATCTGAGAACCAGCCATCAAGTGACCACCTTCCAGTGGAATGCAACCTTGCTTGGCCTGCCTATCCAGCTGGTTGGCTTTCCCTTGCACCTCTGTCCCTGCTCTCCCTCCCAAAGCCAACACCGGAGGATCAGATACTCCTTACACACTCATAAAAGCCAGGAACAGGTAGATCGGCGACTTTAGAGGAATCTGTTAATTCATCATTGAAATGAGGCACCTCTGGAGTGGAACATAGAAGTTATTTGGCCAGCAGGTTTAGCAGCTGTGATAAATGGTGTGTGTGATTTAAATTTGAGTAGAATTGTGTTTAATTGAAAATTTGGCCACTACATGAAACTTCCACTAAAAAGATGAGGACGACATTGAAGGGCTGCCAAGGGTGCCAAGCATGAGGAAGAAAGCCACGTAGGTTAATATTTCATGAAACAGTCAGTGTTTCATAAAGGGGAGTTCTAAGAAAATATGTTCCAGCACCATTTTCAACAGAATCACCCAGGGCCTTCATTAAACTGCGGCCTCATTGGCCTTGAGTAAGCTCTTGCGGATCTGAATCTCCCTCAGGGAATCCAGGAGTTTGCCGCTTTTGTAAGGTTCAAAGGTAATTCTTACACACCACAGTCTGAGAACCTGATTTTGCTTCATACATCAAGAAAGAACACTTTGTTACCAATGTGGGGACAGATTTTGTTACTAATGCGGGGACAGATTTTATGCCTCTGGTTCATGCCCTTCCAGGAAGTCTCGAATTTAAAACTTAGGTGAAAAGGGGGACAATATGATGTTCGAGTATCGTGCCTTGTTAATCAATATTTATAGTCAAATATTTTAGATGTGTTTTGTAAACTAGAAATTGTGCATTTTAAGTAACAGGTGTTTTAGTCACAAAAGCCTTTAGTTCAGAAAGTTTTATTCGATTTGCGAATAAACAACTAAGCAAGCTGTTTGTTTCTAGATGCACAGCACTTTTACCAAGCCTGATTATTCTCCGTTTATTTTTGTCAGAATCCTTCTGCATTTGAGGTTGTTTTTCTTTGAATAAACATTCTACTGAATACATATCAGAAGCAAGCTCTATCAAGCTTAATCTCATTGATAGAGATCTTAATTTGATTAATTTCCTCAGGTCTGAACTTGACAACAGATTTGCTTTGTTCAGTGTCCAGTATTTGCAATCCGTGTAATATTTCTATGAATCCTGATATGTGTCTGTTCTTTCAACGTCCACAAAACACATTCTAAGGAAAAATACACCAGACTGGTTTATCTGCAATTAAAGGTTCATTCTAACACCAATCCAATGGAACCAATCCCAACGACAAGCCAGCAGAAACAAGCACGAAAATGATTTCCTTCTGGTGACACTGAAGGAGTGAATTTTTTTTTTTTTTTTGAAGGCGTAAACTTTGAGTCAGAGAACCCTGTGTATTATTACCTGTATGAGTTTGAATACACTTAATGACCTTTCCGAGCTTCAGACTGCATACGTCTAAGGTGGGACGATCAAGTAAGACAACGATATTTGTAAACAGCTGTCACATTACATGTAAAAGACTAGTAGATAAAAGGAACAGAAAAAGGAATCCTGAAAATCATGGGAAATTGATAGGAGAGCAGACTACAACATCCGGGCCTTTGCTTCATACACGTACCGCAGAACTCCTCATTTGAGCACCGGACATCCAGACTCCTGGTGAGTACCGGTACCACTATATTATAAAAAATAAGAAGAAATGAATAAAAGCCTTTGTCTTGTGGCACAGCTAGAACTCTGAGTAATTTTGTGATTTTTTGAATTGTAAAGTGAATAAGAATGTTATTTACTTCAAGAAACCTTTCCATTGTACCATGGTTGAATGGATCTAGAATTCTTAATAAAGGCACTTTACTGTGAGAAATACCCCTTGATGCAGCTGACCTTAGATTTCCTGTGTTACTTTTTTATTCTTTGACTTCACATTTCCTGTCTCTCCCTTTGTACATAATGAATAAAAAATGTTCCTACATTTTATATTATTGTGCACATAATTATTTCTTATGAACGTTTTATTTTCACAAAAAGAGAACAAAATGCCATTTTTCATGAAGAAAAGGAAGAACTAAGGATTTTTATACCTTAAAAATCTTTATAGCTATTAGAATCATTACTGTGCTTTCTCAGAAACAGTCCATTTTAAGGGTAAGGGCCTTTTAACCTTTTTCTGATTACATAGTGGTAACAGTTCCCTAATGAAATATGTTAATAAAACTTAATTGATGACTTTGGTTGTTGCCAAATAAAGATAAGTGAAAGATAATATATTCATGACATTGAACTTGTGCCTTTTACAGTACTTCTTGAAAAATCTGTGTTCTCCCTTCACTTTAGATTCAAATAACAAGATATTGGAAAACCCACTCAAAAGAGGTGTGCGGTGCTTCAAAAGAATTTTAACATTTCAGAAATAGGAAGAAGGCCTTTGATTTGATAACTAGCATACATACAAATTAGAGTATAATTCATTTTCAGTGTAGGAATGCTTGTTGACCCATACCCATTCATTGGCCCATAATGCTAGATAAAATGAGAACAGAAGAAAGGAACTGAACCTGTGGGAATTTGAGGGAAAAAAAAATATTCTGGAACTTACCCAACATTTTTCTATGCAATATATAGAACGTTTTACTTAGCAACACAGTTCTTGCCAGCATAGTGTCTGAGAGTGCCTGGCTATACCATCATTAATATTTAGCACTGCTACCTAAAAGTTACTGCAAATTAGGTAAGTAAAAATTGCATCTTCTTTTTTTTTGCTATGTTTATTTGATTACTAATAAGATTTCATGTATTTCTTTTTAATTTGCAATTCTGCGATTATTTATGAGCAATGTTCATTTTTAAATTTGAGAATTAGCATCTATTTTTGTGAATCTCTGTAAGTTCTCTTTATATATTTAAAGTTTTAATTTCTATCACTCAAAACTATTGCAAATGTTTTCTCAAGTTTGTCATTTGTCACTTAAAGTAGTTTCAATACTTTAAAATATAAAAGTGAAATTTTAAATATATTTAAATTTTCTCTTTGGTAAATAAGTGAACTAAAGGACATAAGTTCTATTAGGGCACATGTTTGTTTTGTATTGTGCCTTTCTTTAACACGTGAGTAGCATGGAGGAAATGCTCAGTAAATATTTTTAAGTGAATGAATATTTCCAGGTTTAACATGTTTCGTTATTAATAATTCTGGCAAAAATGTAATTCTAGGGAAACTTAACTCTGACCTTATCATGACTATTGTCATGAGATAGCTTATTATAGTGGATTTCTACACATATTTGTAGACCTAAATTCAATGAAAAGAAAAAATCTAACCAAATATAAACATAATATCTCTTTCCCCAAATCCATATCTCTGCAAATTTATTTTTTCAATAATTATTGACTATCTATTCTATGCTAATCATGCAAGTTTCACTGATTTACCAGTGAGAATTATTTGGAGGCAAATTTTGGTTGTCTCAGACAAAAAAAAAATATTCTAGAACTGAATCAAGATCACACAAAATAAACTTGAAGTTGCAGAACTGGGACTGAAAGATAATTAGCAACCCAGGTTGCCCAAGAAGTTACACGGACTCAGTAAAGTTTTGGTCGGGTGGTGTTAAAACTCCTGCAGGATATCATTGCTGATGGTGTAAAATAGATTCTAACTCTCCCTTTGTCTCTGTGTCACTAAACCAACATTCAAAGATGAGAATGCAAACATCTTGTTGGCCAAATCTAGGTCACACATTTCACCTTGATATTTAAAGAACAGCAAGAAGAAGAATTTACGTCGGCCCTATCTAGTTTCCACAGAACACTAAGAGTCCCATAAGACTGTGAAGTGGGGCGTTCACGAAATTAGGGGTTACTGAAAGACAAAATGTGACAATATCCTGTAGAAATAGAAATATTCAACAAAACAAATACTCAATTTCCTTCTTATAGCTTACCATTTGGAAGAAGAAAAACTATCTTCCATATACATACAGTATTAAAACTCTCATAAATACAGTTAAAGAGCATGGTACAGTACTATGGTATATATATATATATATATATATATATACACACACCAGGGTTTTTTCGAGTGATAGAAATTCAGTTCATCCTAGTTCATGACATAAAAGAATTTATCAGTTAAGTTACATAAAAAGTCTGGGTTATATCTGGCTTCAGATAGGTTTAGATCTAGTCTTGAACAGTGTGTTACGTGTTGGCTTCTCAGTCTCCATTTCTAGGTTCTCATTTCTCTAATGCTGGTTCATTTTTAGACAGCCACTTACCCACAGGGTAAGAAAACCAATTCTCCAGAAGCCCCAGTGAAACGAAGTCTTTATGCTTTGAAATCTCATAGGTCTACAATGCTATAGATCTTTAATGGAAGATCTAGAAAGAAAAAACAACCCAGAAGGATCTTTACATGTTCCTAAAAGTGGTCATCATAAAGGTCATTGAGAAAACTGGATGGAGAGTTTTCCTCACTGAAGAGACATTGAAAAAAGACCAACTTCCATGTTCAAAGTTTTTATTAAAGCTTGATAGTCAGGGTGAGACCTCCAGTATGTCTGTGTGAGGAGCTCCACAAAGTTTCTTCCTGAAAACAATGTTAAAATTTGATAAAGATTAAAAAACAAAACAAAACAGAACAAAACTTAAAGACTCTAAATATTGACCGAATGCATACCACAAATAGTGGAGGAACATTCAAGAAAGAACTGAATCACAGTAAGCACAATGAGTCTGTGGCACTTTAGATTGGGGATGCTCACTTCCCATTTTAGGTCTGTGGTGTTCTGGTTCTAACAGGACAGGAAAGAAATGAAGATCAGAATCCTTAATGCTGGAGAGGGATGGTTTGATTGGGAGCAGAACAGAAAAAACTAACTCTTGTGAATGTTGTCAAAAACAATTTTTTAAAAAAGACTTTATTTATTTGACAGAGAGAGAGAGAGAGAGAGAGGAAGCGAGCACACAAGTAGGTGGAGCAGGAGAGGCCAGCTTCTCGCTGAGCAGAGAGCCCAATGTGGGGCTCGATCCCAGAACCCTGGGATCATGATCTGAGCAGAAGGCAGACACCTAACTGACTGAGCCACCCAGGCGCCCCTGTCAAAAGTAATTTTTATCTTGGTGGCAAAACTCAGAGAAGGCTAATATTGCAGTTACTTGATTGTGATACTGGCTGAAGCATGGGATAGATGTGCTCTCGTATATCCTTGTTTTTCAAGAAGGCTACACACATGGAGAGAGAGATCAAAACTGGCACACTTGAAGGTAAGCCAACTGAGGTTATTAAATCTGAGTAATAGAAAGAGAACTAAATAAAATCAAATCTCAGAGATTTTGGAAACCACTAACTATACCAACATACACGTAATGAGAGTCCCAGAATGAGAAAACAGAAAGAAGTCATGAAAATATTTGAAGAACTATTAGCTGAAACTATTCCAGATTTGATGAAAACCATTAATCCACACATTCAGGAAACTCATTGGACCTCTACACAAGATAACCAAAGAGATCCATACTGAGATATATCATAGTTGCACTGTTGAAAGACAAAGACAAAAATTAAATTCTTGAAATCGGCAAAAGAAAAATGTCATTTTACGTACAAAGAAATCTCCATGAGATTATTGCTGACTTCTTACCAGAAATAATAGATGCTAGAATGAAGTGGGACGATATATTCAAAGGGCTAAAGAAAAAACTATCGACCAAGAATTCAACATTCAGCCAAAACTATCCTGCAAAAGCCGAAGGCAAGATAAAGACAGTTCCAGATAAACAGATCGAGAGAATTTGTTGCTAGCGGACCTGCTTTACAGGAAATACCAACAGAGTTTTTTTAGGTGAAAAGAAAATGGCTTTGAATGGTGACTCCAACCCATGCAAAGAAATAAAAAGCACTGCTATAGTTTTGTATGTTGTAAGTACAAAAGAGGATAATGATTTGTTCTTTTTCCTTCTCTTAACTGAATTGAAAGATAGCTGCACAAAACAGTGGTTATAAAACTGTATTGCTGGGCTTGTATCGTAACGTTTAAAGATGGAACGCATATGACAATGACTGTCCAAAGAAAAGGGGAAGGAAATGGAACTATATTAGAGCAAAGTTTCTATATCTTACTATAATTTTAAATGTATTTTTAGAAAGCATGGAAAGAGGCACAGAGTAACAAGTGATATAACATATACTGAAATCAAATTGCAAAATGGAAGACATATATCCAACCTTATTAATAGTCACATTAAAGTAAACAGATTAAACATTTCAAACAAAAGGTAGTGATTGTCATTCTGGATAGAAAAAAGGGATCCCCGTATATGGTGTCTGCAAGAGGCATAATTTAAATGGAAAGACACACATAAGCTGAATATAAAATGATTGAGAATGCTAAGCCTTTTAAATTGTAACAATATGAGACCTGGAGTGGCTATGGAAGCATCACACAAAATAGACTTTAAAGAAAAAACATTTCTAGAGATAAAAAAGTTCATAAAAAGTATATAACAATTTCAAACAGATTTATACCTATCAACAGAGCCCAGATATTCACGAAACAAAGAGGTGAATCATAAATTTACCATATGACCTAACCTGTCAATTCCATTTGTAAATATCTACCTGAATGAAAGGAAATGTATAGCTACCAAAGCCCTGTATGTGAAATTTCATGGTAGCATGATCAATTACAGCCCAAAGTAGAAAGAATCCAATGTCCATCAACATGTGAATAGATAAAAATAGCATATCCATGCAAAGGAATACTGTTCAGCAGTAAAAAGGAGCTTACTACTGATACATGCTACCACATGGGTGAATCTCATATACCTGGGGCTAAATCAACGAGGCAAGAGCCAAAAGCTCACATATATGAATACATTTATATGAACTGTCTAATAAAGGGCAAATCTATAGAGAAAAAAAATTAATAGTTGCCTGTGACTGGGATTGGGAATGGGGTTAATTCCAAATGGTCATGATTGCACGACTCTTAAGTTTCAAAAAACCCCATGGTATTGTACGTTTAAAGTGGGCAAATTTTATAGTATGTAAATTATACTTCAGTGAAGCTGTTAAAAATAAAAGCACAGATACTACATACTAGCTCAAAGTGTCAGTATAAAGTCTCGAACTTCTATGTTATTGTAACATTCAGTGATTAAAAAAAAATGCTGCATGTGGTAGAGACTGGGAAGATTTTCTCTAATCTGTTTTCTCTTCCTGCTCACACAAAAGAAAAAAAAAATAATTATCTTTCTCAGTTTCCCGTGTGAACAGTTCTGGCCAATGGAAGTTAGATAGAAGATACGTATTCCATTTCCTGGCTTGGATGTAAGCTTTCTGCACTGTCTTCTTGACCTCATCATTATGGCCGGAAACAAGTGATTTGACATGGTAAAGACAAACAATGAGAAGGGTAACAAATCTGAGAGTGCTCAACTTGTATAAAGGTATACACACAAGAAAGAAATTTTAATTTTTATAATGTAGGTCATTGATATTCAGGGTTTTTGTTACCATGGCTTAGTGTAGCCTGCCCTAATATGTTACATTTGTTATTGTACTGGATATCCAAACTTCTACTCTGACCGCTATTCATTATTTATCTTTCTTTCCCAAGATAATTTCCCATAACCCACTTTTATTTATTTGCTCTTTCAAAGTATATGAATGGCCAAAAGAAAAAAGAAAAAAAGAAAGTATGCTTGTGATTATTTCATCATTAGGCATCGACACAGCTGTGTATTGATACATGCTAGGGTAGAGGTTGGTGAGATATCATTACACATTTTCCAATCCTTGGCCATGCCTAAGAAAGTGATTTCTATCAGTTCTGTCTTTCCTTCTTAGCAAATATGGACTGTGATACCTATGTGTGATTTGAAACTGTAAGGAAAATTACTTAAAATTTTTAAAATATAATAAAAATCACAACCTGAAGCTGAGGTTTATAGGCAGGAAGACAGATTAATATGTGTTTGTGTGGGAGTTACCTAGAATGAAGCCAACCAGTTTCAGAAACTAGATAATGAGGTTCGGTGGATACCAGGAGTGATTCCAAGTATATTGAGGTCACATAATTTAATGAGGTTTTGAGAGAGGTAATTGGGAGAAATAGGAAGGAAAATACTAAGGATTACTCCCAATCAGCAAATCTGGCATTAAAGGACCAGAGAGCGTATCAGAAGACAGGCGTCTGGAACGAAGCCATAACCTGTCTACATTCTGGGTATGTGGAAATTGGGTGAATGTGGACAGTGAGGTTTATGAGTCAATTCAATGTTCCCAGTAATTGAATCTTCCTTGTACCATATTAATCTTCATGATTAATATGTTGTCATATTCTGCATTATTTTACCTTTGAAATTTAAAAAAATTCAGTATTTCACGATGATTGAAAACTTCTCTCCTTCTAGTTCTTTTATTTTGATGTTCCCAGTGCTTCCCATGAGCACAGGCTCTACAGCCAGACTTCCTGAGCCCAAATCTTGTCCCTGGCTCCCTTCTGCATTTGCGTATTTATGTAGCATAGAATCTAGGATTCATTACTCCCCCTTTCACCTCTTGTAACTTGATCTCTAGCCATGTTTATTTTAAATCAGAGTAAAAATCCTATTTTATTTGACTTTGCATCTCCAGAACCTAACACCTAGATACAGCCACAGGAAAGATGAATTCTTAGAAGTTCTTGGAAGAATTTTTCATCAGAATTTAAAAAGAGAAAGATTCCAGGTTAAGACACTATAACTCTTCTGAATGTCTAGAATCTTAGGAACTGGGGGCAGGACCTGGGAAAGGGAGGTCCAAAAATTTAAGTTATGCAGTATTTTACAAATCGAAGGGAATAAGTTTCACTACTATTAAAGGAAGGACACCCCTGCTGTATTTGAGTGGCATCCAAAAAGTAGTGCAGTTTGGAAAGTAGGAGCACGGTTCTACACTTAAAGGCCTAGGGAAAGAGAACTGTCATATTTATGATGTAATGTATATTACATATTTTTGCAATTTGGTGAAACAAAAGACTATTCTTTGATTGATGAGTTGCAGGAAGTACAGCTTGGATGTCCTAAGCCAGGCAAAATAATGACAACATAAAACTTGAGCTTGCTTCAATTTATCTTTTTTTGGACAGGTCTGTCCCTGGTTTTTTGTAAACTGATCAGCTCAGAAGAAGTAAGGAAACAACTAATATCCCTGAAATATTGTAAATTTCTGGCAGACAAAATACTATTTTATTCTGTGCCTCCGTGATCTGAGAAAAGCTATAAGGGGTACTTGACAAATATGTGTTGATGTCATTTCTTGAGTTTAGAGAACACAATGCAAGGCAACGTGGGAGATTAGAATTAACACAGGACACAATCTCTCATCCTAAAAGCTTTTAATCTTGCTAGGAAGGAAGGAATTTAGAAGCATTTATTGAGAACCAGAGGAGTCTTAGTTCTATTTAAAACTTTCTAAATGACCCTAAACTGTGAACATAATGATCTTATATATGCGTTTTACTGTAGCATGTGGTTGGTTTCTTCTTAAAAGCCATGATAAAATATTTATGGCTTTTAATATTTATATATTAGTCCACAGATTGAAAAATGAGACTAGAGGCCACCTGCAAAGACTGATAATTTTCCATTATTAGAATTCTTAGTTCTAATCAATATCTATGCTGTATTTTATCTCACTATTGATTCGTCTTTTTTGTTTGTTTGTTTTATATTATCAATATTCTTAAAAGAACTTCCTGGATAGCCCTCTCAATTTTTCTACCATTTAACATCCAAAACAAGGAGAAAATTCATAATATGTTTTATTTTAGTTTTAAAAATATGAAATATTTTGTCACAAGATTAAGCATATAGTTAAGGTTTATGGTGTTAGAAATATAGCTTATTTTATGAGCAAAATGAAATTAATAATTTAATTTTTGACTTAAGATTTCATGTTTGTGTGTGTTCTCCACATAATTTTAATACTATTAAAGAAAGCATAGAATTATATGTCACTTTTTAAATCACGTGAATATAATTCATATATTTCATACTATATAAAGCCCGTATCCAGCTGCTGAATAGATGAATAGATATTAATCATCAGAAGAGACCTTTGGTTAAGGCAAAATCTCCATCACCAAGCCCAAAAAGAACGTCACCAATTTCTATCTTTCCCCTCACTACTCAGTGTTAGGTCTTCAGGATCTCCAGCAATCTCAAGAGAAACAGGACATTTCCGTTGACTTACAAAGCAGATTTCTGTCATTGAATTTCTAAGGGAATTGGCTCAGTTGTAGGTCTAGGCAATAACCTGGACTTGTGGAAGCCGCTCTGGGGCAGAGGGTAGAAGAGAACAGGGAGAAACAAGAAACAGGCCTATTGCCTTGTGGTCTCAGAGGAAGGAGAAAGGAAAATACATTAGTTGGACTCACTCTTCTCACTGGGTGAAGTGGTTTGTGCAATTTGGGTTTAGATATCTACTTAGCTAACAAAAATATAGTATCTATTGTGCTCTACGACCACAAAACACTCTTTGTGGAAAATACAGTAATAAGCTGTCCCATTGTGCTGGAAACAAAGTTCAGAACAATTTACAAGCATTTCTTTCTCTGTAGTCAAAACCACCTGGTAGGGGTTGGGGGTGGTGGGTGGGGGACAATTACCTAATTCCTCAAGAGCCATATTTCAAACCAAAGGAACTTATTTAGACTATGTCAATTTGTTTTACTTACAAAAAAAAAATCAGTGTAGCTACTGTTTGAAAAACAAAGCTTTGGTAATGTTTCTTTGAAAACTGACCAGTCATAAAATGGATAAAAATATAAAGAATTAGCTGCTTGCCACTGATCTGAATTGTTATATGCTGTTCTCCTCTTTAGCTGAAAAATCAATGAACACATGGTGGTTAATGGCTATAGCGGAGCACAGCTCTAAGTGACTCCTGAGTGCAGACCAGTTCAGCAGTTTTCAACATGCTCTGTTGTCCATTCTTACCTGAAAATCTCTACTTTTCTGCTACTGCAAGCAATCTTTCAACTAATGTGCTTTATGAAGACCTGATGTTTGGTTGGCCTACACCAAAGAAGTAAATTTAACGCGGTATAAACACAAAGAGATTTTAGCAGTTATTTTAAGCCAAGAGAATTCCTCCACCAACAAACTAAATCCTCTTTCTTTAATAAATGAAATCCTCAAACGATATAACTTCTTTCCCAGTGTGGAGATTAGCATTTAGTTTTGCCTTTAAAAGTAGGGTATCTTCTGCTTATACTGTCTTTGAACATTGATTTAATATTAAATATTTGAGGAGTTGCTACCAAACTTGCTGATGACAGTAAATACTTCAAAGAGAGTCTGTTTTCCTCCGCGTGAGAAAAGAAATCTTATTTCATGCATTTTATGCCTCCATTTTATTTCACCCCACCCACTCCTCAATGGAGAGGACCTGATACCAAGAAAAACATCTGGTATGTATATTTAGTGGAGATACACAGATCTTCACTTTGTATTTTGCATACAAAGTTATTCTATTCGTCCTTCCAAATTCACTCATATGTTAGTAATGGGGCACACATGGTGTATGTCAGCTAAATTCTGAGATTGAGGTGGAAAGGCTGCTATTATATATGATACATGCAGAAAAGTGTCTAGCCCAAACTTGAGACTAGTAATCAGGAGTAAAATTTTCATCAGCACAGAATATTCTGCCTTCAAAGGTAACATATATCTCCACGCTAGAAAGGAATTTTGACCTGTGCAGATATAAACTTATAAAAAGTTGAGGTTTCTTATTGAAGAAGTTGTCCTAAAGCTTAGAAGAAAAAAAAAGTGCTGTTAATAGGTATAGATATTTTCATACAAAATCAGAATGACTTCTTGTACTTTGGACATGCCATTCTTAGATGTGATCAAGTAATTTAAAAAATAACATTAATTTTAATTAATAATAAACCTGGAAGTAGAAATTAAGGTAACAGCAACAAGCTGCTTAAATCTGAGAAAATTTAGGGACCACTACAGGCTCTAATAGATAAATAAATATTGAATTATTTGTTGATAGAGATAGATGAGATATGTTATGGCTGTGCTATTCTTCTGAGTTTACAAAAGTGGGAATTAATCTGACACTTTAGATGAATCAATTTAGATTAACTAGTTATATTTATCCCTTTGTAATTGTGCTTAAACATTTATAATTATTGTGTTTATGTATTATAATTTTTAATAGTCATAAAATGATTTATAAATAGGCAGATATTATCTTTGGAACAAAGAAGAGAAACTCAATACAAATGCTTTGCCCAAATTAGGCTAGACTAAGGTATGAATAAGTACAGTGATGACCTATGATACCCATTTTATGGATAACAGAAGGTTTCTCTGGGGATAAAGTAATATATCTTGAGCAAGAGCATTTATATTAGGACAAAGATAATTGACTCAATTCCCTTCCGGTCTGGTGTTATCATCATTCTGATAGAGTTGTAAAATTAAACCATATTTTGGGGATTTACCACTTTTTACTGTAACGCCACAGTTTTGTTACCATGTAGTTTTTACTTTGGCTTTGTTCCTCTATTTACAGAGTATAATTGTAAATGCTACTTTATACTGATCATTTTTCATGTACTAAATATTTTGCTTAATCTTTACTAAGATATCATGGCATAGGGATGATGATCATTTCACACATGAGCAAACGTAAGTCTGCAATGTAACCAACATGCTCAAGATACCAAAACGGGAATTTGATGGAATCAGCATATCCATTTGATCCCAAAGTCACGGGGACTCTCATTACAATCATGAAGAGAAACAGGCTATAGTAGGAATGTGTTAGGAAAGAATTAAAGTGTTTTATCACATCCCATAAGCAAAACATAATCGAGATCTTAACAGTAGAGATTTTTTTTTTTTTATGACCCGATTGATTTCACTTAACAATATAAATTTTTGCTTAGGGGCTCCTGGGTGGCTCAGTCAGTTATGAATCTGACTTCAGCTCAGGTCATGATCTCAGGGTCCTGGGTTGGAGCCCCACCTCAGGCTCCTTGCTCAGCAGGGAGTCTGTTTCTCCCTCTCCCTTGGCCTCTCCACTCACTCATGCTCTCTCTTTCTCAAATAAATACAATTTTTTTAAAAAAATAAATTTTTGCTTAGAACTGAACTGGATAAATAAAATTTGTTATAAAGACCAACTTTACCCCAAAGAATTTCATATACTCCATGCTGATAACCAAAGGAACTCATTATGGAAAAGAACAATGGGGAAGGCAGAGAAGGACTAGCATCTCATGTTTAGAGCCCACTGGGAACTTCAGAAATGTGAAACAATGACTTCAAGTGTAAGATAATTCCTCCCATTCTTCAATTGGTTGTATTGGGTCAATACTCATTGTCTAATTGTATAAGCACCAATTTCTCACAATAAGAATCTGTGTGGAAATTAAAAATTGTATTTAGGTTGGAAATATTATCACAATCTTGTCCCAGCACTGAGCACTACACATGGGCTTTTTGTAAAGGAAAACTCATTTCACTGTATTGCATCAGCATAAGATCTGTGCAAACCCAATAGAAATTGACTCCAGTTTGGATTTCATAACAATGTCTTAATTTTGCTTTGCAATTTACAACTTACTAAGTGTTCTTACGTATATTATCTCACTTGGGTTTTTATAGGCAATGTCATTTCCATTTTACAGAAAAGACAGTGAGGCTCAGTTTTGTTAAAAATTTGTCAAGAATTTGTCTTTAGTGGCAGAACTCATGAATTTTAGAAATGAGAGATTTAACCAAGACTTCTTTTATGTTTAACTTCAAACACAGAGTTCTTTCTACTACATAATACTAAATCATTTTAGTGATGGCATGATCTTTAATGAGATTCTTCTGATAGTGGTTTGTTTGGTCAGTGAAATTTAATGCTCATTCGTTCTTGAATTTAATTGTTCAGCAAATTGTATTGAGATTTTTACATATCAAGTGTTGTGTAATTTCTAACAAAGGAGGAAGTGCATAATTTGGGGAGAAACGAGTGAATAGTGGTTGGAAAATTTTCTGGTAGAAGGAAATACACTTTGTAGCTAATGCCAACAAATAATTTACAAATAAAGATCTAAGAAATAATTGATGCAAGTCCATTTAGCACTTAAAATCTGAATTTTGTGACAGATAAAATTTCATATTATTTTTTAAGAGGAGAATAAGGCCTTTAACTCAAAACAAAAAAGAAGAGGACCTCAATATATTAAAACAGAATTGTTCTGCTGAAGGGGTGAGGAGAGTCATGACTACTTGGCTTTTCTCCTTTTACCTAGAATTTTCCCTGGGCCTCATGCTAAGAACTCTAGGGAAAACCCCTACTTGCCACAAACCCTGCATATATGATGTGTTTCTATATATCTTTACATATTCCTTAACATCCCTGTTAGTGACGGTTTAGATCAGTTTTCAACAAAAGTTAGTAGATAAGAGAGGAGGAGGGTAACTGGTCTGAGTTTTGACTCTTGTTTGAGCTTGATGAACCTGGTTGGCAGTTGCCATATTCAATCAGTATAAGAAAATCATGATTAATGCAGAATGTTGCATTTAATATATGTAAGTGGAAAAAATGTTGACCTCTTATGACCATTTACAAATGACTAGAAGAAACAAAAATCAATGAAAAAATGAGGGATATATTTGAACCCTGAGTTTGCTTCTAATATTTCACTCATCTGCTTTGCTCTCTATGTTCTTGGCATATTCCCCTTTACAGTAAATAATTAAGATCTTTCTTACCTGCCTTTATCTCTCCATCCTAGCCTCCCAACAAACCAGAGTTCCTGCCTGCAAGTATCCAGTGAGCATAATTCCTACCCCACTTAGAGTCTTCCATATTATATCTCTGTTACTACTGCTTTTCTGTCTCTACTAGCTCTCATTTATTGAGCACATATTATATTCTCAATACAAGGCTAAACCCTTTATAGTCATTTTGGATGCAATCTTCTCAATACTTCTTTGAAATAATTCAGATCAGACCAGGATACTTAAGCTTTTAGACTTTCATGACACCTAGTAGATAACAAAGTACAGAGCTGGGATGAAGGCTCAAATCCAGCTGATTATAAATTTCTGGCAGAGAGTATTGATTGCTTCCCATTATCTGACCTCCTCTTCTGTTAGTGGAAGCTTCATATGAGTGGCTATATGACAGCTTTCTTTGCTGCAAGAACAAGCCATAGACTCGTACCGCTTAGTGGACGTGGTGGCACAATTTCTGTGCCACATCTGTAAAGAGAAAGTGCTCTCCTCTAGTCTCTTCCTTCTTGCCACTGGCTGGAATATGATTGTGGAGGAGCGAGCCTTCACAGCCCATTTGGCCTGAAGGTCAAAGCTGGCAGGTTTAGGATGCAGAGCACTAAGCTGGAAGACTGCTGTATCTTCAGCACCATCAAGGTGCCAGGGATGTGTTAGACCACTCACCTAGACTTATGAACACTCTATGTTGGGGTCTCTTACTGCAACCAAAAATTTATGTAGAATAACACAGAGGCCGATGATCTAAGACTCATTCAGAAAGTAAGGCAAGTAGTATGAAACAGGAAGCATTTAGTAATCACCTTTAGGGGATCACAGAATGGTTTGAGCATGTTTGGATAATTTTATGCAATGAGAAAACGAAGAAGAGAAACCCAGGCTTGGCGACATTCATGATTACCAAGAATAATGGCTTTTAGGGTGGTACTAGCAGTTTTAATTTCAAAGGGTGAGGAAGGGTTTAAGAAGAAATATGAAACATCCAAGGCAATTTTGATTCAAGGAATGAGGGTGAAGTATGGAGAATGAAGAAACTGGGGACAATCAGCCTAGAAAATCAGAAGCAATTGGGAATAGTCAGAATGTAGTTTCAGAAATGGGATTAGGTGTGAACAATCAGCAAATTTTCTATACAGCACATTTTCTCTGAATCTGTTACATTGCTTCTGGGTCTGTCACAAATACAATTTATTTGTATTCCATTTAGATGTAGTTAATTTTTAATGAATGTACTGACTAAATTGTTCTTTATATTCTTATCTATTAATAATTCGGTTAACTATATCCTTTTTACATGAATATTAACAACTGCCTTGTTTCCAGTAGCTTAAAACTATTATATTTTTAATGAAACTCACTCTTCAATATTTAGCATTTTATTGTCTTTAAGAAGCAACTAACTTCCATTAAAATTGATTATATTTGAGGGAGATTTATTATTTTGAAATATCAAATTAGAAAATATTAAAAATAAAACAACCATATTTAGTATCATCTACAATCAATGGGAATCATAAACTAAATTTTAACTTTCGAGTTTTCTAGACCTCTATCAGATATGATCCAACACCATTAAATTCATTGAAGAATCAAAAACGTGGCTGGAGTCTAACGTAAAATACCTTAAAACTTGCTTTTGCAGGAAGGGGAATCATGCAAAGGAAAGAAAAAAAGATCGAATTGCTATAATGGGCCATAAATCATACCAGAGAGGTATAGGTAGACTGGCTATTCCCTTAGGAGAAGGAATTTACTCATTAATAGAAATTCACAGAATGAAATTTTGCTTTTTAAAGATTTCTGCTATGATTCTCTATGCTGTTTCCTTTATAGTTTCCATAAAGCATATATGAAACACAGTAAACCACAGTTGTTTGGATTCTACAATAATTTTGAAGGGATGATGAGATGTTATTGGAAACTATAATAATCTGGAGAGGTAAATATGATAGAATACATAATTTAATTAAAATTACTACCTTCTATTTGCTTTGTTTCTTTGCTTTGTTTTGCCCTCAAATATTTAGAAGGAATGAATTCCAATGAAAATCCTTCAAAGTCTTCCCAACTTATTCAATATAATAACTAGTCTTTATAAAAGATTCTAGACAGAGTCTGGCTATGGGGGAAAAGATTCTTCTGTTATAGATAAGATCAATGGACCATATGTTGTGGGGCGGCAAATTCCATTTTCCAAAAATGGCTACATCAAATAGCCCATCCCACATCCTATTTTTTTCAATGTGGCCCAAATGCTCCTTTACTCAGAGGTAGAGTCTAGGTTCTCTCTCTTGAAATGAGGCAGGCCCTTCTAACTTCCTCAACGAATAGAATGAAGTAGAAATGATGCTACTGACTTCTGAGGCTGTATCTTAAAAGGCAACACAGCTCTGCTTGGCCTCCTTCTTGAGACACTTGCTACTATGTTGTGAAACAGCCGAGGCCACATGGAGAGTCCACATGTAGGTGTTCTGGCTGATGGCACCAAACTGGCCTCCAGCTGAGAGCCAATAGCCACTATCAGACAAGTGAGGGAATGAGAGCCAATAGCCACTATCAGACAAGTGAGGGAATAAAAACATTTAGATGATTCCACTCCCCAGACTTTGAGTCTTTCAGCCCCAGGCATCAGGTTTTCCCTAACTTCCCATCTGATCCAGAGAAACCATGAGAGATAGTAACTGATTACTATTGTTGTAAATCACCGAAAGTTTGGGGCAATTAGATAAGTGGCAATAGGTAATGGGTAATACATGTGGTAACGATTCCCAGCTGTGGCGACCAATAGATTTTTGAGGACACTTAGATTTTATCTGGTTTCAGAATGTCATTGATAACTCTGTTCTGGTAGTGCCTAACAATGGATTTTCTAAAAGGTGTAGCTTCTTGAACAAACAAGTAAACAAAGAAACCAAGCAAAGTAATCCTTAGATTGCTTGAAATACATGCAAAAGTTCCTATACCTAAAATGATTTTGAGGTTATTATTATGAGATACAGTGAATGTTTTTGGCAAAATGTCAGATCCCATTGTATATTCTACATAAGATTTTCCTTTAAGTTAAGTAATTTCTCTGAACACATCATCTGATCTTTTACTTTGATATATTTATATGTATTAGCCTCCAAAAATCTCTTCCAGAAATACATAATCATATTGAACAAATTTATTTTTCTCTAATTACTTTTCTAATTGTTTCCACAATGTGAGTCGGTGCATCTCATTTTGAAATGAATTAAAGCCTGTCGCAGGTACCAGATGGACAGAAGTGGTAGGTACAGTTCTGTTTCTAGGCTGAGAACAGATGTCACACGGGGCTGTGGGTCACTCTCTTCCACACCGTCTTGTCTCTGATCATGCGGGGCAACGCTTCTGCTCTGGGCCATTCCCCCTCTGGGGCTTTCCAATGGAGCTTCCAGGAGAGACATTTATGGTAGCATTTAAGGATTTCTGATCCCCCAGGTGTGAACATTAGGCCCTGCTTCAGTTTTACATCGTTTATCTGCTCAAGGGCTGAGGAATAAGGGGCTAGTTTCCCTATGTGCATTTTCCTTACCCAGTTGTGATGGGGAAATTTGAATTAAAGAGTCTCTTGTCTCAACCTATTGAAGACCTCCTTTCCTTTACCATAGGGCATGAAACATGTTGTATGTTTTCTGATGAGGCACTTATTTTGATCTCACTGAATAATTAAGATATGTTTTAAAAATAAAGAATGTGTTTTCGGTAACTTAGAGTAGTAACACTCCTGGTGGGGGTGTGGCTAATTAATCTTTCCATTTTATAGATTCAAATTCCAGCATTTTGCACATTTAATAATACAAATACCAGCATTTAATATATTAATACTATTCCAGCATTTCATAGACCTTTTTCCATGTGTTGATTAGGCCCCATCAGGCCTTTGTAGAAGATGCCTTTAGTGTCTCGATATTGTGCTCTTACCACTTGTTAGGGCAACATTGCTTTGCTGAGGACACGCTCGTGCATCTGCAGCCAATGCTGTTCTTGTCTGGCGTGCAGTATTTGCAGAGGAATGCATGACCCCAGGAGCAGTGCTCTAATGAGGACTAGATTCCAATGACTGACTAGCATTGATACACAATTACCCTTCCTCCCCTGCTTCTTGGAGAGATGAGCTCTGAGGTTATGTGTTTTATCTTCCCTCCCAGATGTCATTATGAGGCTTGAGCTTCAGGTACTTGAGTCCTGGCTGGCCGGATAATAGAGACATTCACTGGGTTTTTTTCTCTTCCTTATTTCACCTCCCCATTCTCCTGTGGGTTTCCCTTTAGCCCTCCAATGAACCACTGGCCCTGAATCCTTGTCTCAGGGTCTGCTTTTGGAAAAAATCAAAGTAAAACATCATTCATTCTACTAGTGTGGGGTTAATTTCAATGTCTTTATTTAATTTCTCTACCTAATTTAAATTTTAATATACGTATTATTTTAATAACTTTTTCATTTTTCTAGACAAGTTCAGTCACATTTATTCTTCCTCAACTTTACACATTATACCAATTATTTTTCCTTACTGGCATTTTAAAATGCATGTTTCTTCAGTGCTCCTTTCTTTGTGGATTTGTTTTTGTTGTTTTGGTTTTTCCTTGGGCAATGTCTTCCTATCCATCACCATGTATAATCTCTTTTTTAATAAGTATCCTTCTTCAAATGTATTTTGCTTTGTTAGAATGTCTGAGTTGAATGTCTTTCTATTTTTATTTTTTTTTATTCAGGCTAAAAGCAGCTTTGAAAAAGGCACCCACCCTAAAGGGGATACAAAAGATCATGTTGCCCTTGAATATCTTTCTTGGCCCATTACTTTCCCTGCTGCCTAGCCTGACGCTCTGTGGGGAAGAAATGCTTCTATCTTTTCCTTTCCCCACACGTCTCAGTAGACTCATGCTGCTCCTGAGTGTTTGTCTTAAGGGGCATGGTGGTGTCCTCATATAAATTTAGCTCTGTGGCATCTCTTCTCATCTCAGGATCTGCTCCTCCTTGGAGACCTTTCTGGATACAACCCATTGGAATTATTAACAACTGGCTAATGGTTATTCAAGGCAAAAAATAAAATTAAATTAAATTACAAAAAGTAATGGAGTACTAGATAGGACAAAGAAGTTTACCCATAACATATATGTAAATGTTGGAAAGCCTGGGTCAAGACTTCACTGAAGAGTAAAGTCACTAGTAAAGATTTTACCCAGCATTCCCTTTGGGGACTAAGGCTCTCTCTGTGGGTGGCCAGTCTTGCAGTTTGGACCTCAGATCTGTATTAAAGAAGTTGGTACTGGCCAATTGCCAGGGAGACAGTATAAATGATGCCAAAGTATCACTTGGGTGCAAAAGTCATGTTAACTGGGATGCCTGGATGGCTCAGTGGGGTAAGCAGCCAACTCTGAATTTCTGCTCAGGTCCTGATCTCAGGGTGGTGAGACCAAGTGCCGCATCAGGCTCTGCACTCAGCAGAGAATAGGAGTCTGCTTGAGATTCTCTCCCTCTCCTTCTGCCCCTCTCCCTGCTTGTGTGCACAGTCTGTCTTTAGAATAAATAAATATATTTTTAAAAAGTAATGTTAATAATTCAACTTATGGTGAATCAGATGAGAGAATATATATTTGTAAGGAATGAGGTGGCAGGGGTTTGAGGGAAGTGAGATAACCAAAGAGGACTGTCAACAATAGATGGTGTGTTGAGAAAAAAACCTGCAGTCTTCCTCTTGTGCCTCTTCTTTACCCTAACACAGCTGCCATACTTTCAACACTTCTGATACTTCTCATCACCAAATGTGTGTGCGTGGCGGGCAGGGTGGGGGTGCGGATTCCGCTACCAAGCAATTTTCTGCAACAGCAGTTGGGTGTCCTACAATTTAACTCAATTCTGACACTATCTACCTGGAGACAGCATCAAATCTCACAAGTTAAGAGCTCAGTCCCTCAAGACTGCCCTCCCAACTTCAGATGCTAATCAAAAGTCTGGGTTCTCACCTGGACCTCTACCCCATTGAAAGGTTCCCATGACCCCTCAATTGGGTTTGATTAATTTGCTAGAGCTCCTCATAAAATTCAGAAAAGCACAGTTATTTATATTTGCTAGGTTTTTAAAAGATATGATAAAGGATACAGATGAAGAGCCAGGTGAAGAGATACACAGGGTGAGATCTGCATGGGCCCTGAGTGCAGGAACTTCTGTCCCTCTGTAGTTTGGGGTATATCTCCCTCCCGGTGCGATTGTGTTCAGCAACCTGGAAACCCTCCAAACTCCCTATTATTGAGATTATGAACTCCATGTCCAGCCCCTCTCCCTTCTCTGAAAAAATGGGGGTTTGGGGAGGTAGAGCTGAAAATTTCAAGCTTATAATCATGGCTTGGTCTTCTGGGGACCTGCCCCCATCCAGGAGCCATCCAGGAGCCCAACCAGAATCACCTCATTAAAGCAAGAGATGATCTTAGTGCTCTTATCACTTGGAAATTTACAAGGGTCTAAGGAGTTCTGTGGCAGGAACCTGGAACACACACACACACACACACACACATTTCTTTTCTTTTCTTTTCTTTTCTTTTCTTTTCTTTTCTTTTCTTTTCTTTTTTTTTCTTTTCTTTTCTTTTCTTTTCTTTTCTTTTCTTTTCTTTTCTTTTCTTTTCTTTTCTTTTCTTTTCTTTTCTTTGAACACAAGCAGGGGGAGTGGGAGAGGAAGAAGCAGGCTCCCAGCAGAGGGGCCTGATGTGGGGCTTGATCCAAGAACGCCGGGATCACGCCCTGAGCCGAAGGCAGACGCTTAACGACTGAGCCACCCAGGTGCCCCCCCCCCCATTTCTATTATCTCACAGATGGTGAACTGCCTTCTAATTATTTAAAGAAAACCACTTTCAAGGCATGTCAGATTATTAGCTTTTCTCAGGTATCCATATCCTTAGTCATCTTCTGTGGACTTCTGACAATATATTTTGCTCTTATACATACTGCCACTGACCCTACTTCCTGAAGTCAACTTAAATTATTACTAGAAGTAGGTGGGGCAGGGTGCCTGGGTGGCTCAGTCGGTTAAGTGTCTGCTTTTGGCTCAGGTTATAATCCCAGGGTCCTGGGATTGGGTTCCGCATCCGGAATCCCTGCTCGGCGGGGAGTCTGCTTCTTCCTCTGAACCTCCTCCCACTCCTTCTCTCAATCTCTGTCTCTCAAATAAATAAATAAATAAAATCTTTAAAAAAAAGTAGGTGGAACATAAATTATAAATTAATAATATTACCAATATTACTTCTTATATTTGTTTTCTTGATAGAATGCAGGCTATCATTAAAGTAAATCCATCAGGACTCCTGGGTGGCTCAGTCTGTTAAGCGTCTGCCTTCAGCTCAGGTTGTGATCCCAGGGTCCTGGGATGGAGTCCTGCATCAGCCCCCTGCTCAGCGCAGAGCCTGCTTCTCCCTCCCTGTCTGCCTGCTACTCCCCCTGCTTGTGCTCTCTCTCTCTGTCATATAAATAAATAAAATCTTAAAAAAAAATAAAGTAAATCCATCAACTCGTCTTTCATCAAGACCCCCCAAACTCCCTATGTTGTGAATAAAATTAATAGTTGAAATTACTCAAAGAAAAGTATTAACAAGTTAAAAATCTCCAGAAAATTGGATTGTTCCCTTACCTTTTCTGCTGTGCTGGGAACTTTCCTTAAAATGCATACTGATAACCTTTAACAGAGTGTTTGAAGATATTGGTATTTGTTATGGGTTGAGGCACAAAATATCCTTGGAGTTTAGAGCAGAATATGCTTGACAGAGCATTTGTTTTCCTTTCAGACTTAAAGAGATTATCAGTTTGAAATTGCAGCAACAGTGGATGTAAATTGCAAATAAAATCGTTAGCCAGACCCCTTCTGATACGTGTGCTGAGAATTACTAATTATTCAGTCAGAGAGCTTGGTTACCTAATCTATGGTGTTCACATCAGGGCCGAAAGGATGGTCGTGATCATTAAGACAGAATCTAATGATAAGAATCTCTTAATAAAGACTGTCAGAAAACACTGGTAAACATCTAATATTACAAGTACTCTGTCAGTATTTCTGGTGAAATGTCTAAACACAGGATAGTAGTCATAGGTTTTTTTCATTACCTAACTAGTGCTAGAGTAATTCCACTTGCTATTTGTACCTTTGATGAAATAATTTTGATACTTGAACTTTTTTTACCCTGTTTTCTTCTTTGCCTTTGATCTTCTTTCTCTTCCATGTAATTTTATTTTATTTTCATTAAAACTGGCTTGCAAAGAGAAGACCATTAAGATACACTCTGTAGTTGTCAATCAGTAGGCCCAGAAAGTTCCTAAATGATACTAGCTGATTCAGCATATTAGCTTGTTGGAGTTATCTGCATGGCAGAAATGTCAGTATATTGTTTCCAAGCCCGGCTTCTACATGCGAGGAGTAACAGAGCATGTCCCTGCTTCTTTTATCTTCCTCAGGAGACCAACCAAGTGGCATAATCAATTCTTCCAGCCTTTGTATTTCACCTGATGTTTACTTTGTGCATTGCTTTGAGATTTGCCCTTATCTCACATCTTTAAAATCTATTTGCCTTTTCTTTTTATCTGATAAGAAAATATGATTATCTTAGTACAAGGTCACAGTGCATTTCATTAAACACTCGTAATATTTTTCTTTTTTCAGCATCCATAAAGCAGTGAAAAGTTGCCCTAATTACTGAAAGATTGTCAGGCTCCGGATATACAAAGAATAACCTTCTCTGTATCGGGTGCTGAGGGAATTGGAACTGTGCAGACGGCTTTGACGCGGGAACTTTCCTGGTCACTGACATATATTATTGTACCTAGGAGAGATCAAGCACAGGCTTGACATCTTTTGTGCTCTGAATATCAAAATCAAGGAAGTGCAGATTTGGTCTTTAATGGATGAAAATAACTCTCTGTTTCTTTAGAGAACTCAAAGGCAAAACTAATCCTCAGACTTTTACAAATGACCAAGCTGGCTTTTTCCTTTGGGTTTACTGTGTATGTTTTCAAGTCACTTAATGAACAAGATCAGGGTACTGTTTCCAGGTGTTAAAGGTCACGTTGGGAAACTCCAAGACTTTTCTTTACATTGGTATTTTCTAGCAGTCGATACCAGCCACCTGGAGGAATGGCCACTGCTAGACCATGGCTTCTTTTGCAGTGACATTTGCTCGATAATTTTTTTCATGGCAATAATTGAAAAGAGTCAAAATGGTGTGAAGAAGTAAATGTCATATTCCCACAATGCAATATAAATGGAATTCATAAAGCCTCAGTGACTCACAAGACAGGTTAATTAAAGCTTCTTTGAGACACATGGAAGTTAGTACAAAATTTGTTTGACCACATTATTTTCATGACTTCATAGAATGAATCCTTTATTAGAATGCATAGCAGAGACTGTGATCCAGTATTAAATGTAATCAATGTTATTGCTACTTACTTTCTTTGGGATTATTTTAATCCATTTCCCATTTCCAGTCAGTAATGTCATAAAGACTGGTTTTTAAGATGAAAAGTTTAGTGTTGCAAAAAGGCAACACAATCCCACAATTAGAAATTGCTCTAATTGTACCAGGAATGGCTTGTGAGTTCCACTGCATAAATGAAAGAAAAAGCAGATGGTACTGGGAAGGAAAAACATATTGTGGACTTGGAAAGACGTATTGTCTTTTAAGTACGATGACTGTTAATTTCTCATCCCTATGTGTTCCTCTGGGCCCTAACAACAAATTTTAAAGCTTGAAAGTAGATAACTTCCACTTTATCCTTATAGCTACATTTAAATATATATAGATACATATGACACAGAACCATATATATATAATATATAATGTGATATAATAATATATATATGTGATGCAGTCCCTGACACAGAAGGAAAAAATTTTATATATATATATAAAATTATAAATACATATGCAATTGGATATAAATATGTATATAAATATATATACATATATGTGTGTATATATATGTCTATATTTCATTGTGTCAGAGATTGTAGGTTTCTCACCCTAGTGCCCTTTCTTTGTATATCTTTAGCTTGACACATGGTCACGCAAAACAAAGATGACTTGTCTACACACATAGGCAGAGCAACAAAATTGTTGCTGCTTCTGGAACTGAAACCGGTGGCCCTGCACTCCAGAGACTCTAGAGCAGAGCACCTTCCAGAGGAGAGATAAAGACATTTCTGTTTAGATTAAGCCGTTACTATTTTGCATTTTTCTGTTACTCCGAACTGGGTTAGTGGTGGGATCATCAGAGACAGCTGGAAGGCTCGGTGAAGTACTTTAGATTTAATCAGAAGTTGAGGTCTGACTCTGCTCTGCCTATTGCCAAGTATACATCTTTGGGCAACTCGTGTTTTAGTTGCTCCATGTGTAAAGTGAGGCGACAGTTCCTACCTGGCTGACTAAGGAATAAATGAGATAGTGAAATATCTGGGATCAACAAATCTGTTCCCACAAAACGATCAAATATCAGCTAGCATACAAATCAACAACTGAGACATTAACTATACACATAATAAGGAAAATAAAATTCCTTGGGATTTTATCTGGACATTTCAGATGAATAGATTTCAAAGTGCTTTTTATGAAATAAAATTAGTGTGTCTTCTACTTCTTTAGAATCTTGCTTTAGGTAGAATCTCAATCTCTCAGGACCTCAACTTTAATATGAGTCTCTTTGACCATTTAACTTTGCCTCCATTCAGCTAACTACTCTGATTTAATCTCTCTTTGCTAACATAAAAAGTTATAGACTTATTTAAGATTCCGATATAATAAAGGCAAAAAGTTTGTTTTGTCACTCTAATTCAATAGGAAAATTACTGTCAGGACGGTAATTTCATTGTATGTACTACATAATTAATCCCAAACCCGAAGCCACATTTGATAGAAACTTTAGAGTATTTAATTCAGTAAATATATACAAGTAGAGTGCATATCTATCTACCTTAAAGTATCTGAAAAATACAGCATTCCCTTAAAATATCTAAAAAAATAAAGTTCCATAATATTAAAAACAAAAATATACAAAATACTCACAGTTTGAGTTGCACACAAACTCAGCTGCTAATGGCCATACAGACTTTTCCCCAGTGATTGCCTTCTAGATCCAGACGTTGTATCCCACAACCTGTTAATATCACTTTACAATATATATGTATCACATGTTGTTTTAAATAAAAGTTTCAATGAAGTTTATATGGTTAATAACTCTTTGGCAACAAAGAGCCTATGGTTTCATTGTTTACGGAGTTGATCATTTATTTCTAAGAAAATATTAGAACTGAAAATTTCAGAAGGAATTGACCATCCCCCCAAATTAAAAATAACCATAAAACTCACCTTCCACCACATAGCAAATGTTATACCTTGGGCACAACATGCAACCTGATTTCTGGCAACATTTGCATTCCTTTGAGCTTTAAAAATTTATATTGCTCAAGGAATAACATGAGAAAAATATCCTTAACGAAATTATTTCATGGGAGATACAATTAATATTGAAGAGGTGTTGTAAAAATTAGCAAGTTAACTTTTCTAAACTACTATAGGTCAGAAAATATAAGTCACATAAAGTATATACCACAAACTATTATTTCTCACGTATTAAATGTATGTTACTTAGTATCAGTAACTTCTAAAAAGACTAAGAACTTCTATTTGAATTGGAATCCTTAATTATTACCAACCATTAGTTTATGGTTTAAGCATAACAAAGCCCGAGACAGATTAGAGAGGACACAATCTCTGATGATCTTAGATCAAAATTTTTCCCTAGAAAAGCATTTTGCTTTGGTTAGATATTCTCAATCTGTTGCCGAAGACCCTGAAAACAGTTAGAAAAAGATACTGTCATTTCAAAATACTGACACTGTCCCTTTCTACAGTCTCTGCATGGAAACATGCCTAGAAATCATCAATCCTGACTGTAAAACAATGTTAAGTGACTCTTCTGCCCATTTAATTTACTCTCCTTTTATGCTTCCTTTTCTGCCATCTTCTAAATTTTGTCTGATTTTAAACCACCATGGTTTAATTCATTTACTCTTACGTGAGCTGGCTTCTGCCCTAACCATTCTATTAATTTTTCTTTTGGAAAACGTTCATCATTTTCTAGTGACCAAATCCAATCCTCTTTCTCACCTTTTATACTCTGAACATAATGTTATGCTTGGGATTGGTTACAATGACTTCTTTCTTGCTAACGTATTTCATTAGGACATTCATTCGCTTCCTTGACATGTAGTCTTCAGGGTTTGCTACGAGTTAAGCATGGCGTCCAGAGAGAGCAATGGTGCTGGAGCATCAGGCAAGGCACGGCTTCCCAGTTACTCTGGATTTACGGCTGCTTCCACGATCACATTTCTATGTACTTATTAGATAAGTATTTATGGAGTGCCTGTTATGCGCCAAGGGACTCAGTGCTAGAGCCACAGCGACGGATATTCAAAATCCACCTGCTGAAGTGGATTCTTGAGTACTCAAGCCGTCATTAACTCACGCATTCATTCAAAAGTGTAATTGATAAGACATACAGTGAATGTCAGGTGCTAGTTTAGGCACTGGTGATATGGTTGTGAAGGAAAAACAAGTCCCTGACTCATAGAATGTATATTCTGCTAGGAAAAACAGACACTAAAATAAATGAGTGCTATAATGTGACAGAGGTTATACATTTGATGAAAAATATCAAACTAGGATAAGGTTTAGAGGGTGAGAGAAGGATGCTTTTTTATCCGGGTGATTGGGGAAGGCCTGTTTCAAAGAGGTGTTTTTTGAGAAGAATTTGATGGACGTGGGTTAGTGAAGCATGAGAGTACATAAGGAAGACCACTTCCAGCAGAGGGACTATGCAGTGGGAAGTCACGGGGTGGGGATTAGTTTTGTGTGCTTCACATTCAGGAAAGCCAGTGAACTCAGAGGGGACTGAGGGAAGAAATGAGATTAGAGTTAGAGCCAGGCAAACCAGCTCATTTGGAACCCATAGATCATGGCACGAATTTTATTCTAATTATAGTGGGAAGCCACTGGAGAGTTTTAAGGATTTCTAACTGCTATGCAGAAAAAAGACCGTAGTGGAATGAGAAAGGAGGCAGAGGGACCAGTGGGAATTTAATACACTGACTGGTCCAAGGAAGATATGAAGGTGGCTTAGGTAGGGCAGTGGTTAAAATTGATTATAAGAGGTTTTATTCACAATATTTTTAAAATCACATGGCTGGTGATTTGGGAGATGGGATCATGTATGAAAGAGGGAACACAGTTATGATTTCAGGGATTTTCACCCAAGTGAGTGGAGAAGACTGTGGAGGGTCAGATTTGCTGACTGTACTTGTCAAAGTGAAAAAGACTGAGAGTAAACAGGATAAGGATAGAAAATCAAAGGTTTGGGTTTGTTCATATTAAGTTTGTGAGGCCTTGGGGCACCTGGGTGGCTCAGTTGTTGAGCATCTGCCTTCGGCTCAGGTAATGATTCCAGGATCCTGGGATCAATGCCCACTTCGGCTCCCTGCTCAGTGGGGAGTCTGCTTCTCCCTCTCCCTCTGCTGCTCCCCCTGCTTGTGCTCTTTCTCTTGCTGTCTCTCTCTGTCAAATAAATACATAAAATATTTTTTAAAAAGTAAGCATTTGAGAGAAGGTATCAGCTGGTATCTTCTATTTCCCAGCCTCCTACTAATTTCTATTCCTTTCAATAATTCTTTTTTTTTCTTTTTGGAAAGCAGGATACATGATGGCCCTGCATATTCTGAAATGCAATAAGTAGCTTTTTGCATAGTGAAATTCTCATCAGCTAGTTCATAAAGTAGGCTGAACCATGTTTATTTTTTATTTTTATATTTTTTAAAGATTTTATTTATTTATTGGACACAGAGAGAGAGACAGCCAGTGAGAGAGGGAACACAAGCAGGGGGAGTGGGAGAGGAAGAAGCAGGCTCATAGCGGAGGAGCCTGATGTGGGGCTCGATCCCAGGACTTGGGGATCACGCCTGAGCTGAAGGCAGACGCTTAACGACTGAGCCACCCAGGTGCCCCTGAGCCATGTTTAAAAACAAAATAACCACTCCCACAAAAACAAAAATTCCCCTGTTGTATTTAAGTTGATATATTGAATCCTTATCAGGAATCACAGCCTAAAATATCCTCTAGGAACAATATTAGAAGAGTGAAAAAGAACATATGTCCCAATTAAACAATCATGAGTGGTCTAACAGAGGGACAAAAGGCTTTAGATTGAGAGTTGTGTTTGACTCCTGGCGCGGTCTTAACCAAGCAGCTGGTCTTTAGCAACCAACTAATCTCTCTAAACCTCAGTTTCCTCATATGTAAACAGGGGTGAGAATTACTACTTCATAGGAGAATTAACTCTACTAACCATGTGAAGTGACTATGACCATGTCTAAGCACATAATAGCTGTTTTAGTCACTTTTATATTTATATATTATTTTATATTCGTGTATTTTTATATCCTAGCCTATATGTTCTTTGTTCATCCCATTAAGTACTGAGGACGACAATATATGAAAGCAAGGAAAATTTTGCAAAAGGAACTGAGAGTATCCACTCTATCAGGTAAGATCTAAATCAGTGTCGGTAAATGAAGTATTCTTCCCTGATTCTTAGCTGATCATTCGACATGCATTCTTTCATGTAACTAGTGACTAGATCACTGAATGTCTTCTCTCTAGTTTCCCTCCAAGACCAGAGTGGCTAAAGTGGTGTGATAGAGTGTATAATTAGATACTGACAAATATTTAATGTTCTCCCTGCAAGAGAATTATGCTTCTCTACCTGTTAAATTTAAGTGCATCCATGTAACTTCTTTGTAACTTTTTTTTTTTTTTTGTCAGATACAGGAGACCCCTGAGTGCCATGCTACTTTCCTAGTTCCCTCTGCCGCTGAAGCGGTCAGTGTTCTAGACACCGGTTGAATTGTGAGCCCACAGAGTGAAGACGATGGCAATGGAGAGTAAAGCCCCAGCCAATGATCGTAAAACAGGAGCAAGGTATAAACCTTTGTTTCTTTAAGCCACTGAGATTTGGGGATTTTTTTTTTAACTCTCTCCTAACTGATACACATGCTATGTTCAACAGTAGTTATGAATGAGATTTTTCTGCCTAATTTTTGACCATAGTGCCAATTTAAGGAACCAATTGAGACAAAGCAACTGGTACAGCACTTGAAAGGCATTAGCTAGAACCCGCTTCATACTTTTTTTTATTTTTTTTATTATATTATGTTAGTCACCATACAGTACATCCCTGGTTTTTGATGTAAAGTTCGATGATCCGCTAAGAGAATCTAAAAGATCGTTTTTATGGAAGGACGACTCTGTGATCAATGAAGGGATTTATTTGGAGATAACAGTTGCATTCTGTGCTTTCCTACTTGATCTCACACACTTTTGGGGGAGAAGGTAGAGGTGTAGCTGCTTTCCAGTGCTAATCCTAATTAGAGAGCTTCAAGACAGGACACTGGAGAACCTTGAAATATATTCCTTGAACTCGGGAGACACAAAAGTTTGAAGCCTGAATAATGTCTGTGACCGTTGGACTGGGATCTCAATTTGCTCTGAAAATTAAGGGGGCAAGAAAAAACTGTTTGGTAGCTAAGTGAAGAGAGTATCATTTTCATGGGATCTGCTGGTGTGAAGTCCTACAGTTCGGGCAAGAGATGCATTTGTATTTCCGGGGCACAAGAGTGAGCCACCAGGAAGAAAAAAAGTGTTGAAAGGACATTGCCAAGATAAAGAAACTTCAGGAGAAAGCGACTCAACACAACACCTGTTAAGATCCCTTGAATGTACCTCATAAAACAGAGTCACCTTTTAGCCATCAGTGTGGTCGGAGTGCAGAGTTGTCCTGTTAAATAACAACTGTTTTAAGCTTTATTCTTCTCCTTCCTTCACATTTATGATCTTAGGTTAACAGCTGCTAATTCATTGAGGGGAGAGAAGACAAGGAAGAGAGGGTCTAACAAAAGAATCATGCCTTATCTTCCCCCTGTAGGACAGGAGCAGGGATGAGTTGTGATTATATGATCACACAGGGTATACCCTCAACATTGATCATGGTATATTCTGAATCCACTGAACAGGAGAGACAGGGCTGAAATTCCATCAGTTTTCTATTTGTCCAGCCCTCTCCGCTGTGCTCAAAGAAAGGGACATCTTTTTCTGATTTTCACAGGCATGATACTGGCTAACAGAGAGCCTGGAGAGAAGATTAATGATAAACTAAGGTCAAGTTTTTGATCCATATCTTGAAATGGACATAATAATTTCCAAATCGGGACACTGTTCTTGACTTACCATTAGGGCATGCTCTGTAAGTGGGCAAAAAGATAATTTGACATTGCTGGAATTGTCATCAGAAGGTAAGGGAAGATTACCACCATTAAATATAAAAGGAAATTGAAAGACAGAAATGAAATGTGATTTTATTGGAATCTGTGTTTCATACTAGCTCAATGTATTGTTTACATACACAAACACAGAAAAAGAAAGCAATAGAGATAGAGTGATGAGAGAGAGAAGAGACAGAGAGGCAGAGAAAGCAGAAATGAACAAGACAGAATCCTCTGTCCAATTCACTCTTTTTCCATACCCTCTTCCTTCCATCCTCTAAGGGGGCCTTTTAGAACGAAGATTATTAATGTGATGCTGTCCGAGGTAGGTGATAAATATGAACTCAGGAGAAGCTTTTTGTCATTTTTGTTGATTTTGGTGGTGCTCTCTTCTGTTGCATTTTTTTTGTTTGTTTGTTTTTTAGGGGGTGGTATCTTAGTTTTCTTCCGTTTGCTCCAATCTGAAGAATGTAGGAATCCATTGTGTTATATTAGGTTGGAACCACAAATTTATCACTCTAACCTTGATTCAAGGGACTGCAGGGTGCTGGAATTATGACACAGAGGCCAGAGTAGAGGAGTATTTAAAGGACGGGGAATGGAGACCAAGGAGGAAATTACTTCCAGGCTTCCATTCAAGTTGGCTGCAGTCCAGACTCTAGTAACCCATTGGGATCAATAACTAATTACTTTGCACCATCCTCTGGATTCTTTGTGAGTTTGGCTGGGATCATTGACTGGTAGACCATTATTTCTGATAATGAGCAGAAGCTCCATATTCCTCCAGAAGTTTCTGAAATCTTAATTTATGTCTGTATAAGTAGGTATATACAGATATACAAATATAAAAGGATAGATATAAATAGGTGCAGAGAGATATATAAATGCAGGTGGAGATATACATGTAGATATTTCTAAGTCACTTATTATCATTGTTTTATTTATATTTTCTCTACTAGATAAAGCAGTGTTCCCTTCAGTTCTCTTCACCATTGCATTTGTAAACATGCTGCCATATGCAATGGGGTATACCTGAATAGAATTTAGTAGCTAAGGTTGCAATCAGCTAAGTTGGCCAATCAGTTTCTATGGACCCATACTTATTTATAAAAGGAAAACCCTGTAAAGAAGATTCTAGGTTTTATCATGTCCAGTGTTTGGGGAGTTGAGCTTTGTGATAGGAGAAAAACAATAGCAATATGTGTGCAAGGCATGTTGAAAAAGTGAAAGTCTTCAGATTAGTGATGGAAGGAGATTCTGAGGAACCCTCTGGAAGCTGAATATAATGAATACAGATTTGGAAAGAAAGTTATTATTTACTACATTGACCAGCTCTGGATTTGAAATTATGTATATTTCAGTAGTTGCAACTTCTATTGATGGAGAACCCTTATTCATGTGTTCTCTTACTCTGCTCTTTTAGCTAGTGGCTCATCTCTTATTAAAAACTCAGGTAGCTGACAAGGACATAACCAGTCAACACTTAGCCAATAGTCTGGTATACTTTCAGTGGAGGACAAGCACAAAATTAACTAGGAGCACGCAAGGGTCAGTGGTGGAGGGCGTATCTCACCTGTAGTGTTGGCATAGAGGTGAGGGTGTTTGCAATCCAAATAATGGCTAAGGCAGAGCAGACTGAGAATCACCCAGTCTATGTCACTAACTATGGCATCCAATCTGGAAGGTAGGGAGAGGGGAGGGTGGAACTTTGTGATGCAGATCCCCAAACAACAGTATCTAGCACTAATTAAGTGCTTAATTAAAGCACCAAGCAGCAGGTACTTTTTTTTTTTTCATCCCAGGAACTTTATTCCTATTCAAAGCACACTTGGAGGCCTTGACTATGGGTTCAAGGAATAATCCCTATAGAAAAAGCGGGACAGTAGTTAGGTTGCGAAAAACAGCCCAAAAGCCTAAGCCTAACCTTCATAGGAAGGTTCTTGTCCCAGCATTTGAAATACAAATCAGTAAATAGGAAGAAACCCACTCCTCTGGCCAAGTCCTCATGACTGAGAGGATGGGGTAAGGGAGAGTTGATAAGAAAGAGGCTGCAGCCTGTGGGGTTTGGAGCAGCTTGGGCTTGTGAGATTAATTCCCCAAACCATCAACTCTCTAATGCCCAAGCATAAATATGATTATCTCTGAAAAGTGAGGACAGAGGCTGATGCTTGAAAAGATTGAGTGAAGGAAGTCATCCAACACCTAGAAGTAAGCAGGTCATGGAAAAGCAGGAAGAGACAGGGCATATCGCGGGCAAAGTAAAAAACAAAAATGTAGGAGGGAGCCAAGGACATGTCTCCTATACTTCATAATGGAAAGTATGGAAAGGAACCCCAGTCCACACAAGTCCCAAACCAAGTTCTTCAACACTGAACTTTGAAAGAACTGGAGAAAGAAATCCCTAAAAGCACCATTTTTTTTTTTTTTCTAATGAAGCACAGCTTTTCAGTCTCAACTCCAACCCAGGAAAGGAGCTTGATGGGAGAGCAAGAATCCTTCTAGCAACATTTAAGATTCCCAGCAGACAATTCCACACCCATCTTGGGAACTAAAGAGCAGATCCCCCTTTACTTCACAAATAGACTCAGCAACAGGCTGATGAATATTGACAAGAGCTTTGTTTTTCCTTTATCCTTCACTAGGCAGCCGAGGGACACTTTATAGGAATGAGCTCCTGAGGAATACCCGGCATTTTGAAGTCAGGCGTAAGTATTCTCTTAGAGGCTACCCATATTCCAGATTCTAGTTTTCCATATTAAAATGTTTAAGCTTATGTTTTCAAGAAGTTTCTTTCAGTGATACAGCTTGTTTGGCCCTTGTTAAAATGTTGAGCGAACATACACCCCCAACAACAGATCACACAGTGCAACACCCATTCCAGCCCAATACTCCACATCTGCCCCCCTTGGAGAACTGAATGTGCCTTTAAACTTGGAAAATATGTTCTCCACTATTTAACCTAAGTGCCACTGTAATTATAACCATCTCAAACTTTTTCCTATAATTCTTTCTGAAGATATACAATTAAAATAAAATGGTAATCTAAACAATGAAAATAAAATGGAACCCTGCAATTACACAGTCAAACTTCGTTCATGTTAGAACAGGATGAAGAAAGGCATTATTTAATTAAAATACCAAATGCCACAATCCATGTGGAAAACCAAGTCTACCATAAGTACAAAAGTAGAAGATGGTGCTAAAGACAAAACCACATGTCTAATACTTGACGTTGTGTATAACGAAGAAATAATCCTATTCTCTGTGGTGGCCATAAGGACTGTATTCCATATGCATCATTTTTAAACCTAAGATGGGAAAACAAATGTTGCCTGAAGCTGAGGAGCACCTTCTTTAGTTGGACCTAATGTCCCTGGAGCACTGGTCTAACCCAAGCGTTAACAACCCACCACTTTTGCGCTTACAACTAGCCCCTGTGAGCGGTTGAGACTACAAAACCGGATTGCAACCCCTGACTTAAAATGTTTTTTTATTATGATATGTTAGTCAGCATACAGTACATCCTTAGTTTTTGACGTAGTGTTCCATGATTCATTGTTTGCGTATAACCCCAGTGCTCCATGCGATACGTGCCCTCCTTACTACCCATCACGGGGCTATCCCATCCCCCACTCCCCGCCCCTCTGAAACCCTCAGTTTGTTTCCCGGAGTCGTCCATAGTCTCTCGTGGTTCATTCCCCCTTCTGTTTACCCCCCCTTCATTCTTCCCTTCCTTCTCCTACCGAACTCCCTGCTATTCCTTATGTTCCACAAATGAGTGAAACCATATGATAATGTTTTCTAAATGTCCTTCACCCAAATCAAGAGCAACACTATTGAGAAAAAATAAGTTTATTTTTTTTTGAAGATTTTATTTATTTATTCGACAGAGATAGAGACAGCCAGCGAGAGAGGGAACACAAGCAGGGGGAGTGGGAGAGGAAGAAGCAGGCTCATAGCGGAGGAGCCTGATGTGGGGCTCGATCCCACAACACCGGGATCACGCCCTGAGCCGAAGGCAGAGGCCTAACCACTGTGCCACCCAGGCGCCCCAAGAAAAAATAAGTTTAAAAGGGAAACAGACATTTTCAATCCTGTTAACAATAGTTACCTACAGGAATAATACCCTGCAACTTTGCATATTACATAAACATAATGCCAGCACTTAGTTTAAAAATGCTGGTGAAGTTTTAGCTAGACTTACTAGCAGGCAAGCTGTTTGATGCTATTAAGTTGTTATTATAAGTGAGCTTGATGAATCATAACTTCCTGACTATCTGCGGGAAAGTGTGACCAAACTTTCGGCAATTTGTAGTAGTTAGTGTTTATTTAATTAGTAAATAGAATATATTCAGTTTCTAAAATTGCCATATTTGTACCATAAAATGAAGAATCCATGTAAACTATTGAACTTTGAACAGCGTAGGTTTGAACTGAGAGGTCCACTCACATGTGGACTTTTTTTTTTTATAGATACAGTACTGTATTTACTCTTGCTTATGATTCTCTTAATTACATTTTCTTTTCTCTAGCTTGATTGTAAGACTACAGTGTATAATACATATAGCATATGGGCTAATAGGCTGTTTATGTTATCAGTAAGGCTTCTGGTCAAGAGTAGGCTGTTCATACTTAAATTTTCTGGGAGTCAAAAGTTATATGAGGATTTTTGACCGTGAGCGGGATCAACACCCCTAGCACCTGCATTGTTCGACTCAACTGAATATGAATATTAGGAGTCAATATGACCAGTCATCCTCAGTATATTAATGAGGAGACCTGTGACTAATAAGAAAGCTTACTATTATTATAGAGATAAATGTAACTAGCTTGCTCTGTCATAAATATATGTATGTTTTTTTCCATGTTTAAGTGTCAGGACAAATATATGTATACATATATCGTATTGTAAAATGTATACGAATATATAATTTTCAGATTTAAGGTTCAGAAAAAATTAATGTATTTATGCCACATATATCTGTGTATATAAAATATATATTGTTAAGTGTTTAAAAAATTTGCCTTGGAAAGACGTGGACTGTGTTATACTTATCACCATGCTAAGCATTTAGATACATATATAATATACTAGGCATTCTGTAGAATAAAAAAAAAAAAAAACAACTGTAAAAACAGGATTGCCGGCCCCTGGAATGATAACTTTAGTTGTAAGTGCAAGATTCTCCTTTAAGACAAATCGACCCTGTCCTGCCTGTCCCCCTATAGCATGTGATTGTGGTCATCCTCGTCCTTCTTAGCGATCCCCTCTTCTTTAGCTTGTAAAGCAAAGCAACATATTCTTCTGTCCTTCTCCTCCTTCATGGTTTGGTGTTTTTGTTTCTGTTTATCTTCTCTGCAGGATTCCCTTTCCTTTCCTGCCCTTGCGGTATTAGTTATCCCAGGTTTCTAGCATCAACTTTCTTCTCTTTCTTATAGCATATGCTTTTAATAAGCAGTGTCATTTTCCTTATAGCGTCAATGCCCATCCTGTTAAACTCTTGTTTATATTTCCAGCTCGACTCATTGTCATGCCCATGCTATTAAAACTCACATCAATATTTCCAGCTCAAATCTTTCTCCTGAGACATAATGCCCCACTAGACAGTCTACCTGCTTCACAACATTTCAAACTTAGCGGGTCTAAAACCAAGTCCTTAATTTCACTCACCTTATAGCATTCTCAGGAAGGCAAATCATGGAATTGAACTGAAGCATTCCTTAGATAAAACAATAATTGCTTGTATTCTTCATGGGTCTCATTTGCTGGTAGTTTGAAAAATCTGGTTAGCATGAAGTAGTCTTAGGTATTTCCTTTGCAATTTCCTTTGCAATTTAGAAACCATCTCAAAATAAAAATTCCAAAATACATGTTTTGTAAAGTTTCTATGTGCTATGTAATTACTATGGAGAAAACATATGTTAGGAATTAAAATATTTTATGTTAAGTTTAGCCCCTAAATTTACTGAAAAATTATATGTTTGGTTTTCTAGCAACTGATATAATGAATACTGAAGGCTATGTCAGGTATTTATTTGAAAATAGTTTTATGTGCTTTGGGAAATTCTTTATTCTATCTAATCACTTAAGAGCAAAAGGATGACTTCTGAAACTCCAAGAGGAATATTACGGACAATTAGAATGAATTTAGTTAAATGGAGGAAAAAAAATTAACCTTGAGCTTGCTGCGGTATACCAGATATACTGAAATTATAGTCTTCCCATTGAACATAATGACTTCATTCTATAAGCGGCATTAACTAGGACTTTTCTATATTCGTTGTATAAAGGTGTATATTGTTACTTGGCTAATCACCATCTCTTGTCTTAAAAGTAAAATGGGTTTTCCATCATTAAATGTTTTAAGGAAAGAATGTGCAATATCCAGTCTATTTCTTCACAAGTTTTTTTGGAGTAATTATGTTTTTTATGATTTTTTTTCTCTTTTGTCAGCACTTGTGTTCTTTTATAAAAAGGACCTGTCCTCAGGGTGAGAGTGTGGAAATGCACAATTAAAGTAAGTCTTCATTACTTTACTCTTTGTTAATTAACTGAACACCTTCATCAGCAGATCTATCAAGCTTTCTTTCCTGGAGTTTTAAAGACTAAGCAATGTGAGAGCGAGGCTCTTGTGCAGTATGTGTGGTATGGAAGAATTGGATTTATTTTCATCTTATATGCAATAACATGGTGTGGAAATCAATGAGGAGTGAAGGCGTGGGTAATTAAAAGATGCTTTGTTTTCACTTATATGAAATGCCTTTATTCTATTTGGAAAAAAAAAAAAAACCTCCCAAAATAAACACATAAGCAAAAACCCATACATATACATAAAAGACAAAAGTCGTGGGAATTAGAAAGGTACTCTGGTTAGTGCAAACAATGAGTAGAAGCTGAAAATGAGCTGATTACGAAAGAGAGTCTTGCAATAAAATGACTGACTTTAAAACAGCAATCTCAACATGATATTTCCTTATTAAACTACTATAGTGTTTTGCACTGAGACGACTTGGGTCCCTGCATACATCACCAGCCTTCTCTGCCAACACTTCCCCCACTTTCTGTACTCCAAACTTGAAGGTGTTCTTTGAGTTCTTTGATACATCCTGCTGCTCCTGGCCTCGGGGCTATGCAACATGCTATTTCCTCTGCTTGGAAAACAATTTCTTCCCATCTCCACGAGTCCAACTGTTATTCATATTTCAGAATTCACAGTGGAGTTTTTCTCCTCTGAGAATTCTTCTGGAACACCTGGAGCAGTAATTAGCAAACGGGGGAGATGCCACCACTTAGAAACTATTTAAGAACATGTAGAAGCATTTTTTATTATAATAGTGATTGCCAGACTGAGTGGGGCTGCCTTTTAGTGTTCAGGGACTAGGATGCTAAAGGATCCACAGTGTGAGTTCAATTTTGCACCTTGAAATATTGTTCCCCTCAAAATGCAAATAGTGTCCCCATTAAGAAATACAGATGGAGAAAGTAGATCAAGTCCTTTATTAAAATTCCTGTTAGATTTCTGATCTCTACATTTATCAAAATTTTAAATAATTAATTTTGTTAATTATTTAATATCAGGCCCAACAAAAAATTATTGGGCAAGTGTCAGAGGTCTTTATTCCTGATGTGTTCTTCTAGACCCATCATTCAGCATTCGAAATGCTCCTTGATTCATTCCACCTCATGGGAGGGGAAGTGCTCATTAGATTTGAAAGTTTGGAAAATATAACTCAGGGATCCTGTTCAGTTCATTTCCTCCCTTGGGAATGGGCTGCCCACAATTCTGTTTTTTCTTGTGGGAAAATTCACGGTATCACTTGTGTCTTGGTGGCTAAGTCTGCCTGATCGTAGAGCACAGTCAGCAAGCCCATTTACTTTTCTCACTAAACTACATTTTCTACATTTAATATAATAAAAATGACATTCGGCCTCCATCTGGCACCTTTTTCAAATTCTCAATTTGTTAATCCCCCTATGAAAACCCATTCCATTTTTAGGCCTAGACTACTTACTAAGAAGGAAGTCATAGGGATCAACATTTTAGGGAGGAAAATATAAGCGAATATAAACTAAATAAGGCTCCTGTTGTGGCCACACCTTTGGGGATCAACAAACAGTGTTTTGATTTGGGCTGTTTTCAGTCGTGCAGTGAGATTTCAACTGCTGCAGCCTGGACAAGATGCAGTCAGTTAGCCACATGATCTTGCAAAGGGATCCTTGGGCACTGGCCAAAAGGGAGGCACAGGAAGCCTGGCCAGTAGAACTCAGGTCACATGGAGCTCAGCAAAGGCACAGACCTCAGCAAGACTTAGAAAACCGGCCAAAGCATGAGCCTCAGCAAAACGGCTATCTGTTCATAACGTAGTGGACTTCAGGCTTCAAGGTGATACAAGCAGAGCTTTCCTTGAGCAGGCAGAAGTGAGGCAAAGCCACATTTGTTGGAAAGTGAGTCTGTCCAGTCATGGGTCTCTTACATCCCCAAGGAAAGAGCTGTGCTTTCTATTTTTAATCTCAAAGATAGCTGGGCCCTTTGTGTGCTGAACAGCCCTAGGGGTCTCTCGACTTAAGTTATTAGAGACAGGCCTAGGTAAGTAGCATTAGGTCAGCTGCCCCAAATTGTATTCCTAATTTAGGACCAAGAAAGAAAATCTAGAGGAACAGTTCTTAATTTCAAGTAACTTAATCCATTGATTGCATCAAGAATGGAAATTGTTCAAATAATTTCTGGTTGTGGTTCAAGATGGTTTGGCAATTATAACTTGGCCTGCAGGCTTGCCTGTGCTCTAATAGAACATTCCCCAAAACTTTATAGAGGTCAAAAAGGGAGAGATGACAAAGGCAGCAAGAGTATGAGTCTGCGGAACTGCTCCCCCCAACCCCAGAGGCCCAGAGGTTCAACGGCAGCTTCAGTTCAGAGAGAGAATCAATGGCAGCAACAGCTGGGCATGGGGCTGAATTGCTGATTCACAGGAAATGGTGGCGACTGTGTCACTAGACAGACCTCACCATGAATGCCACACAAAGTGCTAGGGACTCAACGTTGAAAGGAAATGGACACTAGATGATTTTGGAAGATACTTAGAGAGAAAAGCAAAAAAAGTAAGACTAAGCCACTGTATCTTGTACCACTTCGAAACCTTCTCAAGAACAACTCTCTGAGAAAGGATGTGGTAGATGTGGGAGACCCCACCACCCCCTCCCTCGAGAGGTCGCATGTGCCGTGCTGAAGTTCAGCTCTAGCTAGAGGTTGTTCCTAACTTAGTTGAAGTTTACAGGTCTTGAGTCTGTAGAAGTTACTAGCTAGCATTCTGATGAGGCTAGACCCGAACTCTCCCTTTCTTAGATGCTCTTGAAATGCTTCTGTATTTTTGGCCACAACTGAGGAAAAAGTTTTTTGCTTTGTCATCATATGCATTCCAGCTTTTTATTATCAGAGCTTCTTACTGCTTTCTTTCAATTTCATTGCAAAATCTCCCACAAGGTACATGAGATAGACGACTGGACATCATTTGGAATGAGTGGAACTTTAGCCCTGGTAGCAGTGTAACCTCTAGTGTTTATTTGATTTATTCTGTGACAAACTGATAATTACCTATACCAAAATCCATTCTCTTCTTCTTCTTCTTTATTAATCGTATCCTCTATTTTATTCATGTGCCTAATGGGAAGACTATATTTTCCAGCTTTCCTACCATTCATTAAATGAGACCTTGTTACTAATTAATGGCCAATGAAATAGAAGCAGAAAAATGTATAACTTCAAGGAAAATTTATTTGAAGACGTTTGGCATGTACCCTTCACCTATTTTTTTTTTTTTTCCTTTGGTTCTTCTTGTTCTCTCTCCCATATTGCTCCCTGAAAAGCAGATGCAATGGTTGGAAATCTAGCAGCCATCTTGAAGGACAAAAATGAGAACTAGGGATGGGGAAGCAGAGAACTGGAAGAAGCCTAGGTTCCTGATGTGTCTTCTACTTGAGGGAATGGAAGTTTTTATATACAGGGGTATTAGGGTTCTCCAGAGAAATAGAACCAATAGGATAGATAGATACAGATATAGGTATAGCTACGGTATAGATATCGATACATAGATATAGATATGGATACAGGTATAGATATGGATACGGGTATAGGTATAGGTGTAGACATAGATACAGATATAAAGAGATTTATTATAAGAATGGCTCACATATGGGGCGCCTGGGTGGCTCAGTCGTTAAGCGTCTGCCTTCAGCTCAGGGCGTGATCCTGGCGTTCTGGGATCGAGCCCCACATCAGGCTCCTCCGCTAGGAGCCTGCTTCTTCCTCTCCCACTCCCCCTGCTTGTGTTCCCTCTCTCACTGCCTGTCTGTCAAATAAATAAATAAAATCTTAAAAAAAAAAAAAAGAATGGCTCACATAGTTATGGAGGCTGAAAAGTCCCACAGTCTGCCATCTGAGAACTGAAAAACCAGGAAAGCTGATGTTAATTCAGTCTGCATTCAAAGGCTTGAAAACCAGCCCTAAAACTCTGAAACCCCTGGTTGAGGATTACTGAAGAATGCTGATTAGTAGTGGTGAGGTCTTAGGGTAATGTTACATGTCATTCTTTAGTTTTCATTAGTTATACACTCCTTCCCTTGCCTTAACTGACACAGATAACTGCTTATGTGAATGCTCCGTGTCATTAAACATTCCATCTTTCGGCAAACAGTAACGACTGAGAGGCAAATGATAGGGTATTCTGCTCAGAATGAAGACTCTGTGGCTCTTCTGGGGTATCCTAATATAGTTCCCTTTCCCTTTCCCCTTCCCTTTCCCCTTCCCCTTCCCCTTCCCCTTCCCCTTCCCCTTCCCTTCCCTTCCCTTCCCTTCTCTCCCTTCTCTTGTTTCTTTTTTCCCATGAACTACTTCCCAAGCTAGCTTGAGAGAAAAAGAAATGAACTTCTTAACCCAGAATTTGGTATTCCAGCTCCACCACCCAGGTAGGTCGGCAATGATAGAATAGCCCCCAAATGTGGTGTTTCTTTTTCTTTACTGAAGTGCCTGACCCTCAGCCAGGATGCTTAAATTATGATTGAATTGCCCACTGAAAAGCCACAAGGGATCCTCCTGATGGACTGGGAATTGATCCAAAGATGCAAATCTTTTATTCTATTATACAGTAGAATGAACAAAGTTTGAGAGACACATATTTACATGTGATTAAGGGATATTTACCACTAACCTCCTGATTAAGATATTTGTGGTTACTAAAATTTCATATTCATAATCCAAAATCAGTGCATAGCTTATTGAAGGCCCTGATTTAGCATATTGACAATGTCTGAAGTACCCCTGATGTCCAACCGTTGATATCCTCCCTTTTTATTTACAAATTACTCTTGTTTTAACGTCACCTTCATTTTTGCTTATTGTTTGTTGTTGTTTTACTTGATTATCAATGGCATGAAATCATCTATATTTTCACATTTTGGGCCTCAAATCTTCTGTTATGTAGGATTTGAAGTAATTGTGTGTTGTGGTTCAAATTAACAATATTGAATTGCTAGAGGAAGTGTGTACGCAATCTCCCTTAAAAGTAAATCATGTATGCTTCCTCTTCATTCACAATGGAGTGCACGGTAACTTGTTATCTTTTAACAACTTTTAATAATAGCAGGTAAATGTAGTAACCTTTCAGGAGCAGATAAGATTTGAGCTTAAAGGGCATTAAATATAATGCAAAGTACCATTTAGAATCTCACTGTCTTCTTCTAAAAAGTAAGTGATTGTTGTTTCACTTACATTCTTTCCTAATATCTCTGCTTGTTTTTTAAAATTATTTTATAGAAAGTACAATTTCATGGGGTCTTTCCTTTAGCAGAAGTACTTCTTGAACTGTTAAGTACCTGACTTTCATTCTTTTCACCCAGTTGGAAGATTTGTAAAATATTTATTTTTGTTTATCTTCATAACATATCATTTGTTCTCAGCAGATGACCTCATCAGAGCTTACATAATCATTGACGGAAATATTAAAGCCTTTGGAGTTAGAAACATCTAGATTCGAGTTCAGTTTCTATCACTTTCTGGCTTTTGGTTTCTGGAAACATTTACTATTTTTTTTTAAAGACTTTATTTATTTGAGAGAGAGAGAGAAAGCATGAACAGGGGTTGGGGAGGGAGGAAGGTGAGGGAGAAGCAGACTCCCCGCTGAGCAGGAAGCCCAATGCTGGTGATTCCAAGACCCTGGGTTCATGACCTAAGCTGAAAGCAGACACCTAACTGACTGAGCCACTCAGGCACCCCAGAAACAATTACTATTAAAGTCTTAGTTTTCTTATCAGTCAAAATAAGAAATACAATCTTGTTTGTCATTGATAGTTAAGTAAATATCACTTGCAATATACTTAGCAAAGTGTCTGGAACATAGCAAGAAGTCAATAAATAATTGTCTATTAAAACCACCATCACCTAAGCTGAGAAACAATCTACAAACAATGGATAGCGTTCACAAGGAAAGCCACACAATGTCAGTGTGTCAAATTCAGAGTAAGTCAAAAAATGCATATTTTTGGATGGCAAAGCCTAAATATTATAAAGACAGAGTTGTCTCCAATTTATCTTATGTTTAATGGACTTCTTAATTACAAATCATTTTTAAATTTTATATAATTACCCTCATCTTCATATGCAATACTATGTAGGCTATAAATCTAGAAGGATTTTGGAAAAGAAATATGATGAGAAAGGGTCTATCAAATATGTAGTTATATTATGCTCTAATAATTAAAGCTGGGAAGTGTTAGCCTAAGAATCAACTGCCAGATAATAAAACTAAAGAGCCTAGAAACAGAATTTTTAGCTAATGAAGATGTAGAGATCTATAGATCTATCTATATAGATAGATATAAGTAGATAAACAAATATAGATGATAGATAGATAGATAGATAGATAGATACATATAAAGTCAGCATCCCAAAATAATTAAAGTACAGAGTACACAGTACATGAGAGTGGAAGAACTGAGTGGACAAAATAGAGTTATAACATCACCTCTCTGTAGGATCCAGCAATTTCTGGATATCTCAAAGACTAAATACTAAAGATAAAACCATTAAAATAAAACAATACGTACTCATTCATAGTATATAAACACATGACTGTATGCCAAGACTGAGACATTGAATACATTACATTTGTTTGTGTTAAAAACATTGTAAGTTATAATTAAACAAATTTTAAAAACCCTAAAATAATGTAAAGTAAATTTTAAAAAGCAGTACTCCCTTAATGCATGGAACATAGTATGAACTCAGTAATAACATAAGTGTTCAGTCTTATGGAAACATTTTAATTATGGCACATCCATGTAATGGAGATATTTTGGCAGCCATTGAAATTATCTTTTAAATAGCTTGTGATTATTTTGATAATAATTATATGTGATACCAAGAAAAAGAACTCAAGAGATAAAAATGCATAATATATCCTAATTATATTAGAAATAAAAAATAAAGGGAAATACATTAAAATTTAACAGCAATTATCTTGGGATGATTTAAATATTTTGTTTTTGTGCTTTTCTGCATTTGCAGTATAGAATTTTTAAAAATATTTTAAAATCAAAGTGTATGTCAAGTTTATAAACCCGGAATGGATTTCTAATGTTAAGAAGCAAATTAAGAAGGGAAGATATTTTTACTCAAAGGGGTAAATGGCAAGAACTCTTTCGTTTTAGACTTTTTCAGGCTTAAATGACTACACAGCTTTAAAATATACTTTTTTTTTTTCTGGTAGATTAGAGAGAATGAAGGGAAGTTAATGTTGAAAATAAAGTTGGCAGTTCCCTACTGGTGAGAATTAAACCAATAAATCACATGAGACTCTGTGAGTAATCATTTAAGCTGGCAAGAATAGAGCACATAGCATTAAACTTTAGACCCACATTTACTTTTTTTGGGTCAAGGTTGACATATCAGGAAATGAAGTTTGGGGTATAAGTAGCATAAGAACATGACCTTTTTTTTTTTCCCCCTCTTAAAGTTAGGGTAAGGTAATATCCATGGAGAAACACTTATGCTATGTGGTGGAGAGTTCCAGAGAACGATAATACTGAAGTTGTCATTAAATTTAGCCAAGTCCTTGATGTGAGAAATTTCAGTTCATTGTTGATGACACAGATTGTGGAAGCATATGGAAGCAATTAGAGGAAAGTAAATGGAGACTGTGGAGACGGGCTGCATGTTTGTGGAATTTGACTAGATAAAAGGAATGCTCTAGGATGAGATCTAAAAGAAGCAATGGCCACTCAGGTATCTTCTTTCAGAGTTGAGGAAATATGAGCATGAAAGAAGGCCAAAGGAGAAGACAGAATTACTGATTCTCTGGTGGGAGGCGGCGGGACAGGGAGTATGAGTGAGAGGGGTGTCTCATTATGAGTGAACAGCAGGCTCTGCAGAAAGGGCTGAGGAGTTAGATTTCCAGATAAGATGAGAACTCCTCTTCTGCTGAGATTAGTGGGAAGGAAGCTCTGATAGATATAAAACTTCACCAGAAGACAGGCAGCTGGGTTGAACACTGGGGGAGCAGTGTAGTGTGTGCAGGCAAGGAATACTGGATCAGGAGGTGAGACTGGCTCTCCATGAACTACAGATGTGACCTGAGGATATGCCCAGTGTTTACCGGGCTTATTAACCTCCTTAGGTCTGCTTCTCCTCAGGTCAATGGGGATACAGTGCATTCCATATAATATGGAAATTTTCTATAAAATATGGAAAATCCCTTTAAAAGTTGTAATGCATTCTTGTAAACAGATGATAATTTTATTGAAAAATGAAGTGGGAAGAGGGCCAGACGAGGGCACAAAGAGGTTAAGAGTTTTTGGAGAAACTCATGGTAAGCTTCAGTAAGTGCTTATGAACTAAGAGAATGCAAGCAGCATAGCCAGCCGGTGGCCCTGATAGGAGCTTATTAAATTCCTCCACAATCCCGCAATGATCTTGCTTCCCAAATATGGTGCTCTTGATGAGTTCCTCACATGTTTGAGCTTAAAATCTCTTCTTGCACCCTATCTTCGTTTACCAATATGGATGATGTTTATTGGACCTTCTTATTTAAAAATGTCTCTGAGCCTTCTCCCATGGTGGCCTGTTAGATTTACAGTGTTGGGTACTATGGAAATATCTTAGAATCTAGATGCACAGTGGGTCCGTGGGAACAGAAAGATTCTCACGCACAGAAAGCTCCATAAAACATCTACAGCATTGTCTTAGGTTGCTTGGAGAAACGGCATTCATATTCATAACACATTGCATAATTATGAGATCCTGATTTTCATATTTCCCAGTGTGCCTGTTCAGCTCTGCTGTATTACCAAATTAAAGAAGACAACACAACTTTACGAAATTAGAGTGTTCTGTTTTGAATGTTGCAGTTTGACGGTACTCTATTTTTAATTTGTTCATCATTGATCCTAATAAAGACAAACCGTCATTGTAACCATTGCCTGGAATGCAATACATTAGTTTTATTGCCTCTATAACAGCTGCTCATGTGTCGCTTCCTCTGTCATTCAATGATGATGTGTCCTTTTCTACACCCAGCGCCAGAAAATCTGGGAAAGCTCACAGCACAACACTTCCATATGAACTGGATTAAGTAGAGGGAAATCTAATTGTATATCATTATTGCATTTCTACAACTCGGTACACAAAGGGGACATACAGAAGGAGGGCACTTGATTATATGTGAGGAATAAGTGAAGACTAAATATTACATTTTTTTTTACTGGCTTTATAATTTTTCCCTTTCACCCAAACTCTCTATGCCTCACTTTCTTCACACAGAAATTGAGAATGATAGAAACTGCCTTCCTTACGTGGCTCTGTGAGGATCACATGAGCAAACTTTGTATCTCCAGCAAAGATAGGCAAGGCTATCGCCTACCCAGGTGATATTTACAACAGTGCCTGAAATCTCAAATTCATGCATATGATAGCTTAAAATTTCACCTTTGTTTTTTAAGAAGTATTGTTTTGCCAAAGAAATTTTGCTTGTTTATCGGTACCTATTCACAGGGATCTCTGGAGTGAGATCCATGGAATCTATTGGGATCTATGTTGAGGATGTAATAGGCACCACTATGCCCAAGCTTAGGTAGGAATAGGGCAAAGAAAACCAGTGATGTGGCCAACAGGAGGTTGTTAAAGTGGGGTGCAAGGTTCGCCTTCTTCCTCAGAGCGCTCTTTTTCCCACGATTTGCCTGTGATAGTTAAATGTGCTGCTCAAACTTCCTTCTAGGGGGCAGCAGTGCCCTGGAATTTTGCCAATATTCCTTTGTCTCTCTAAACCTAGTTCAGTGACTTAGGTCTTCAAAGAAGCAAAGTGAAAAGAAAGAAATGTGCTAGTTTTGTTACTGCATACTGATATTAGAAAAAGGTAATAGTGCACCCAATATTGTTGAGAAGAAGGGTTGTTGGAGGTCATTTATATAAAGAAAACATCAAAAATGGTACAGTTAAGAGATACTAATATATTATGAAAAACTATACAGAGGAGAGAAGCACTCATTTCATTATTGAATATATAGTTTATCTTTACTATCGCACTTAATATATACTTTATTTTTATTAAAATTAAGGTTATTAGGGAAAATTTTTGTCTGCTTAAAGGTTAAAAATTTGGGACATGAGTTTTTAATTATGTGAGAATTAAAATCTTCTGAACAAAACGCTTTCCCAGAAAGTGCAAATAAGACTTTTTGGAGGAAATGCAGATAGACCTAACTCTGACTTAGGCTTTCTCGAATTTGTTTTGATTTGTTAGAAATATGTATTGAATTGATGATTTTTATTCTGAGTGGGACTATGATTTTATAAAACAACTCAAAACTGAGCAGAAATGAGTTCACAATTTTGGACACCTTTACTAGTCCTTTACTGGTTGAAACTGTAAGCCATACTAGATCTTAACACCAGGTTATACATGAATCTTTATTTCTTATCTCACTTGGTCACATTCAATTACAGCTCTAATTATAGGAAGCTTGTTAAAAGTTTGAAAAGTTTTCTTTTATAGTTTTGTGTTGTGATCCCTTTTATCATGTCTTCTAGACCCTGGTCCCAAACTTTTAGGAAAGGGAGTTATTATTGAAGGCATGATGATTCAGATGGTTTTGCTCATCCAGCAGGAGAAATATGGTGGCATCACCAGTTGCTACTAAAAATTAACCCATAACGTCTTTCCTTTTCTAACATCATTATTATCTGGGTGAAATGAAGAGAACTTTCACTGTACATCTTATTTTCAATCAAATGTTCTCTTCATGATAATTTGTCCTGAATTTTTATTTAACAATACTTCAGAATTATCATTGGGGTGAAAAGAAAAAAAATATATATATATATTCATTGCCCAGGGCTCTGAACTATTCTGCAATAACGTTGCTTATTATAACATTAAATAGGAACTTTGCTTGATTGTCATTATTTTGCAGAATATATGGTACTGACATTTTCCCTTTTCTCCAAGGGAGATAAAGTAATAGACCAAATGGGAAAAATTCTTCTCAGAGTTATATATAACTCTTAATTTTTTCACCAAGTTCTTACTCATCACTCTTAATTGCCAAATCTTAGAGCTATGAAAAAAATACATTGTCACTAATCATATCATGAAATCTGATATTATTTATCTAGAACATACTCGCTTTTTAACAGTTTTCTTCACTTAACATTTGGCAAAAGAGAGCAATTATTGCTGGAGGAATTTAAATATCCTTCAAATATACTGTCCTTTTCTTTTTTTTTACATTTCTTGTCACGTATTAAAAAAATATTTTATATGCTATTGATGCAATGGGGTGACACTTTTAAGATAAATTCAGAAATACCCCTGGAGTATCAACCATTAGACATGAAATGTGAAATTCTGTCACACTGATATGAATGACTGCTGCTATAATCACTGGCTGCTCTTTTATTAGGTTTTTTATTAATTAAATGTGAAGTCTACCATTGGCCTTATAAAAGTGCTCATCTGTTTTCCTTTAATTTCAAATAGATTAAAAGTAAGATTTGGTGTTAATTAAAACTTAGAATTTATGGGGATTTTAATTGCAAACAGCATTTCAGTGTAGATGACTATTAGTTCTGTTTGGTAATAAACATGATATTGAACAATGACAGGATGAAAAATAAACTTTGTGAAGAAAAGTACACCACCCTCGGTTCCGTTGTCCATGCGTAGCCTGAATCCTGTCTAGTGGGGGGAGATAAGAGTTCGAGAAGCTCAGCAGCTCAGGATCTCGTTGGTGAGTTTTAAATGTTTACATTGCTATCTGGAAATTCCACCTTTTATTTTAAAAATGTGGATGGGTCTAGGAGTATAACAAATAAAAATGCAAAAAAAAAAAAAAAAAACAACCCATCATCAGAACTAATCAGTTTAGTGGAAATACTTTGACATCATATTCTGTAAATATGATTGCATCTGCCTGTCTTTAAGTTGAATCTAGGTTAATATAGGTTAACTATATATGATGTCCAAGAGGCCCCTGGAAGTTTCGCATTTTATTATTTATTATCTTAACCAGAGCCTGTTGCTAAATAAATGAATGAATGGCTATCTTCCGTGGCGACCTGTAGCACAGGTATTTTCCAATTAGCATCTTTCCATGTTCTCCTTTGGCATGAGTTGGGTTTAGCCTCGTCACACTGGGCTTTTAAGGGGAGCTCTATCTTTGCAGCGCAGGCTACATATGACAAGATTAAATTGGCACACTTTACTGTATAGCTCTGGTGTTCCTGGCAGTGCTAGCCAGGCTGATACCTCTGAGAGAAGGCTCAGCTGTCACTCAGTGACCCATTAACACTACTGTTCCATCCTGCAGTGTCATTTTTCTCATTCTCATGGAGATAATGCTCCCTGGAGATGTCCAATACCTGCAGGAATGAAAGCGAACAGCGGAGAGAGGCTAACTATCAAAGAGAGAGCAAATAACACAGCAAGACCATGAATTCCAACAGCAGAATTTTAAGTTGAACGAAAAGATGAGGCCCATTATAATGGCCGGGTTGGGAAGGTGGGGAGAGATCAAGTTTTAAGAGATATTGTAACTTTTTAACAAGCTATTTTCTACTTCCTCCCTGAATGTCAAAAGAATTGTTCAAAATAACACTTGCAACTAGACATAGAGAAGCCAGCTGCTTTGAAAATGTCATAGGGAAATTTGGGTAAGGATTTATTTACAAACAGGGATTTTGTATTCTGTTTGTATGCTCATTTATAAACAGGCAGTGGATGTAAAACAGAGGTTGCATTGAGGTAAATTGCTTAATAGTCTAAATAGAACCAGATCCCTGGATATGGTTGGCTTATTGGGGTACAAAAATCACCTTCTAGTAAAAGCACAAAAGAGGAAAATGATACGTGATCTTTGTAACTCTAGGCCTTGGACTTCTTTTGTCCTATGTTTGAACTGTTAGCCGTGACTTAAGCAAACACTATTGCTCTTTTTCAGGCCAAACTGTATTTTGTTTAGTGGGTCACTTTATACACTTCATAAGAAGTTATATGTTCTAATGTTTACTGTAAAGAGGTATTATAAGAAAATGCTCCTCAATTTCCTAGACTAAGACTGATTCCATTTAGATTGATATAAAAGCAAAAATGCAAAGCCTGCATCTTGATGTTTTCTGTGGAAACCTGTTGAAGGCATTACAAGGAAAAGACAAAAAAAGGTAAATTAGTCAGAAAATAGGGATAAAATGAAAAGGATTCAGGATTATAAGACAAAGAAAGGTGCCATATCAAAAACTTATTGGTCTTCACCACAATCCGCGTCTCAACCCTACCTCCAATCTTCCCACATCAAGCAAAGCTTATCATTGGGTTTAGACTGTTACTCTCTGGCTGGGGTTTATGTATCATCCATCACCTGCCTCTCCCCCCTCCACTCCCTCAGGTGACACAGGTGCTAGAAGCCATAGAATAAATGTGTCATATTTTTTGGAACGCCAACATTTCCTTGAAAAGTATGTGTGTTTTTAAAGTTAAATATGGCGATGCCTGGGTGGTTCAGTGGATTAAGCATAAGCCTGGGCTCAGGTCATGATCTCAGGGTTCTGGGATCAAGCCCCAACTCAGATTCCATGCTCAGCAGGGAGTCTGCTTGTCCTCCCCCTTTGCCCCTCCCCCACACTTGTGTGCACTCTCTCTCTCAAAATAAAATCTTAAAAAAGTTATGTAAATAAGAATAACTTACATCTTTACTTTTACATTAAAATAAAAATGGTATATTATGGAGTAGGAAAAGATATTCATACATGTTCTAAAAACTTTTTCAAAGACTTTTTCAAAAAGATTTATTTATTTGAGAGAGAGAGAGCTGAGTGAGGGAGAGAACACGAGTGGGGGTGGGGAGGGGCAGAGAGAGAGAGGGAGGAGTAGACTCCCCGCTGAGCAGGAGGCCCGATGCAGACTCCAACTGAGTCCCAGGGCCTTGGGATCATGCTCCCAGCCAAAGGCAGACGCTTAACCAACTGAACCACCCAGGTGCCCTTTTTAAAAAGACTTTAAATACCGGTGAGAATATCCTTGGCCTAACCTATCAGAACCTTTGTGTGCCTTGGGGACTGCCTGTGCGCCTCTGTTCCATTGTTACGGGGCCAGGCAGGACCACTACTACGGTGCTTAGCTGGGAGCAGGGACTCCGGTCATATGTTTTAGCAATGAATATGGCCCTACTTAGGATTGGGATGTTGTCCAACCAAGTCTTTCCGGAAAGAAAGCAACCTTATTCTTCATTACATTCGGAAGGTGCTGTAAAAATCAGTCCGTCAGGGCTGGCCACCCCGTGACTCGGCCTGGCATGACGTAGCCTCCATCACCAGCGCGGCCTTTGTGGCGTCCGTCGAGGGCATTCTGGCAGGAAGGAGGCTCCGGGGTGGGGCGGGGGTGGGACGAGGGGACGAGCGCAGCCAGACGTCGGGGCAGCCGAGAGTCGCGGCTACCACCCTGGGCCACACTCCATGAAGAAGATGCTCGCCGCCGCCGTCTCCCGCGTGTTGTCCCGGGTTGCCCAGAAGCCCGCGAGCAGAGTGCTGGTGGCTTCCTGTAACTATTCAAATGATGCTATGTTCGAAATTAAGAAATGTGACCTTTATCGATTAGAAGAGGGTCCCCCTGTCACGACAGTGCTCACCCGGGAGGATGGGCTCAAATACTACAGGATGATGCAGACCATTCGCCGAATGGAATTGAAGGCAGATCAGCTGTATAAACAAAAATTCATTCGCGGGTTCTGTCACTTGTGCGATGGTCAGGAAGCTTGTTGTGTGGGTCTGGAGGCCGGGATCAATCCCACCGATCATGTCATCACATCCTATCGGGCTCACGGCTTGTGCTATACTCGTGGACTTTCTGTCCGATCGATCCTTGCGGAGCTGACGGGACGAAGGGGAGGGTGCGCTAAAGGCAAAGGAGGATCTATGCATATGTATGTAAAGAACTTCTATGGCGGCAACGGCATTGTTGGCGCCCAGGCACCTCTGGGAGCCGGCATCGCCCTGGCCTGTAAATATAAGGGCAACAATGAGGTCTGTTTGACTCTCTATGGGGATGGTGCTGCGAATCAGGGTCAGATAGCGGAAGCTTTCAATATGGCTGCTTTGTGGAAATTACCTTGTGTTTTCATCTGTGAGAATAACCTCTATGGCATGGGCACGGCTGCTGAGAGAGCAGCAGCGAGCACTGATTACTACAAGAGAGGCCATTTTATCCCTGGACTAAGGGTGGATGGAATGGATGTTCTATGTGTTCGGGAGGCAACTAAGTTTGCCGCTGACTACTGTAGATCTGAAAAGGGGCCCATAGTGATGGAGCTGCAGACCTACCGTTATCATGGACACAGCATGAGTGACCCTGGAATAAGTTATCGTACCCGACAAGAAATTCAGAATGTAAGAAGCAAAAGTGATCCCATAATGCTTCTCAAAGATAGAATGGTAAACAGTAAGCTTGCCACTATTGAAGAGTTCAAGGAAATTGATGTGGAAGTGAGGAAAGAAATTGACGATGCAGCCCACTTTGCTATAACTGACCCTGAACCACCTTTGGAGGAATTAGGTCATCACATCTACTGCGATAATGAACCTTTTGAAGTTCGTGGTTCAAGTCAGTGGATCAAGTTTAAGTCCCTCAGTTAAAGGGAGACTTTTGTAAATTTATTTTTAGTCCTTCAAAGTAATGTTCATGGTTGGCTTTAAGAAACTGTTGCCCAATTTTGTTAAGCAGTAATAAAACCCATTAAATAAGAGTCCTGTAAACTTTAAATAAAATAAATTGAGATTATTAAGAGATTATTAGAAGAGATTAAAATAGATCATTGAAAATGTACATTCAATTACAAGACATATTTCATTTGATCATACATTGTCACATTAAAAGAACTGTGCAGTTAATCATTTACTGTTGTTACTAAAAGGTAAACTGAGGAACATTAAAATTTTTCAAGAGTTTGAGCATACATGGATTGGAATCAGGCAATGCCAAACCTAAGATGTTTAGGAGTGCTCTGTCAACAGGAGCTAGAGAAGGCTTTTTTATAGGGAAAAAAGCAAGGAAATTATTTTATTGGGTATAACTTACGGTGTTGTTGAGAAAACCTAACTACCTGTTTGTGATCGCTTATTTTTATGTTTCATTTTCTCAATTTGAGTGCATTGACTCTGGCTTGTTTTGGTTTGTTTATGTAGGATACTAAGGCATTACAGCCACCTTGGGCTGATGGCCTCCTTATTTAATTAAACACTGTGATATCTTAAAGATTATTTTAAATTTACACAAGTCTAAATTAGGAAAAACAGAAGAGAATATTTGACTTTTCTTGTTACTTGCTATAATAGTTCTATCTGATTAGCTTTATATTTGTAAATACTCTTATTTAAAGGGGAAACAGTTCTTTCCCTCCTCCTCCACCCTGACAGGGTTTATGTGTGGAGTCACTGTGTAGAGGTAGAGAGAATTTCAAGCCACACCAAGCTACCAGGCCCCCTACTGCTCTGCCACTTATAGTAGTTTTACTTGAATTAGCCAATAACATGGCCTACTGTGACAGCGTGCCTGTACACACATATGCACACGTGTTCAATATCGATGCTGAAGCCAGCGAACCCTGATCTTTTTCCAATGAAACGTGATCTATAACAGGGTGGGGGGTGTGGGACAAGAACGTTTTTTCATGTTGTACTTCAGTGCAATCTTTTTAGTATACCAATGTGAAGGAAAAAGTAAAGTTAAAATCTAAGGGAAAACTGCATTTTGCTTTAAACTTCAAGTTAAAGCTACTCTTATTTTTTTAATCCATTTGTACCATCATGTGTTCCATATTTTAAAGAACTAGCTTGGTGAATTTCAGACTGGAAAGTGAACACATATGGTGACATCAAAAGAGATAAACCAAGGAGTTGATATGAATAAAAAGTCCAGTGCTTACTTTGGCAGCCCAAATACTAAAATTAATAAAAAGTTGGAAGTAAAAGCTGCCTTCCCTAGAACTGAACATTCACAGATAACTTTTTTCAAAGGAAAATCTAACTTGGATCGTATAGGTTTGGTTTTCTCTACAGTCCAGTACCACGTCAATTAGCAAAACATGAATTTGTGAAAGCATTTTTACTTGGGTATATTTGAGTAATGACCAAAAATCCTATCGAATGTGATGTTCAGCATATCTTGTTTCTCTGAGATAGGCTTATCTGAAATCAGATAACAGACAGCCTGTGATCTAAGAGTTTGTAGAAAAAAATCAAAAGAATCAGTTATTAAAAGTTAAAACCCATCAAAGAAAAAAAATAACTATGCATCATGATGGATGTTAAGTAGAATTATTGTGGTGATCTTTTCATAATATAGACATATACCCAATCATTATGCTGTATACCTGAAACTAATATTGTGCAATTTATCAATTATATCTCAATTTGTAAAAAAGTTAAAACTTTTTTTTTTTTACTGTACAACATCTACTTCTACAAATAAAAGACACTTTCTAAGAACTCTGAAAGAAAACCAAAAGCTTAGAGACCTTGAGTGTATGAACGTATGTACACATATGTGCAGGCTTAATCTCCGTGTCTTACCAAAAGGTTTAAACAAGTAAGATAACCTCAACATTTTAAATTCAGAAAGCAGAGATGAATGTTGGTTGTTTATTAATCAAGAATATTACTAGTCGATATATTTTGTGTATGCAGCTTTGGTTCAGAGGTACCTTGAATGGATCCCTTCCATTAAAAACAAAAAAGGATTTCATAATACCATCAATATAATCACATATTTTTATGACAAATCATTCTTCTACTTTTTATTTATTTTGACATATTTATATTTCCATAAACTTGCAAGTGGAAGATAAGCTCTTCAAAGCTAATTCTCTATATACACCATCTTGAAATTTTTTAAAGTTTGCTTATATTATGGATTATTTTAATACTAGTAAAAATTAAGATACAAATAATCAGTTAGAGATAAATCCATCACAAAACCAAGATACACAGATAATTCATTTCAGGAAAAAAAATCCAATCTTGCCATATTAAAATGATAAAGTACATTTGTCACAATACACATTATCAAATTCCATTAAAGCAGGGAGTTTACAATGTTTTTCATATTAAAAAATGTCCAGGCTTTTGTGTGTACATTCAGCAACTATAAGCTTATCACTGATTGCACACAATTCTGTAATGAGGCAAAAAAATAATAATAAAGTAGAAAAACAAGAACAAAAACAAAAACCCCTGTTATTTTCAGTTAGGTCAAACAATAAATTAATAATAACAATTACTTATCAAGCTATAAATCGGAGAGGTGTAGAAATGCAGCAGCTAGATTTCATTTCCCATCTATAATACTACCCAACTCAGTCTATTTTATCCACCTATTAGGAGACCTGATAAGCCATGGTGGTCACAACAAAATTTCACTGTTGCAACAATGCTAGAATATCTGAGAGAAGAAGGAATTCACAATATCTTTATCTTTATGATACTCTATAAAGGTTAAGGATTGTGTGCATATCTGGAATGGAATGAGAAAGGAAGGATGTTAAAAAATATATGTGAAGGGACTACTTAAAATACCTAAGAATTGCATTTATTTAAACATTTGATATTCCTATTAATCTAGTGTACAAAAAATGGAACAGATATTAGTAAACTTAGTCTGATAATTTATTTGTGAGAAAGAGCTAGTTTTTAAAAATTGAAATATAAATTACCATTAAATCCATCTTTTAAAAGTGTACAATCCAGTGATTTTTAGTACGTTCACAAAATTATGTATCCATTACTACTACCTGATTCCAGAATATTTTCATCACCAAAGGAAAAGCCCATACCCATTATCAGTTACTTCCCATTCCCTATCTCTTCATCCATTGGAAAGTACTAATCTACTTTTCGTCTCTGGACTTAGGTATTCTTCACATTTTATGTAAATCATTAAATATGTGCTCTTTTCTGTTTGCTTTCACTGAGCCTGAAGTTTTCCAAATGTTGCTGTAGCATACATTGCTACTCTTTTTTATGACTGAACAACATTCATTTTATTGATCCATTCATCAGTTGATGGACATATGGATTTTTTCCACTTTTTGGTTGTTATGAATAATAAAACCTCATGTTGATGAGAAAAAGTTCAGTCCTTTCCTTATAAAGACAAGTACAATAGAAATTTTAAAGGCGTTAGACCAAGGCAATTCAACGATCCTTATGCTATAATCTCAATCAGATAAAATAATTTGAAGACATATTAAAATATTTTCAGCTTGAGTGTTTATCAGCTTCTATAATCTATTCTAATTGAATTTGATTCAATAGACTTTAATTTTTAGAACAATTTTAGAGTTATAGAAAAATTGAGAACAATGTATTGATTTCCCATATGTCCTACCCCCAGTTTCCCCTATTATTAGCATCTCCTAGTACTATGTGGTAAGGAAAGGGTTATCTCAGTAAACCTAGGTGTCTCAAAACATGCACATCCCAGAGAAAAGCCTGTCTTCACACTCCTGGGAGATAAGTTCTGCACCTCTGGAATATTCTGCCTGATAAGAGTGTTTCTGTATGCCTAAGGCCTTGGGCCATGCTGTACTAGTTTGTCCAGATAAGTTTATCTTAATAATGTGTCCCCACGTTACTCCACTGAGAGGAGATAACTGGAAGCTTGTGCCTAGTTCTCTTAGAATTTTCTCCATGTGTCTTTTCCCTTTGCTGATTTAGATTTGTATTTTTTCACTGTAATAAACAATAACCATAAGTATAACCAAAAAAGATCAAGTTTTTTATTATACATATTTAAAACCTATATATGGAAGAGTAGCCCCAGAAATAGTAGATTGCTAGTTCAAGATCATATAGCTATTGATCATAGCTACTATTCTTTTTTGCTAGACTGCTTTGGAGTGCAAGACAATATGCTTAGCATTTTACGTATATTATCTCACTTAATGTTTGCAGTATCCACATAATATAGGCATTTTAATCTTCACTTAGAGAAGAGGAAGTTAAATAAGTTGCTCAAGATTTCACAGTTTATAAATGATGGAGACTGGATTCAAAACCAGGCAATACAGTCCGTATTTTGAAAAGTACACTTTTGTACTGCTTTTTAATCATTGCTTCTAATACTTAACCAAGCAATAAGTAAAATATTAATAATAATAATAATACATTAATAAATGAATGAATGGAATTAAACTAGAATCAAGGGATTTTATCAATTACTTTAATCTGAGTTCAGATTTTTAGCCCTAGTGTACAAACATAAAGACAAAAATAGGGAGGGAAATAGATACAGAGAATAGGAGGTAAGCCAAATTAAAGATAGTCACACGGGGCACCTGGGTGGCTCAGTCTGTTAAGTGTTGGACTCTTGGTTTAGTCTCAGGGACTCTTGGCTTAGGCTCAGTTCACGACGTCAGGGTTGTGAGATCAAGCACCGAGTTGGGCTCTGCACAGAGATTAGAGCCTACTTAAGTTTACCTCTCTCCTTAAAGAAAAAAAAAGAAAAAGATCCTTTCTCACCCTCTCTCTCTCTGCCCTTCCCTCACTGCTTGTGTGTGCACGTGCGCTTTCTCTCTCTCTCTAAAAAAAAGGTAGTCATAGATTCTGTGATACTCCTCCCATCACATGAGTAATGGTGTCTGCTCCTTCCCCTTGGATATATCACTGCAGAGGTTCACAATTTAGAAGTAGCAAGAGGGGGAGAGACAAGTCTCCAACAGAAATAAGAAAGTCTAGGAACAAAATTAAAATTGCTCAACAGGGGCTCCTGGGTGGCTCAGTCAGTTACATCTGCCTTCAGCCCAGGTCATGATCCCAGAGTCCTGGGATTTAGTCCCACATCAGGGTCCTTGCTCAGTGGGGAGTCTGCTTCTCCCTCTCCCTCTGTCTCTCCCTCTGCTTGTGCTCTTTCTCTCTGTCAAATACATAAATAAAATCTTTAAAAATAAATAATTAAATAAATAAATGAAACTCTTCAACATATATTTCCCCACCATCTGTGGATGGTTCTGAGATGAGCTTAAGTAACTGCAATGTTAGATTTTGAGGATTTTATAGTAAAACATCAACCATAGGTCAAGAAACACGCTGAAGACTATAATTGCAGTTTCACTGCCTGAGGCTTGTCTTGAGTCCAGATGGAAGTTTTTCAGTTGATTGGTGAGTATCAGGCCTTGGTGAGTCCAAGCCAGCACTTGAAAGGCCAAGGTAGTATGTGAGCAAGTCGTTGGGAGTTTGAAGCTATTCATGTCTCGTCTATCCAAGAAGTAGAGAGGAATTCAAGCAGCTGAGGGCTCAGGATTATAGAACCTGAGAGGCAAACCTGCAATGAAATCAGGAACTGGGCCAAATCAGTAGGTACAGACATGGGGAGAGACAGAAGACTAAAGGAGAGGCCAGGGGAATGAGGTGGAAATATGTAACCAATAAAGACAAGGAACCTAGAAGCAATAAGTGCACATATTGGTGAACTCTGTATTAACATGGAAATTAACGTCTATTGGATGAATTGAATCAGTAACATCTCACGTACTGACAGGCCCTTTAGAACCTAGTGCTTCTTGTCCAGTATGGCTGGGTCTTAAAGCAACCCTACCTTTATGTGACATGGAAATAAAGTAGAATCTGGGCTTTGGTGTCATTTCAGTCTAGGTTCAAATCATGGCCCTGCCATCAATGAGAAATGGTACCTTGAGAAAGTGACTTAACTCTGTACCTCCACTTCCTCTGTAATATGACTGACCCATATGATTGTTGTAAAGGTTAAATGAAGAACAGGAAATGTAGTAACATCTGACCTAGTTCCAGGTACACCCAAGATGATCAATTAATACAAATTTCGGATCTATAGGAAGTGAGAACTGTTCACTGAGAAACAGGACACATTTTTGAAGGGACTGTCTCATCTGAAAGCAATAAAAAGGGTCTTCAATTTTATGGAGGTAGCTAGGCATAAAGATTGCAATGCTAGCTGCATGTGGAATGTATTTTCACAAATTCAGCCACCCTTTATTTTCTCGTAACCTTCTCTTAACAAGTTAACAGGCAGGCAGCATCTGATACAAGAAGTAGTTTTGAAGTGCGACCAACGTTGGATAGAACATGATGTTGTAGTAATGAAACTCCCCAGTTTGCAGCCAAATTGTGTTCAGGATTGGGGTCTTTGGATCTACTGACTACACTAAGGCATGGAGATATTGTGCAGACACTACTTTGGTAGACTTAGGTCTGGGGAATATAGACTTTTCCATTCTATTCTATTATAGATGACTATGGATATTCTGACTAGCAATTCCTTCCAAAATAGCCCCACTCTTGTTGTTGTAGATTCCTTTAAAGGAATGCTCCAAATATTAATAATAATGATGATCTGATTAGGCTTGAAACAAAAATCCAGCCCAAACTCTCCATTCAATCAGTGTTACAATTTTTTCTCATTGACTTCATTCATGTCTATTTGATCCATGAGCCTGATTTATACAGCAAAGAGCAAAGAAGAGAGGTCTCCGTACTGGAATTTGAGAAAGAGAGATGGAAATTTTCTGCCAAGTTTATGCACAGAAAAGAACACAATCAAATTAGGAAACACTGGAGAGCTACAGAGACAGTTCATACAATACTTTCCTTTTGACAGGCCAATAAATACTCAAGCTGAATAATTTACCAAAAGAAAAAGAGCCCACTCAAACCTCGTGACCTTTTGAACAATGAGCAAGAGTTCAATTATCCACTATCCTTCTAGTAGAAGGCAGCTTTCCAGGCCGCAGTGTTATTTCAGCAGTCATACATTAGAATTAGTAGAGGGAGAATATTGCCTTTGTAGTTTCTGTGTCCTGCTATAGTTTCTGTTACCTTCTTTTACAAAACCTACTGCCACATGAACTAGCACTTTGCCAAAAGAGAAGAAAAAAAGTAGGAGGAAGCAATTATTTTAATTATGTTTCTGGCGAGTGTGAGCTATTAGATTTCACTGGAACACTTTATCTGCACATTACTAGAATGATACTGTCACTTTAGAAAGTCTATAATTTGCTTTCATTAGAGGCTGAGAATCACTTGCCAACAGGGCCCAGAGAATTTCTCTACCGCCGTCCATGCGGGCTTCAGTGTTGGGGAGCGAGCAGCTCATCACTTCATGGGATACACTGAGGTTCCAAAAATTGGAGAGCTTTTTCCGTCACTGATACCTTGTAAAATCCTATAGTTTCCCTTAGACAAAACGCTATAGAGGTCATATGGAATATCACACGTTTTGCCTCCGAAGCACTGGAGCCTCCCAGCAGTATGAAAGTGCATTATGAACTGAGTTCTTGTGGAAGAGACATGTTCATTGTGATTGAAATTTAACATCAAAAAGCCTTTGTCAGTTCTCTCACTTTTAATAATCTTGTTAACTCTTTAAGTGTTTCCTATATCTTTCTGAATTGTTAAGATCAGAGCCAAGATCCCTACAAAAATAAAACTCTGACAGGTCTAAAGCTTGTAGAAACACAGCTTCAGTGTTTCGACAGGGAGAGATTTCCTATGTATGTGCTGAATTGTGCTAACAGAGGGAAAAAAGCTGAATTCTTATTAGAGCAGAATCAACTAAATTCTCAAATATACTCGAGGTCTGATGCAACGGAGGCTGTTGTTTGTTTGTTTGTTTGTTTGTTTTTCTAGCTGTGTGGTCTTGGATGAGGTATGTTCTCCCATATCATTGGTCACTCTTCTGTAGAAAGGGGACTCTCACACTTACCACGCGGTACTGTTGCGAGGATTGGAAATAGCGCACGTGAGGTTCTGAGTGCTTGGCTCACATTAGGTGCTCCAAACTGCATTTATGTTCTCTCTCTTCCTTCTCTTCTTCTTTTCCTTCATCTCCTATTTTATATTAAGGCTTGACTTTTCTCACAGATCCTTACAGAAAAACAGTCCTGTCTCTTCCCTGTCACAAATGTCATGTAGATTTTGAATCCATCATTCTAAAAGCTTAGTCGTGATTTTTATTCAGTGATTCCAGAAACTCCCCAAGCACTGCTCTTATTGCATTACACAGGTCACCAGTGGACAATTTAAATGTCACCTGGTCTATAAATTGAGTTTACTGCGTTTGTAGCGTAGGCATGAGCTGCTAGGAGTGTGGTTGCCTACCCTCATTATCAGACTATTTATCCACTTTGAGCTGTCCTATTTTCTAAAAACCTTATCACATTCCCTTTTGTCAAATTTTACTGTGAAGCATAGCACTTGTCATAAAGATGCTGTTAGTATGTAACCTTTCAAATCTCTAAAATGCGATGAAACTTACATATATGAGCTAATTTAGAAAAAATAATTGTCATATGCACACTAAGCTTTACATGTGCGTCAGTGTTTCCTTTGAGAATAAATTTGCTCTTTTTATTTCTTAATAAGGAGTTTTTTTAGTGTTAATCAAACATATTAAGAAGCAGGTGGCAACATTCTGTCAAGTTAAAGGAGCAGCAGTACAAAACACTCTATTTATTAACATTATTCATAAAGTTTCTATTGTAAAGAGCACTAAAGTACTTACTATTCACCGTAAGGGTATAAAAAGCTCATTGGAGCTTCAAAATCAATGACATGTTGCCCTCTGCCCAATGCTGCTCTTTGGCAAAGAGAGAAGAAGCCGTTTCTCAAACTCAGCATGCCATTTTTTAATTCACACTTAAATTTCCACTTGAGGAAGCAAGCCAAAACAAACTAGTCCTCCCTGAGATGCACCCTGGGAAGAAGTGCCCTCCCAACTTTAATAATTATCTGAGAAAAGTCTTTCTCCCACTTCCCTTTTCCATCTGAATAGGAGTTGCTTATTAGGACCTACTTGTTTTCTATTCTTCTATTTGCATAATGCACAGATGTCAATCTGCTGGCTCTATTCTTTCCCACAGAATTAGAGTCTTTGTTTGCTGAGTAAGTTGTTTTCTCTTCGCAGCTGTAATTAGGGATACAATATATAAAAGTTGTAGGATTAAACAACTATCAGCATTTATTGATTTTTTAACAACTGTCAGCATTTAGATTGAAAGATATTATATTTTTAGTTAATCATATCTCGAGACTGCTTCTTCTTTTGTAAAGTAACCTATGTGCATGCCTGCAAAAATACTAGGCGTATTTAGGGAAATCTCTATTTAAACATAGGCTAGCTTGAGGATATGTAAACACCTGTTATTGTTGCCTGACTCATTACATACCACCTCTTAAAGCACACTACTGTAAATGGAAATACATCATTATTTAGTTACCAGAGCTTGGTGATAAAAATTAGAAACTATGGTTTTATATCTACGACAATAACTTCTCAGGGATTACATGGATATTTAATAGGATTTTTTTTCTTCTCCATCTGATGTTTTATGCAATTCAACTTAATTCTTCAAATGCCAAATCTATTTTGTATCATTAATTTTTTTGGCATTTTCTTTTCCTAAATTTCCAAGAAAGTATTTTTCAGAAGAGGATGGTACGTTGAGGTCATAGCAGTACAAGTGAAAGAGACACATGTTTGAATCACACAGAGATCCAAAGACAACCAAATATAATTATGCTGCATAGAATTGGGGAAAATTACTTCTTACCAGGATATTCATCTAACAATAGTATTTTAGGAAGCAAAATATTTTAGAAAACGAAACATCAATAGCATGCAGTGAAATTTGATTCACAAATATTTCACTCAAGCGGGACTTTTCTGGAGTTTTATTACATTTAAATTTTTCTCTCTCTTTCAATTTGAGCTATATTTGGTGTAGATTTGTTCACCCAGCAGTTGATGATTAGATTTTGAACAGTGAAGTGCATGCAAAATTCACTGCATTTGTTCATCTTTATAACAATTTTGGACGAGGCTTCTTGGAAATGTAAGTCAAAATTTATAGCCATATGTCATAGCATGGTCTTGTAAATATAGTTAAATAATAGTGAACATAAATTCTTAAATAAGGCCAGTTTTTTGGGCCAAGATTTAGAAGCTGTTTAATTCATTTTAAAAATAAATTGTATCTTAATGTCTAGAAAATAGGACTTGAATTGTTACCTGAAAAAAAAAAAAAAGAGGTCTCTGGTGGTAAATACATGCAATCACTTTTATGGTTTCCACTTTTCTTCAAGGTGGCAAATATATACAAGATGCAAGCTAATCACAATGTTGCATCATCTTTCCACTTTTTTTATATGTTAATCTTTTATACATGCAAATAACATAGAAGTCTGGGTTGATAAGACTCTATTATGATTGGGAAGTATTAGAATAGCTGTGTCCCACCAAGAAAATTCTCTTGATTTCTATCCTTGAACAGTTATGGTTTCCATGACCTTCCAAGGTCTTGAACTGAACATTTCTAAGGTCTCCTGGAAGATGTGGAGTATTCAAACCATGATAGCTAACATAATTACAGCCACAGGGTTAAAAAAAATGTAGTAGAATTGACTGTATCCAGTTTCTGCTTTCCTTAATTTTACAATGAATAAACTAAAGTTAATTATAAGAAATATTATGTGAGAACCAAGTATAACAAACTTGTTTATTATCCTCAGCACAGAACACATGAGAGTAAATAAAGCAAATGTATAGTTTTACAAAAAGGAGGAGAAAATTGGATTTGTAGATTAGAAATAGACAAAATGAAAAGTTACTCTTACTTCTTTCTACACTTTACTTTCCCTAAAGAGTTCCATAGAGGAACTGAGGATAGATTTTTGTTCTTCCTTTATTGGTAAAGATGCATATTGTTTAAAGATGAAAGAAAGAATCAAAGAAAAGAATGCCTAAGACTATTTTATTTTAACCATCATTAGTATGTAGTAGTACCAGAGGCCACTTGGCAAGCCACATGCTAGAAAATCATATATGGAAACTCATATTGTCTTTTTTGACATAAGGATTTTTGAACAATCCTTTCAATTCAGTAATTATCATTGGTTGTAGATGTTATTGATTTAAATTAGACTTCTCTCCATGTTGATATGAGTAAGTGATTGAATAAGCAAACAAATAAACAAAAAGAATAGAGAAACCTTCCATGCAGAGAAAGTGCAAATAATCTTCTGTAGGTATTCTACTCTCAACTAGGTGGAGCATAACTCCCAATTTCTTCAATGTAGGTTATGCATAGTAACTTCTTTCAAAGAGTAGAGAGTGAAAATAAGGAAGTATAGTAACTCAATAATGGAGAAATGTGACAAACACTACCTAATTCAAGTGATCGAGGTCAACATCAACAATGCTAAGTCTAGTTGCTAGTATGTCCCCCTGATATGATGTGATGCAAATGGCACTCTAACTCCATGGTCTTCTTCCTGAAACATGTAACTCCAGTCTAATCATAAAAAAGACATTAAATACCTATTAAGGGATTACACAAAATGGCTGATTAGTACTCCTCAAACCTATCAGGGTGATCCAAAACAAGGAATATCAGAGAACCTGCCAAGAGGAGATTACAGAAACAGGATGGCTAGTAATATGGTATTCTCGATGTGATCCGGAAACAGGAAAGTGCTGTAAAAACTAAGGAAATCCGAATAAAGTATAAACATGAGTTAATAATGTTTCCGTATGATTTATTGCGAGCATAGTAATGTAAGATATTAAAAATGCATATTAATATGTCTGTATTGATTTATTAATTGTGTACCATGTCAATGGAAGATATTAACAATAAGGGAAGTTGGGTGATGAGGTATATGGAAACTTTCTACACCATCTTTGCATTTTTTCTGTAAATCTGAGACTGTCTAAACTATGAAGTTTATTAAAAATTACCAAAGGAATTCTAGAATTACTTTAAAAATAAATTGATTTCTACATTTAAAAAGTAAACTTTCTTATAGAACTTCAAATCAAAAATGTGTTTTAGTATTTATTCATTAATCCAGTATTTAATTAACATGCCCCAATATTTATATACGACACTATACCTTACATTGTTTTGGGTGTTAAGATAGAGGCAACATCATCAAATTAATAAAAACTGTTACGAAGGTGAAGAGGAAAATGCCAACTATCTAGAATTTTAGGATATTAAATGGTTTTAAAATATTCAAAATTAATTAAAGCTTTATATAAATTAATGCTTATATCCCATCTGTTTTAGGAAGGGATTATGTTAATTTTGGATGGAATGATAAATAATTCTGACCCTTTGTATAGGTAGTTGATTCAAACTAATTATGACTCACCATCTAATCTGATTTCACTTCGGTATTTGGTTGCATGCAATAGTATGAATTTTGAATAAAGAAAAATATTAAACATTCAAAATATTTTAACTTACATTTACTCTGTAAGGTAAATGTTACTGTTTCAGTCTCAGTATCAATATTGTGGGAAGTGCTCTCTTTTCTTAAATGCAAGTTTAATTATCTTAAATACTCTGGCCCAGTTAGCTCCATAATAGTCTGTGCTGCCACATTGATAAATACCTCCAAGTGTGTAATTATCATTCCTGTGTGTTCAGATGATGAATTTGCTAAATTGGGCATTTTATTTTTATAAGAATTTTATATTGGTAACATGTAGCATGGAATTTCTTAAAGTAAATTAACAGGAGAGATTTTTAAAATAATCTCAGTGAAAACTGAGATGAAAGTAACTTATGTTTTTAAAAGAAGCTGAATAAATCATTGTCTAAAAAAGCAAATAGCATTAATATTGACAGCCAATTTATCCATGATCAGATCATGAACACAGAGGAGTATTGAACATGGGACTATTAGAAAAATTTGAAACAAATAATTGCAGGTAATTAATCAAATATTCTGTGAAAGCTTTTATCATATCTATTTGAAAGGTAAAATTCGAGCTACAGATCCTGGGCCAAAATAGATATTTGTGTTATTTATTTTTGTGTACATCTCTTGATAAAGAAAAGAATCTGAGTTGCAGTATCTTATTTGCAGTCCTGATCTGGGATGGGAGCAGAGTGGCCTGACATTTACAATACTTCAGTGGCAATTACAGCACAGTTAATATATCAATTTAATTAAATTTCTACAGTGATTCATGACATAAAATATCAAAATAAGTTAACTTGCACAGAAATAGACAAAAGATCAATGCAGTGGGCAGAGATACAATGAATTAAATTAAAGTATAATTGCCATCTACTGAAAAGATTGTGTGCATAAGTAAGTTTTTCTGTAAAGCAATCTCTTAGAAAGACATCATTTAGGGAGGTTAGATAAGATAGATCCCAGAAGGCTCTAAAGATTCCTAAAGTCAGCTTTAAAGCACTACCTAAATTATTCTTATCTAATTCTTAAAAGAGAAATCAAAGTACTATGTTTGCACTAAATAAAAATAAATTCTTATTTATTTTAACAAAGTGAAAGTCTTACATTTTACTAAGCATAGCATGAATTTTGCATTTTAAAATGTGATTTTCCACTAATTTCACAGTGTTTTTAGATAAACATATTACTGAAGCACCTGCATGACATAAAATAAATGCTATGTGTCCAAGGAAGAATCTGTGTGTCAAAGAGAGAAGAAAGTGACCCGGTTGGGCGAGTTGATCAAGTTCTCCAACTTCTCACTACCTCTCTGAAGCAAATATGATCACAGAGTTCTACAGCAATCTGGGAGGAAGGCTGAGGGCCTTCCTGCTAATAAAAGCAATAGGGGCTTCAGTCATTAAACAAAGAAAGAAAGGATATGCTATCCACTTATAATATCCCAGGTTGATGAAGTGGGTCTTATTGGTTATAATGAATGTGCTAGACAGTTAATAATATGTGCTTTTATATGTCCCTGCTTTATAAATAATTTGTTTAAAGTAAATTTTCCTTGTGGTGCTAAACATCTTTATCTATAAAGAAGAATGAGTTGAATTGGATGTTTACTAAGACATCTTCTAATCCCAACATTTTATAGTTCAATGATGGGAAGATTTACCTAGCTCATTTTCTGTGCTAGTAATCTTAATTTAGTTACTGATAGAGTAATTATTAATTTATAAACAAAAAGTATTTTGGCTCGTTGAAACAAGCAAAATAAAGGTGTGTGTGTGTGTGTGTGTGTGTGTGTGTGTGTGTGTGTGTAAATTAGAGTGTGAACTAGCTCTGAAATCTTCCAGTAAGTCAAAAAAATATGAGAATATCAGTAGCTTTATGTGGGCATGTGCTATAGAAATAGGATTACCAAGGGTATTTGGTAAGGAAACTGGAGACGCCAACTTCAGTAATGATCTTCTATCTTGAAAACCTCCATTGGTAATGCTGAAGGAAAATCATTGACACTAGAAAAAGAGAAAAAGTATGTAGATAAAATAGAGTCCTATATGCCTAGCAGTACTGCTGAGTCACTTCTCAGTTAAAATTAGGTTCATTTATGAGTAACAGAAAATCTCAAATTGTGATAGCTTTTTCAAGATAGAAATTTTTTCACTCTCACAAAGTTATTGGCAGGCTATGACTAATATGATGGCTCTATTATCCATAGGGACCAAGCTCCTTCTGTGTTCTACCATCTGTAATGTGTGGCTTCACCTTGTCTTGCAAAATATCTATTCCAGTTCTAGACATCACATTCACATGCCGGTCTTCACAGGAGTTGTGTTACCATATTGCTTACATTCTACTGGTCACATGTAGCTGAAGAAAAATACTAGCAAATAATATATCTTTAGCAGCTCATTTGCCCAGGTTAAATTCATGGGGTCTATTACTGAGAAGATGACAACAGATATTGGGTGACAACTGGTGCCTTCTGCCACTAGTCTACCCTTTGTCACAATGTCCCTGCATGTGTAATATATTCACCTCCCATCATAAGGTATCTTCTGATTGTAGTTTATCAACCAAAAGAGAAGATATCTTCTCCCAGTATGGAACTATGGAGTTGGATTAGAATAACCTCAATTAGAAACTTCCATTGAGAAAAGGAAAGAATGTGAAATATCTAGAGGTTATTAGTTCATTAATAATTTTGCGTACTTACTCAAGATGATTTTTTAAATTTTTTTAAAGATTTCATTTATTTATTTGACAGAGAGAGAGAGAAAGAGAGAGAGCACAAGTGGGGGAAGCAGCAGGCAGAGAGAGAGGGAGAAGCAGGCTCCCTATTGAGGAAGGAACCTGATGTGGGGCTCGATCCCAGGACCTTGGGGTCATGACCTTAGCCGAAGGCAGACGCTTAACTGACTGAGCCACCCAGGCGCCCTGAGAGATGATTTTTTATTAGTAGATTATCAAAGTCAGCAGTTCTCAAACTTTCTGGTATAAGGACTGCTTTATATTTTTAGAAGTTATTGATGGACGCAAGAACTTTTTAAAAATATAGGCCATGTCTATCAGAGGCTGCTGCTCTAAAAATTAAAACAGAAATTTTCAAAAAATACCCAGAAATTTTCAAAGTATTTATTAGTTTATTTGAAATAATACCCAATGGATGTATGTTAACATATTTTTATAAAAAATAAATATATTTTTCAAAACAAAAAAAATAGTGAGAAGAGTGGCATAATTTAAGTATTTGCAAATCTTTTTAACATCTGACTTAGTAGAAGACAGCTGAGCTCTGACATCTGCTTCAGCATTTGATGTAATGTTGGTGAAGTGGATAAAGAAAATTTTGCTTCACATGCATGGGAAGTTGGAAAAGAGAGGAATATTTTAGTAGCCTTTACAGAAAACTGTGGATATTCTTTCTTGATGCTATGTCAAAACTTGACAAATGGAAGTTTCTTGAAGATTGGTTGCAATGTGTAATCTGAAACAAAGTTAATTTTTCATACTGTTACATTAAAATCTATTTTGCATTCTGCATTTTGAATGGTCCTTTTACCGATGCATGGATCATTTTTAAAATACTATTTCCCTAAGTTATTAAGGATTTTCAAGTGTTGACACATTTTGTTATATAATAGGAAAAAGAAATCATGTTTGTTAATATCACCATAGAAAACTCTTTAGGTTTTGGGAAGCTGTCAAAATCAGTGATGCATATAATTTTTCAAAATTCTAATTTTTGCTTGAAAGCTCAGATTTTATCATTGGCAATGAGTAGTGCCAGGTCAGTTGTTTTCTCTGAAGTGACAGAATCACTTTGTTCGTTTTAGAAAATGTATTTTCCAGATATTCAGGTCTGAATAACCATAGTTTGTCTGTCAATCATTTTTTCTAGTGAAGATAATGTTCCATGGAATAAGATGCCAGTTCAACTAAAATCAGAGCTTTTTCTTCAAGACAATCATCATACTTCAGTAGGCAATAGAGTGCTTAATGTGTACTTCATAGTTCATTATAGAAAATGTTATAATAATCATACACTCGAGTAGAGTTTTAATAAAGTTAATTTTTTTGAGATATTATGGGTGAAACTATTATGTGTACATGATGGAGAAAAATAAAGACTACTGATGTAATTTGTTGCCACTGCCTTTGTTCTGACTCAGGTGACAACAGTTTTGCCCATATTTGCTTTTAAACAACCAATGTAAATATTTACACAGTGAAATATTTATACAGGCAAATGATGTCTTAGTGTTATGACGACAAGGATCTTGGCCTCACAAATTCCCTGGATGGATCTTGGGGACCTCCCACCACACATCGAGAATCGGTGTGTGAGGTTAAAGAGTGTGCACATTTGAACTACAGATGCTTCCTGGTTGCACAATTAGTATTTCCACCAAAGGTTCTGGTGACTGATTTTGTCACTCTGATCAATACTGGTACTTTTAAAAGTGCAAATCTGTGTCTGATAAGCTTAGGAAAAGCTCATTGTCTCTGAATTTTTTACCATTAGCGAGCTTCAGAATATTTCCATACATTTATTGGTCAATCTGATGCTGCTGCAGGCATAGATGGACAGTTCCATGGGACAGAAGACTTTATAAAATGACCTCAACTCATTTGGGAATTTAATGTACAATCAAGGTTGTGTTCCCTTCATAGGTAATCAATTGGGAAAGAGGTAGAAACTTGAATAAGTGACATTGGGATTGGGATAACTGACTAGCTATTTGAGTAAAGGTTGACTTATAATTAACTTATATTTTATATTAAAAAATCTGAGTGGATAAAAGATCAAGAAATTTTTAAAAATTCAGTTCATAGGGGCGCCTGGGTGGTTCAGTCGTTAAGCGTCTACCTTCGGCTCAGGGCGTGATCCCGGGGTTCTGGGATCGAGCCCCACATCAGGCTCCTCCACTGGGAGCCTGCTTCTTCCTCTCCCACTCCCTCTGCTTGTGTTCTCTCTCTCACTGGCTGTCTCTCTTTCTGTCAAATAAATAAAATAAAATCTTAAAAAAATTCAGTTCATAAAGTGAAAGAAAAGACTGGGTAACCTATTTTTATATTTTATTTTGAAGCATCTGTTGAAATATAACAGAGAAAAATCAGGCAAGTTAAAGAAAATAAATAATGTAGTGACTACATAAAATCATTTAAATTTCTAAATGACAAAAGAGCACAAAATAGAAAAGAGAAATAATAAAATAGGAAATAAATATATTTAACATGTACTCCAAAGAATAAATTCTATTTTTTAGTATATTAAGTGCTATTATAAATGTGTAAAAAAAAAAAATAAACAGCCTCTTGGACAAGTAGGCAAAGATGTGAATATAAGATATTGAAGTAACAACTTTATAGCTATTGTATTCTAAAGAGTATTTGGAGTCAAATCTTCCAGCTCTCTCATTATAGATGAGAAAACTGAAGTCTAGAGAGGCATAGATAAAAGTTAAATTTCTTTATTCGCCATTAGCTGCTTTAACAACCATAACTCTTTTTCCCCTTGTTTCTACTAAGTAACTAAATTACCCAAATTTGATTTTTTCAATTGCATATAAATTTAAATATGTCAGTCTGCAACGACTCTAGGAAAATGCAAATGACATAGAATGACCTTTAGCTATTTGCAACTGATATATTTTTAAAAATAGATGAACATTAGTCTATTGAAATCAACACCATCTGCTCTTATTACACAGGACTAGATATAGCGGTTAAGAACTCAGGCTCTCGGGGCGCCTGGGTAGCGCAGTCGTTAAAGCGTCTGCCTTCGGCTCAGGGCGTGATCCTGGCGTACCGGGATCGAGTCCCACGTCGGGCTCCGCCGCTAGGAGCCTGCTTCTTCCTCTCCCACTCCCCCTGCTGTGTTCCCTCTCTCACTGGCTGTCTCTCTGTCACATAAATAAAATCTTTAAAAAAAAAAAAAAAAGAACTCAGGCTCTCAAGCCTAACCACTAGTTAGGATCCTGCCTTTGTAACACACTGCGTAACGTACACAATTTAATGAAACTCTGTATGCCTCAGTTCCTGATTTATATATCGTCTTAATTTCTAAGGTTATTATAAGATTAACTCATATTTATAAAGTGCTTATGATAATGCATGACGTACAGTAAATGCCCAATAAATGTTAGCTATTATTATTTTCATCATCATTTATATTTGGGGAACACTTGGGTGTCCATTAACAGATTTCTCTTTGGTGTATTGTTGCACTGTGAATTAGAAGCATGTCTTATCTTGCTTTGTTATCACCACAAAATGATGTGAATATAGAATTGATTTCTGTAAAAGTCTGTAACTCAGTTATTTTCATAATATATTAGGCAACATGATGAATGAATCCAGGTGTATATTGACAGTAAGAGGTTGGAAAAAGGATTTAAGGTCATTTAATGTAATGGAAATTGAATGAATTTATTATTTTAATCTTTTGCACAAGGAAGAATTTACAGAACCGAGCTCTAAAGCTGATTCAAGAGTGAGGAGAGAGTAAATGACACAAGCAGGGGATATAAACCAGCTGATTTCAAATTCAAATTTAACTACATGTCCTCCTGTTTGTCCTGCTTATATTTCTCATTGCAAGGCTACTTTCAACTTGACCTTGCTGTTCATCGAAAACTCTTCGGGAAACACTACAAAAGCTGAAGGAATTTGTCATAAAGCTAGATATGCAGTATTCTAATATAGCCTGAAACTAAATTGAGCTAGAAATCATCTATGCATACTAAGGCCAGTGCTTGCCCATTCTTAATGGATCATTGGTGGCTTATCACAATGTCTAGAGACCTAATACTGAACTTAGATAATGATTCTTAGGAGCTAAAAAGGCTTTCATTTCTCGGGTTTTCTTCCCTTTGTCCTTTATGGTCCTGAACTCAATCAAATTGTCAGAGGGCTACCTCCATCACAAGGATGATGGAAATGCGAATTTGGGTCTATTTATTTCTGAAAAGAAAGAGCCATAGGTGTGAAAACTTCACCACTCAGCATTTTACCAACGTGTAATACACAAAAGCAATCAGAGTTTCCTCACATGAATTTCTTCTGTAAAATGCCAAACACCAGATACCAAATGGACTTTCTTCTAAGCCAAATTGCTATTGGTATTGTCTCTTTCTTAGTGGCATGTTTTTGGACTTTCTGTATGTTCTCCTTCTGAATGTATTCTGCATATTCTCTATGTTCTCTCAATTACTTTAAGTGACAAAATGTAACAAATTGGACTAATGGGTGACCATACGAGTTTTCATGCTGAAAAATGGTTTGTGTTGTGCCACATTATTGATTACTCTTTAATTCATTTTAAAAACACATTCAGCATTTTAAAATCGCTCCTCTATGTTTTTATATAACATTTTTCTTCCTTTTTGGGGGGGATTGGTTTTTTTTTTTAACAGCATTGTTGAGATATAACTTATGTAACATAAAATCAAATAATTTAAAGTAACTAGTTCACTGAATTTTAGTATATTTACAGACTCGTGCAACCATCAGTACAATATAATATTAGGAAATTTTCTTCACGCCCACTCCCTTCAATTCCCCACTTATTGGTGTCACTTTTATTTTCAGCCCCTCCTTCAACCCCCAGCTCGAGACCACAAATTATCTAACTTTCTACCTATAGATTTGACTACTTTGGACCTTTTGTAGAAATGTAACCATTATAATATGTGGCCTTTTGTGATTGGATTCTTTCAATTAGGATAATATTTTCAAGGCTCATCCATGTAAAGCATTCATCACTAATTCATATCTTTTAATTTGCTGAATAATATTCCATTGTGTGGATATACCACATATTGTTAATCCATTCCCCAATGAATAATCGTTTTTTTCCAATTTGGGGCTATCACGAATAATGCTGCTAGGTAGGAAGATTCACGTACTGGTTTTTATGTGTATATATGTTTTCAGTTCTCCTGGATATATGCCTAGGAGTGGAATTGCAAGGTTACATTGTATCCTTGGTTAATCTTTTGAGAAACTGCCAAACAGTTTTCCAAGACTGTCGGACCATTTTACATTCCCATCAGTAGTGTATAAGGGTTCCATTTCTCTAAATTCTCACCAACACTTATTCCCTGCCTCTGTGATTCTAGTCATCCTACTGGGTGTGAAATGGTTTCTTACTGGTGAGTTTGATTTGGATTTATAACTAACTGGGGATCTTTTCATGTGCTTTTGGTTATTTCTCTACCTTTTCTGGAGAAGTGTTTATTCAAATGTGTTTCTTATTTTTCAGTTGGACTGTCCTTTTTTATTGAGTTGTGAGTTCTTTATATACTCCTAATACAAGTCCCTTGTCATATATATGATTTACAGATATTTTCTCCCATTCTGTGAGTTGTTTTCTGACTTTCTGGATGGTGGTCTTTGAAGCTCAAAATTTTTAATTTTAATGAGGTTCAATTTACCTTTTTCATTTGTCACTTTTGCTTTTGATGCCATACCTAAGAATGTTTTACCTAACTTAAGATAATGAAGATTTATTCTCGTATTTTTTCCCTAAGACTTCCATAGTTTTAACTCTTACATTTTAGCTCTTCCATTCAGCTCTTACATTTAGTTCTTTCATTTTTGGTGTATGGTGTAAGGTAGGGGCCAAAATCATTATATTGCCGTGTGGATATCCAATTTTCACAGAAATATTTGTTGAAAAGAACATTCCTTAGCAACTAAATTGTCTTGGTAACCTTGCTGAAAATCAATTAACCAAAAATGTGAGGGTTCACTTTGGAACTCTCAATTCTTTTTTTTTTTTAAATGATTTTTTATTATATTATGTTAGTCACCATACAGTACATCCCCAGTTTCCAACGTAAAGTTCGATGATTCATTAGTTGATTCTATTCCATTTTCCCATATGCTTATCTTCATGCCATTAGGATACTGTCTTGATTACTATAGGTTGTAGTAAGTTTAAAAATTGAGAAGTATAAACCTTCCAACTCTATTCTTCTTTTGAAAGATTATTCTGGCTATTTTGGGCTTCTTACATTTTCATATGGATTTTAGGGTGAGGCTGTCAATTCCTAAAAAAAAAAAAAAGAGCAATTTAGGAGTTCAATACAAATTGCACTGATTATGGAGCTCAATTCAGGGAGCATTGCTATGTAAGCAATATTAAGTCTTCTAATTCATGAACATGTGATGCCTTTACACTTAAATCATTCATTTTTAAAAATCATATTTTGTTATCAGTGTACATACTGTGCTTCTTTTATTAAATTTACAATTTTGTAATTTTTTGATACTTTGTAAATGGAATGGCTTTCTTGATTTCATTTTTGAATTGCTTATTGCTACTATATAGAAATATAATTGACTCCTACATAGTGATCTCATACCCTGCCACACTGCCGAACTTATTTGTCTTATATTTTTAGTGGGTTCTGTAGGATTTTCTCTATATAAAATCATGACATTTGTAAATATAATTTTTCTTCCTTATCTTGGTCTTAATCTTTTATTTTTCTTTCCTAATTACATTTGTTAGAAACTCCAGTACAGGGGCGCCTGGGTGGCACAGTCGTTCAGCATCTGCCTTCGGCTCAGGGCGTGATCCCAGCATTCTGGGATCGAGCCCCACATCAGGCTCCTCCGCTAGGAGCCTGCTTCTTCCTCTCCCACTCCCCCTGCTTGTGTTCTCTCTTGCTCGCTGGCTGTCTCTGTCAAATAAATAAAATCTTTAAAAAAAAAAAAAAAAGAAAAGAAACTCCAGTACAAGGCTGAATAGAAGTGGTAGGAGTAGACATTCTTGTCTTTTTCCTGATCTTAGGGGAAAACATCCATTTTTCTCCATTAGGAATCATATTACATGTAGGATTTCATGCATTCCCTCTGTCAAGTTGAGGAAGTTCCTTCACAATATTTTTGTAGAGCAGGTTTTCTAGTAACAAATTATCCCCCTCCTTTTATAAAATATATGGGTATATCTTAATCTCCCATTCATTTTTGAAGGAGAGTTTTGCTAGATATAAAATTCTTGGTAGAATTTCACCACTTTGGAGATGTCATCTCACTGTCTTGTGACCTCTATGATTTCTCATGAGAAGGCATTCATTATTCTTATTGAGGATCCCTTCTAAATGATAAAGTTGTTTTACTCCTACCCTTTTCAAGATATTTTTTGTCTTTGATTTTCATCAATTTGACTCTGATCTGTCTATGTGTTGGTCTCTGAGCTTATTCTACTTGAAGTTTGTTGATCGTCTTAGACATGTAGGTTAATATTTTGAAAATTTCCAGTTTTCAGCCATTGTTTTTCAAATATTGTTTTTACCCCTTTCCCTCTCTTCTCTCTTTTGGAAATTCCATTATGTTTATGTTAGCACACTTGATGGTGTCCCAGTATTTTCTGAGGTTCTGTTCACTTTCTTTATCCATTTTCCCATTCTGTTCCTCAAACTGGATTATATCTATTGACCTGTCCTCAAGTTTGTTGATTGTTTCTTCTGTCAGCTTAAATCTCTAGTTGAGATACTTGAGCAGTTTTCATGTCATTGATTGTTTTCAAGTCCATAATTAGTATTTTAATAATTTCTATTTCTTTATTGATATTTTTTTTTATTTTGCGAGACACCTCTGTCTTTACATTCATTGACTGCTTTAGACATGTAGTCATTTAGACACGTAGTTGGGTATCAAGGCCCCTATTCCCAAGATTTGTTGTTACTGCTCAGATTTTTGAGATTATTATTGTTTTTCTTACATCTGCTTGTTTGTTTCATGATCTTCTTGGACTAATTCTATTGTTCCTGTATTTCTGGCTGTGTGTAGCCCTGAGCACACTGAAAAAAAAAAAGAAACTCAACAACTTGTTTTTAAGTTTTGCTTCCTACGGGTCACCTCTAGATCAGTAAAATTTAAATGCCAGCAGTGTGCCACCAGAAAATTTCCTTAAATGAAATTCCATTATATGGTTCACCTTTTCCAAGGGAACCTGTGCGTGAGAAGGCACATCCAAGCATCAGGCGGTGTAGAAGACATCCATGGCTTTTACTCCTTGCTTCTGGAGAGTTTTAAGGTCAGTCATATGTAAATGACTACTACCTTTGCCTTTCTCCTGTCTTTCCTGGGCTTGGGCATAGCCTTTGGGATCCTCCTAAATATTTTGGAGCATTTTAAAGTTCTCTGTGGTCATCTGGCTCTCCAGGATTTCTTTTTAAATCCGCTCCCCACCCCCCGTTCCAAGCTTCCTCTTTTTCTTTTGCTCCAACTGAACCTCAACCTTAGTCAGCTGTGATATTGCCAACATATTGTTGTTTTGGTAACGCTGTGGGGCTCCGTCTTTTTCCACTGAGCGGAGTTCTGAGAAAAATCAAATGTCTACAACATCCTGGGGATAGAGATTTTTCAGAGTGCTGCAATTTCAAACAAAATATTGACTGTGCTCCGGGATGGTGCTTTTAAGGGAGCTCCAGAAGAGGTCAGACCTCTCCAGTATTTCCAAAACTGCTGGCTTTTGGGTACATTACTGATCTGGGGAGGGAAGGGGAATGGGCGTAGCCCCAAGTAAGAAATATCACAGACTATGCTGCCTTACAGGGGTTTAATAACTTTTTTTTTTTTTTTTTTGCATAGATGATGTTCAGTTTCTTCTGTGGCTTTCGTTAATTTCTGGAGTTATGAAATGGTTGATTTTAATTACTTCATTCACATTTTCATTGTTTCAGTAGGAAAGCAAGGTCACAGAGGTCCTCATTCCATGATTTCAGAAATCTATTTAGATTATATATTTTTAGAAATTGGTGCTCTGTGATCTTATTTATTTTCTTATCTCTGTTAGCTTCTCTGTTAGCTCCATTTGCTCATTATCTATCTTCTTAATATCTTCAACTTCAAATAAAACATATATTTATCATGCTCTTTCCATTAGGAAGTTTATTAGGATTCTTCCTCTTCCTGGTAAAATATCTATTTCTGAAGGTATAAGAGATATAAACATCATTGCTTTTTTTTTATTTTTATACTTGACTTTCACATATTTTATAAGATTGTATTAGTTATTTAAGTGACATCATTTTTATGTTTAATTAATACTGCTTTTTTCAGTGTTCTTGCCTTTCACATAGTACTTGCTACCATATTTGGTTTTTTGGGAAAAAAATTGGATCCCATGGAATTATTCTCTGCTAGTCTTTTCAAGTATGAATTCTGGTTGGAATAAGAGCTACATATATTAAATTATAAAAGTACACTTCTATAAATTCCCTAACATAAGATAGTATAGTTCAATTTTACTATAGTATATTTACTGCAATAAATTTACATTACATCCTTTATTTACATCATATTCTTTAAATAAAATCAGTGGGTGAATCATGGCTTAAGAACACTTCTTCAATTAATTATGCAGCAATAAAGTCCTCAATATGTATTATCATTTACAATTGTAATTCGCTAGATGATACAGATGCGATGTAGCAATGAGAAACATAATTGCCTTTTTAATGCTGTGGTAGGTACACTTTGGTCATTAATTATCAACTTGACTAATTATTATTGGTAGCAATTAATCTTTGCTCTAATAATTATTGCTGATGAATATACATGTCTTGCTCTCCTTACCTTTTGCAATGACATGCGGATGCTATATATGATTACTAAACTGTAGATTGTCTGAAACAGAGTTAAATAATTTGATATGGTAAATATGTCTCTGACATCAGATAGAATTTGATCAAGCTGTTGGAACTGTAAAAGGTATATGATATAGCGATTTTTTTCAGATATTCGTTATCCCATCCTGCCTCCCACCAGCTTTGTTTCTTTGTATTTCATATACCCCTGCAAAGCTTCTGGCAACCTTAAATAGGGGAGTTGTTAAGAAGTGTGTTTCTATAAATGAGTGAGGATAATCTTAGCATCAGACAAAAGGAATATAAAGGAAGTCATGAAATGATGACGCTTAAAAACTCCTCAGAGCAAAATTATCCAGTCACATTTACAAATCCCTTCCCATGACCAATATAACCTTTGAAAAAGAAGGATGCATCTGATTTTTCGTACATTTTCAGCATAAAAATAGTGCATGGCATCCAGTGGACGCTCCACGAGTATCTATGTTGAGTATTTGTAAGATAGATAATTGAATAATGACGTGAACTAAATGTCTGTTAACAAGAAGGTGGTGTGAATAATCAGCTGACTTTCATGGGAGAGATCATTCAAAGTGTCTTCACAGAAATAACTTCTACCCTCATATTTACCATTCAAAGACTCGCAGAGAACTATGTTGACATCTGCTAAATCAGAAACAAAAAAATTTGAAACAGATGATGTTGATTTTAAACAAGGTCTCTTGGGTTTTGGAAAAATAGAGGCTTACGCTTGCAACAAGACTTATCAGAAGGGTTGTGTCCTAAAAACAAACGTCAATGAAGTATTATTCTGAAGAAGTCTGAACCAGTCCAGCCAATGCAGAAGTATTTTGTCGTAGTAATTATATTAAGTGTTTGTTCTAAATGTTTTTAAAAACAGATATTTGTGTATTAATTTAATCTCATTTATTTTGGAGGGACAATTTAAATATGTTTAATGGTTCAAGCTGAGCTTCCAGTATTTATTATATTATGTTGTGACTACAGGAAACGAGGATTTTACTTGAGGTGGTTTGATTTATAACTATCATTCTAGAAATAACTAAATTATATGTGTTGTGTGTGTGTGTGTTGAATAGTGAGGTCCTACAAACAAAATAGGAGAAATACATGAGCTTTGGTTTGTCTGAATAAAGCAGTGGCTATAGTACAGCCCCTTAGTTTTTCTTATAATCATTATTTTCCTGGAAAATGTCACTGCTTAAACAATATACAGAATGAAGTGATGGAAAGTACTGTGATTAGGAGCAGAAGTTCTAAGGTCAGGCAAGCCTGGGTTGGAGTCTTACTTCACTGTTTTCTGTGAGTCTTACTGCGAGTTATTTAATCATTCTTGACCTAGTTTGATTATCTTTGAAACACTGGCTATGAAAATAGAATTGTGTCATGGTATTATTATGGAGATGTCATATAGGTAAATATCTTATTATGATTATGATAATAGTATCTGCTTCATAAAGTTTTTTAGAGAATTAAATGTAGGAAAATTACTTAGTATACCTAACAAATAAATATTATCTACTACTTTTATAGTTATTATTACCAAGTAAATACAATTCAAGTACTACAAAAACATTTTAAAATTCCATGTGAAGACTAATACAAATACTAATACAACTTTAGACAAAACTATTTTCAAAACTAAGAATAACAAATTTATTTAATATTTTTTTTTTCCTCAAATAAACCATTAGTAAGCCTAGAGAAGTGAATTTCTCAATTTTCTGAGATATTCTCTGTCTTATAGTGTGAGAAAGTATATGAGCAGAAGAATGGCTTACAGCCAGCCATTTTATTCCTCCAAGTCATTCTGGAGAGAATTCCAATGTAGATTTCACATTGCTCCATTGGTACGAATGGCATATTTGGTCTGACTTGTTCTAATGAATCATTATCAATAACCTATTCCAATTGTGATGTCCTTCAACACTTGACCAAGAATAACTTTCCAGATTGGGCTAACCTCTAGAGTGGTGACAACATTTAAATTTTTACATTCTAGTCCTGCCCCCTAAGACATCATGTTCTTCTTTTAGCTACACTGAATACAACTCATGACTTGGCAAGTGTTAAAGATTTATCTATTTATTAACATTTTACTCACAAGGATAAAACTCTTGAAATATTACATCTCATTTTCAAGAATGTCCTTGAGATGGAAAGCAGATATATTCTTTGTCACATTACATTTTTAGACCATGTAGTTCACTGTCATAAAGCAGTCACCAGAAAAGTTAAATGAAACTGCATTATGCAATAGATTTTTCATATTTTAGATACATATACATTTATATAATACCTGATTGTAAATTTTGATGGTAGGATTAAGAAGTCTGTGGAGTAATTGCCAATTCTCAAGAAGGTAAACAATTTTTGGAATGGACAAAATTGTATTTTTTCTGATACTTGGCAAAGTTTTTGTGTCTACCTTTATGAATAGTTCCTTTATTTATCATGGTTGATGATTAAATGAAAAATATAATAGAGTTTCTTGCCATTCTATTCTGTCTGACTCTTCAGCATGAATTATGCATGGGATAGAATTAAGCAGGGAGGACATCAGGATATTGGTTAAGGAGTAGTATCACTTTTTCAGTCTGGTTGGCTCCAGACTGTTTGCTAGCTATAATCAGTTGCTATTGTGAGGAGTGTAGTGGATGCTGGTGTGGATTATATCATAGAGGTTAAGACTATCGGACTTGCAATTGACCAAAGTTGTGTTTGAGTTCAAGTTCCACTACTTAATTACCTTGTGCTTTAGTCTTTTTATCTGTTACCAGGTGGTTGTAAAGGAAAAAAAAATATGTTTAGCACAAAATCTAGGACAAATGAGCACTTAAAAAATGAGAACTATTATAATTACTTCCCCTGATGATTGTTAATTTTCTGTGTCAACCTGACTAGGCTAAGGGATGCTTCAATAGTGGTTAAGACATAATTACTAGATGTCCCTGTGAGGGTGTTTCCAGAAGACGTTAGCGTTTGAATCAGTAGACTGAGTAAAGAAGAGCCTTCGCACCAACCCAGGTGAGCATCATCCAAGCCTTTGAGGGTCTGAATGGAATCAAAAGAGAAGGGGGAATTTGCTCTCTGCTTGACCCAGGGCACCTGTTTCCCCTTGCTGTTGGTGATCCATGATCCTGGCTTCTGGGCTTTTGGACTCAGACTGGGACTTAACACTACCAGCTCCCCTGGTTCTCAGACTTTCGGTCTTGGACTGCATTGCACCACCAGCTTTCCTGGTTCTCTAGCTTACAGACAGCAGATCATGGGATTTCCTGGCCTCCATGATCACATATAATAAATCTCCTCTTATCTCTCTCTATATATCCCATTAGTTCTGCTAATTAACCCCTCAAATCATACCATTTCTTCAACAAATGATGGTGGTTCTCTAAGAAAACAATTTATTTCTTTTCCTTTTTTAAAATTTATTTTTCTTATATAAAAGAGTAGACTGTATAAGTATACTTCGCATGACTATATTAACGCTTCTTTTTATTTGTTATATTTCAGATTCTTTTCAGCTTTAGCTGAGTTGCTTTCCTTAGTTGTAAATATTCATTCAGTCAGTCAAGTTACATCGAACACACACTAAGTACCAGTTATTATAGTAAGAGCTCGGATTTAAAAAAAAGTACAAGATAAATAGCATCCTTCATAAAGGTTACATTCTAGTGTCAGAGAGAAATCTGCAAACAGGCATACGGCCTTGCCATATGATAAATACACTAATGGGAGGAGTACATGTTGCTCTGGGAGCCTACGGTTGGTGTCAGAAAAAAATATGGTTTAAAATACAGACCTAAATGTTGAGTAAGAGTAAGCTGAGAAAAATGTGAGGTGAATTATTCAACACAGAAGAAATAGAATGTGCAAAATCTATAATATAATATAATGGTATGTTCAAGAAACTGAATGAGGTCTTTTGTTTTTTATATGGATGCAGAGTGGAATTTCAAAGATAGCAAGAAATGAGGTTGGAAAAGTAGGCAAAGGCAAGATCATGAGTGGCTTTTTATAAAATTTTGAGTAATTTTTACCTTATATTAAGGGAAAAGGGAAGCCACTAAAGGATATCAACTAGGGTAAGGAAGGATCATGACTTGTTTAGGAAGTGTAATTTGGGGGCAGAGGGAACGGAGAGAAGGGTGTCAAGACTACGGTAAGAGAACAATGTAAGAGGTTATTATAGTAATTCAGGTAGAAAAGCATGGACGTGTAGACCAAAATAATGGTTAAAGGAATGGGGAGAAGCAACTGGACTTGCTAGATATCTACAAACTGTACCCATCAAATTTCACAAAAGTTTGGATGATATCCATAATAGTAATAACCACGATAGCTAACAGTTAGATGGAATTTATATTCCTATACTATTCTAAGTGTTTTCATTTCTATTAAGCCATTTAATACTCACAGAAATACCTGAATTAAGTACTATTAAAATCTTTATTTCAGGTGATCAAACTGAGCAACAGAAAAATTAAACAATTTGTCCAAATTCACTAACTAGTGAGTGGAAGAGCCAGGAATGGAACTCAGGCATTCTGGTTCTGGAGTTTCAGCTCATCAGCATGGAGGCTATTCTGCTGTTCCAAATGACAGTGACTGATGCTGACTTTGCATTCACAAAGCAGGTACTATGCCAAGTGCATTATAGGCATTGTTTCATTTAGATTGTTGCAATTGGTAAAAGCAAAGATAGACAAAGGAAGAGAAAAATTGGATTTCTTGTCTTGTTACAAAGACAGGAAAACCAGTAGATAAGCACAAGTTGGAAATAATGAATTTAATTTTAATCATGTCTATTTTGAGCTGTCTCTGAGTCATATAGAGAGTCCAGTATGTAGTTGAATATCCATGACTAAACCATGGTGAGTTACTTGGGCTGGAGATGAAGGTTTCTATATACATCAGTATATGGATGTTAACGGAGACATAGAAGTGTTCAGATAGAGAATTTTACAGAAACAAAAGCTTAGAGAAGAACACAGAAAATATTAACTTTAAACTCTGGGCAGAGAGAGGGGTGCCTGAAAAACAGACTAAGGAATGATCAGAGTGGAAAAAAATGGAAAATGTGAAGTCACAGAAGACAAGAGAAGAGTACTTTTCAGAATGAGAAAGTAGTCAAATCAAAATAATAAAAAATAAGCCTAAGAATGTTAAGGCCTTGAAAATGTCTATTTGATATAATGATATAGAAGCCATTGGTGACCTTAGTATAGTAAGTTTCAGCTGAGCAGTGGAGGCAGTGCCAGGTTTCAGAGAGGTAAGAATTGAGTGAAAAGTGAAGGTGTAGTGATAGGAAATACAGACAAGAGACTCAAGAATTTTAGCTGTAATTTGTTAAACAGGTGATACAATTATGGTGGGTGGGTACATGTGAAAAATGTATTTATAGAAAAGTGGAGTAGTACATAAAACCACACTTGTGTAGTCAATTGATTGTAAAGGATGCCAATAAAATTCAATGGGAAAAGTGGTGTTGAAAAAACTGGGAAATGTGTGAAAGAAATCAATCTCAATTTCTAACTTAAACCACATGCAAAAATTAATTGGAGAGCACAGATAAACCTAAAAAAAATGGTTAAAGACATAAGGTTTCTAGAAGAAACATAATTAGGCATAGACAAATATTTAATAAAACACTGAAATTAATAATTAGGAAACACAATATACAGGGGCACCTGTGTGACTCTGTCAGTTAAGCATCTGACTCTTGATTTTGGCTCAGGTCATGAACTCACTGTCGTAAGATCGAGTCTCATGTCAGGATCTGTGCTGAGTGTGGAATCTGCTAAGATTCTCTCTCTTTCTCTCCCTCTGCTCCTTCTTCTGCTTACTCTCTTTCTCTCTGTCTCTCAAAAAGAAAAGAAAAGAAAAGAAAAAAGAAAAGAAAAGAAAAGCATGATATATATAAAATATAATTCATTAAAATTAAGAGTTCTTCTCAACAAATACACCATTTATTAAGTGAAAGGGCAGCGTGGCAGAAAATATTTGCAAAATAGATATCTGATAAAGGACTTGTGTTAAGCATATGTAAGGAATTATAAAACTCGGTAACAAAATGATGAACTACCCAAGACAAATGGGCAAGATTTTGAACAAACACTTTATAGAAGAAGATATAAAAATAGCCAATAAGCACATGAAACAATGATCTAATCATTCATAATCAGGGGAATGCAAATTAAAACCAGAATAACATACTTCTATGCACTCATGGAAATGATTAACACTGAAAAAACTGACAACAACAAATGTTGGAGAAGATATGGAATAACTGGAACTCTCATAAATTGCTGGTGCATATATAATACATTCTCAAGCACTTTGGAAAGGGAAGATTGTGTCAGTTTCTTACAAAAGTAAATGTGCACCTAAACTTTAGCCTACTAATTTCACTCCTATGCAGTTACCAAAGAAAATGAATGTTTAAGAATGTTCATAGCAATTTTATCTATAATGGCTCAAATTTGGAAAAAACTCAAATTTTCATCAGTATGTGATGGTTAAAGTAAAAGTGATATATTTATACAGTGGAATACTATTCAGCCAACAAAAATAAGTAAGCAAAAAAAGAATTACTGATACACACAAAAATGTTCATGAATCTCAGAAACATTATACTGAGCTAGGGAAGCCAGGCATGAAAGAGTACCTACATATGAGTTTACTGATATGAAATTCTGTATCAGGAATACTTAATCAATGATTTAAATGATCAGAAAACAGTTGCCTTTGGGATAAGAATATCTGGGAAAGGGATAAAAAAGTTCTCTGGCTAATATAAAAGTTCTACATAGTTATACAGGTGGATACGTTTGATTAAACTCATGAAATTGTACACTTTTGATTTGTACATTTCACTCTATGTAAGTTTTACTTAAAGAATACTCTTAAAAAATTGAATTCTGACTGGTAGGCTTACTTTCTGCAATGATAGGAGTTAGCAATTATGTAACTGATTTCTGTGTATTCTAGGCTTGAACAAATATAGATATAAGTGTTGGCATATATAAATATATAGATACATACACTTAATATTTATACATAACTGTGTATGAAGATATTCATATTTTCATAGCTCTGTCTGCTAAGAGGGTCAAGAAACGTTAAAGCAGAGGAACTTAATATGCTTGGATGCCTGGATCTGGGTTACTAAACACCATGTTTCATCAAAAAGAACCCAAACTTCTTAGAGAAAGTTTGCTTTCAAACCTGGGGCAGAAAAAATTTCAGCGTGAGCCATGAATGTCTTGTGGATGACTTGTGCTTAAAGAATGACATGAGTAAATCAAAAGACACAGAACTGATCTTGAGAACTCTTATTGGTCAAATCCAAGAAAATTTGACTAACCAAGTAAGTGATAGAAATTAATTTTAAGTCATTGAATAAAATGAAATTCCATGAGCTGATACTAGAATACATGAATGAATGAAATGGTGAATACATAGGAAATCAATAAATAATCAAATAAAGAAATAAATGAGTAGGGAAGGAAAGCCCTTATTTAGTAGAAAGCCAACTAATAACAGGAAAGGAGAGCACTGCTTTCTGCATTTGCTCTGCAAAGAGCAAATTGGTAAGAGTGGGAATGGTACTTCTATCCTACAAGTGAGGGGGAGGAAAGTAGTCAGCTGCAGGAATGCTTGCATACTCAATGGCAAGAAAGCAAAGGAATTACTTCCTGATTTTTGGTGGTGGTGGTGTTTTCTCTCTGTGAAGTATGAGCTCTAAAACGGCTGCCTGGAAAATGGGCTAGTCATCAAATTAGAAAATATGGAAGGACTTTGAGGAGGCCTATTAATATTGAAAATAAAGAATTTAGAGTGCTCCCAATTTATAATCAGGGTTACTCATTCTTTGAGATTTTGGCATTTATTTATTCTAGGAACACCTATGCACAGATTTTTGCATAAACAGAAGTTTGTAATTCTCTGGGGTAAATGACCAAGTGTAAAATTGCTAAGCCATATGATGTATTAGTCTGCCAGGGCTGCGTAACAAAGTACCGAAGACTGGGTGGCTTAAACAACAGAAATTTATTTTTTCTTAGCTTTGGAGACTGAAAGCACATGACCGTGGTGCCAGCAGGGTTGAACTCCTCTGAGGCCTCTCTCTTTGGCCTTCAGATGGCTGCCTTCTCTCTTTCTCATGTCCTGCTTCATTTGAGCTGTTATAACAAAATAATATGGACAAGATAGCGTATAAACAACGAAAATTTATCTCTCACAGTCCTAGAGGCTGGGGAGTCCAAGATAAAGGTTCCAGCATTATTGTGTTCTGGTGAGGGCCCTCTTCCTTGTTCATAGATGGTGATTTCGCCTTCTCACTCTTCCTCGTCTGGTAGAAGGGCAAAGGGAACTCTCTGGGGTCTCTTTTAGAACATATCTCCCCTTAATTTTTTTGGTCAAGATGCTTTTAACTATTCTAAAGCTTGTGACTTTCCATATATATATTTTAGAATAAACTGATATCTATCTATCTATCTATCTATCTATCTATCTATCTATCTATCTATCTA
>NW_024426996.1:5747455-6001032 GCF_017311325.1 Ursus maritimus | reverse complement strand
TAAGCAAAAAAAGAATTACTGATACACACAAAAATGTTCATGAATCTCAGAAACATTATACTGAGCTAGGGAAGCCAGGCATGAAAGAGTACCTACATATGAGTTTACTGATATGAAATTCTGTATCAGGAATACTTAATCAATGATTTAAATGATCAGAAAACAGTTGCCTTTGGGATAAGAATATCTGGGAAAGGGATAAAAAAGTTCTCTGGCTAATATAAAAGTTCTACATAGTTATACAGGTGGATACGTTTGATTAAACTCATGAAATTGTACACTTTTGATTTGTACATTTCACTCTATGTAAGTTTTACTTAAAGAATACTCTTAAAAAATTGAATTCTGACTGGTAGGCTTACTTTCTGCAATGATAGGAGTTAGCAATTATGTAACTGATTTCTGTGTATTCTAGGCTTGAACAAATATAGATATAAGTGTTGGCATATATAAATATATAGATACATACACTTAATATTTATACATAACTGTGTATGAAGATATTCATATTTTCATAGCTCTGTCTGCTAAGAGGGTCAAGAAACGTTAAAGCAGAGGAACTTAATATGCTTGGATGCCTGGATCTGGGTTACTAAACACCATGTTTCATCAAAAAGAACCCAAACTTCTTAGAGAAAGTTTGCTTTCAAACCTGGGGCAGAAAAAATTTCAGCGTGAGCCATGAATGTCTTGTGGATGACTTGTGCTTAAAGAATGACATGAGTAAATCAAAAGACACAGAACTGATCTTGAGAACTCTTATTGGTCAAATCCAAGAAAATTTGACTAACCAAGTAAGTGATAGAAATTAATTTTAAGTCATTGAATAAAATGAAATTCCATGAGCTGATACTAGAATACATGAATGAATGAAATGGTGAATACATAGGAAATCAATAAATAATCAAATAAAGAAATAAATGAGTAGGGAAGGAAAGCCCTTATTTAGTAGAAAGCCAACTAATAACAGGAAAGGAGAGCACTGCTTTCTGCATTTGCTCTGCAAAGAGCAAATTGGTAAGAGTGGGAATGGTACTTCTATCCTACAAGTGAGGGGGAGGAAAGTAGTCAGCTGCAGGAATGCTTGCATACTCAATGGCAAGAAAGCAAAGGAATTACTTCCTGATTTTTGGTGGTGGTGGTGTTTTCTCTCTGTGAAGTATGAGCTCTAAAACGGCTGCCTGGAAAATGGGCTAGTCATCAAATTAGAAAATATGGAAGGACTTTGAGGAGGCCTATTAATATTGAAAATAAAGAATTTAGAGTGCTCCCAATTTATAATCAGGGTTACTCATTCTTTGAGATTTTGGCATTTATTTATTCTAGGAACACCTATGCACAGATTTTTGCATAAACAGAAGTTTGTAATTCTCTGGGGTAAATGACCAAGTGTAAAATTGCTAAGCCATATGATGTATTAGTCTGCCAGGGCTGCGTAACAAAGTACCGAAGACTGGGTGGCTTAAACAACAGAAATTTATTTTTTCTTAGCTTTGGAGACTGAAAGCACATGACCGTGGTGCCAGCAGGGTTGAACTCCTCTGAGGCCTCTCTCTTTGGCCTTCAGATGGCTGCCTTCTCTCTTTCTCATGTCCTGCTTCATTTGAGCTGTTATAACAAAATAATATGGACAAGATAGCGTATAAACAACGAAAATTTATCTCTCACAGTCCTAGAGGCTGGGGAGTCCAAGATAAAGGTTCCAGCATTATTGTGTTCTGGTGAGGGCCCTCTTCCTTGTTCATAGATGGTGATTTCGCCTTCTCACTCTTCCTCGTCTGGTAGAAGGGCAAAGGGAACTCTCTGGGGTCTCTTTTAGAACATATCTCCCCTTAATTTTTTTGGTCAAGATGCTTTTAACTATTCTAAAGCTTGTGACTTTCCATATATATATTTTAGAATAAACTGATATCTATCTATCTATCTATCTATCTATCTATCTATCTATCTATCTATCTACAAAAAAACTTACTGTATCTTTTCCGCACAGGAATTGCATTAAATCTGTAGCTCAAACTGGAAGAATTGATTTTTTTTTACTGTGATGAGCCATCCAATCCATGAGCATGTTATGTCTTTCAATTAATTTTGGCATTCTTTGATTTTTTTCATAACCATTTTATAATTTTTAGCATTTACATGATATACATATTTTTATAAGTATATATATATACCTAAGTATTTCATTTTCTTTGGAGCAATGTTAAATTGCATTGTTTCTAAATTTTGGTTATTGTATCTTTGTTGTCAGCATACAGTATTATGGTTGATTTTTATCTGTTGGTCTTGCTGAGTTCACTGATAAGTTTCTAGGACTCTCTCTTTAGATTTCTGTTTATTCTCTCAGTGTACAAACAAGTCATCTGTAAATAAAGGCAGTTTTATTTCTTTATTTCCAATGTTTCTGTATGACTGTCTTTTTTTAAAAGATTTTATTTATTTATTTGAGAGGGAGAGAGTACAAGTGGGTGGAGTGGCAGGCAGAGGGAAAGGGAGAAGCAGACTCCCCACTGAACAGAGAGCCGGGCATGGGGATATTGATCCCAGGACCCTGAGATCATGACCTGAGCTGAAGGCAGCTGCTTAACAGACTGAGCCACCCGGGTGCCCCAACCACTAATTTTTAATCTTACTTTATTTCAGTGACTAAAACTTCCAGCAATACTTTGTACAGAGTGGTGAGAGCAGACATTCTTGCTTTGTACCCAATCTTATAGGGAAAACATTCAGTCTTTCATTATTGTGTATGTTGTTACCCATAACTTTTTAAAGATGCTCTTTATCAAATTGAAGAAGTGCTCCCTGATTGCTAACTAGCTGATGTACAGCTGTTGAATTATATCAAATACTTCTCTGCGTTAATTGATATAATTATGTTTTTCTTCTTTGATTCATTGATATGATGCATTACATCGATTTTTTTGAAAGTTCAATCAGACTTACATAAATAGAATAAACCCCACTTGGTTACGGTGTATTAAGTCTTTTTTGTATTATTGAACTCAATTTGCTAATATTTTGTTGGAAATTTTTATACTTAAGTTTACTTGAGATATTGGTGTGTAGGTTACTTCTTTTGTGCTATCCGATTTTGTTACGAGGAAAATACTTCCCTTATAAAATGATTGAGAAGCATCCTCTACCATTCTATTTTCTTGAAGAGATTCTGTGGATTTGGCAAGGTTTTGTTTTGTTTTGTTTTTCTGTTTGACAGAATTCTACAGTAAAATCATGTAGGTTTGGAGATTTCTTTTCTGGGAAAATTAAAATATGAGATTAATAACTTTAATGGTTGTAGGGCTAATGAAATTACATATTTTATCTTGGTTGAATTTAATGGTTGGAAGTTTTCAAGAACTAGTTCCATTTCTCCTAGGTTGTCAAAATTATAAGAAAAAAATATTTGTAGTATTACCTTATTATCACTTTAATGGGCTGCAGTATATGTGATGGTATCTCCTGTTTCATTCCTGATAATTGGTGATTTGTGTCTTCTTTATTTTTGTCTGTATTGTTAGAAGTTTATCTATTTTACTGAGAAAAAAAAATCCCCCTGGTGACTTTTTTTTTACTGTTTTTCTTTCTTTCTTACCCTTCCTCCCTCCCTCTCTCCCACCCTTCCTTCCTTCCTTCCTTCCTTCCTTCCTTCCTTCCTTCCTTCTTTCCTTCCTTTCTTTCTTTTTCTTTCTTTCTTTCTTTCTTTCTTTCTTTCTTTCTTTCTTTCTTTCTTTCTTTTTCTTTCTTTCTTTCTTTCTTTCTTTCTTTCTCCCCTTCTCTTTCTTCTTTTTCTTTCTTTCTTTCTTTCTTTCTTTCTTTCTTTCTTTCTTTCTTTCTTTCTTTCTTTCTCCCCCTCTCTTTCTTCTTTCTTTCTTTCTTTCTTTCTTTCTTTCTTTCTTTCTTTCTTTCTTTCCTCTCTTTCTCTTCTTTCTTTCTTTCTCTCCTTCCTGTTTATTTATTTGCAACTTCACTGATTTCTTATCTTTTTTGCGTTCTTTCTTCCACTTGGTTTGGGTTTCTTTTTCTTTTTCTAGTTTGTTAAAGGAAGAACATAAGTTACTGACTAGGATCTTTAAAAATTTCCCATCTAAGTATTTTTATACTATAAAATTTCCTCTTAGCACTGCTTTAGCTGCATCTTACATATTTTGATCAATTTATTTTTTTTAAGATTATGTATATTTATTTGAGAGAGAGAGAGAGCGAGCACACAGGGGCAGCAAGAAGGAGCAGAGGGAGAGGGAGAAGCAGACTCTCCACTGAACAGGGAGCTTGATGTGGGGCTTGATCCCAGGACTCTGAGATCATGACCTGAGCTGAAGGCAGATATTTAACCTACTGAGCCACCCAGGAACCCCAATTTATTTTTGTTTTTACTCACTTATACATACTTTTAATTTCCCTTGAGTCTTCCTCTTTGTCCTGTGTATTTGTTAGAAGTGAGTTGTTTAATTTCCATGTATCTAGAGATTTTCCTATTTTCTTTCTGTTATTGATTTCTAATTTTATTTCATTATGTTCAACTCAGTATGATTGCAATTTTTAAAAATTTTTTGAGGTTTCTTTCATGGCCCTTATATGATATGTTCTATGGATGCATAGAAGAAGTGTAATGGACTTTAGATGGATTATTCTATAAATGTGAATTCGATTATGTTGAGTATGTTTTTCAGATCTTCTATTTCCTTGCTGATTTTCTGTCCAGTATTTTTTTTTTTTTCTGTCCAGTAATTTTATCTGTTGCTTCCTGAGAGGTGCAGATTTGTCTGTTTTACTTTTCGGCTCTTTCATCAATTGTCTTCATACGTCTTCAGCGGACTGATATTGTTCATTATATAATGTTCATATTTATCTCTAGTAATTCCCCTTGCTCTAAAATGTACTCTATCAGATATTAATATAGCTACTACTGCCTTTCAGTGATTAATGTTTACATTATATACCTTTTTCCATTCTCTTACTTTCTATTTACCTATGCTGAATTTGAAGAGTTCTTATAAGCAGCGTATATTTGGTTGTGTTTATCTACTCTGCCAATTTCTGTGTTTAGATTGGTGTATTTTAGCCATTTATGCTTAAGGTAATTATTGATGTTTGGTGCTTAAGGCTGTCATTTTATTATTTGTTTTCTATTTGTTTCCCTTGGTCCTCATTTGTTTTCCCTTGTTTCTCCTTTCTTGCTTTCCCATAAGTTACTTGAACATTTTTAAAGATTCCACCTTGAGGTATTATAGTGTTTTTAAGTGTATCTCCTTGTATAGTCTATGTATAGTTTTTATTGTGGTTGCTCTGGGCATCACCAAACACATACACACACACACACACACACACACACACACACACACACTGTACTTTAATCTAGCAGTTTCAGTGTTTAACCAGTTTTAGTGAAGGATGGAAGCCACTTTTCCATTTAAGTATCTTTTTTGTCTTGGTTTAAAATATTAATATCTTGAGTTATCAGATGGTATAATTTTTGTTTCAATTATGAAATATCATTTATAAAACTCATCTATTGTATGTACACATATTTCTACTCTTTACATTGATCCTCTTCCTTCATAATGCTCCAAAATCCCTTCTTTTGTCATTTTGTTTTTCCTTGAAGAACTTCCTTTGGCTGAGCTTAGGGGAAGGTTTGCTAATGATAAATTCTTTTAGTTTTCCCTTGTCTGAGAATGTCTTAACTTCTTTTCTGAAGGATATTTTTACCATTTATATAATTCACAGTTGAGTTTTTTTCTTTCAGGACTTAAAAAAAATGTTTTGCCACTTCCTTTTGGCTTCCAGAGTTTCAGATGAGAAGTCTATCATTCGAATTTGTATTCCTGTAGAGTTAATGTTACTTGTCTTTCTGGCTGCTCTCAGGAGTTTGTTTGTTTTTTAAGATTTTATTTTTAAGTAATCTTTACACCCAATATGGGACTCAAACTCAACCTTGAGAATAAGAGTTGCACACTGTACCAACTAAGCCAGACAGGTGCTCCACTTTCAGAAGTTTTATCTGTGTTTTTCAAAAATTTACTTATAATATGTCTTGACATGGATTTCTTTGGGCTTATTGTGTTAGAATTTGCTCAGCTTCTTACATCTTAGGTTTACATCTTTTGCCAGATTTGGGAAGTTTTTAGTCTTTATTTTTTCAAGTACTTTAGACTCACGGTCTCTCTCTTCTCCTTCTGGGACTTTGATGATATGAATGCTAGATCTTTTGTTCTTGCCAAACAGGTTCCTGAGGCTTTGTTCAACTTTTTCAGTCTATTTGCTCTCTGTTGTCCAGATCAGGTGAGTTCTATGACCTGTCCTCATTTCATCATTTCTAATCTCTTTCATTCCCACTCTACTATTGAGCCTGTCCAGTGAGGAGTTTGTTTGTTTTTTTAAAAAATATTTTCATTGCTTTCATTTCCATTTGTTCATTTTTATAAGTTCTTTTTATAAGTTCTCTTTTTTTGCTGAGATTTTCTATCTTGTCATTTTCAAGATAATTTGCCATTGGATATTTTTTAAATTTAAATTCAGTTAGCCAACATATAGTACATTATTAGTTTTTGGTATAATGTTCAATGATTCATTAGTTGTGTAAAACACCCAGTGCTCATCACATCACGTGCCCTCTAATGCCCATCACCCAGTTACGCCATTCCCCCATCCTCCTCCCTATACACAACCCTCAGTTTGTTTCCCAGAGTCAAGAGTCTCTCATGGTTTATCTCCCTCTCTGATTTCTTCCCACTCAGTTTTCCCTCCCTTGCCATTGAATATTGAAGCATAGTTAATGACGGGTGGCTGAAAATCCTTATCAGATTATTCCAACATCTGATTCCTCTTGGTGTTTGCATCAGTAGATTGTCCTTTCTCATTTAAGTTGTAATTGTCTTATTTCTTGGTGTAACAGGTGATTTTTTATTTTCCTGGAAATTTTGCTTATTATGTTAGAAAACTCTGGGTTCTATTTTTTTTTTTTAAACAGGAAGTCACTCTATTTAAGTTTTGGCTTACTCTTTTGAGCTGTATTTTCAATGGCAATTTAAATTTCAGAGCCCTTATTGTGGTATGTTGGTCTGCTTGGCTTACTTGGTGATACAGGGATTCTCACTGGTTTCAGCCCAGTTGCTGGGAGTCTCAGAGTGTATAAGGGTAAAAATGGGATCCCCCTACTCATGGTCCTTGGCTTTCCAGGTTCTCTGGAAAGATAAGGGTATTCATAGACCAGCAGTGCAAGAGGGTGTTCCTAGGTCTGGCGGCTGGATGTTAACTTGATCCATCTTGCTTTGATGATTCTGCCCACCAGCCACAGTGTTTCAGGATAGGGAGATGTTTCCCCCACCTGGTTTATTACTGTGGATGGGTCCTTTGTCTTATTCAGTTCTGGCTACTGTAACAAAATACAAACTTGGTGACTTAAACAGCAATCCTTTAGTTTGTCACAGTTCTAGAGGCTGAAAGTCTTGAACCAGTGCCAGCACAGTTGGATTCTTGGTGAGGGCCCTCTTCCTCATTTATAAATGGCTGCTTTCTTTCTGAATCATCTCAGGACACACAGAGAGAGCTCTCGTCTTCTCATCCCCTTATAAAGACACCAATCCCATTATAGGGGCCTTGCCGTCATGAACTCATTTAATCAATTACCTCCCAAATGTCCCATCTCTAAATATTACCCTGTTGGGGATTAAGGATTTAACATATGAATTTTGGGTGGGAACATATATTTAGTCCATAGCAGTCCTTCCTGTCTTTTTTTTCTTCCTGACTTAATTCCCCCAGGTGGGGAGAAATAATCTGGTAAAAGAGGCCTCCCTGAAAGGATTGCTTGCTATAACTTGGTCCCTCTTGCTGGTTCTGCTGGTTTCTCTGGCCTACTAGGGGAAAAAAAAATGTAATGTCTCAGGATCAAGGAGGCTTCCCAGGCCAGGCTACTTGTGGTGATTGAGACCCTGTTGCTGGTTTTGCCCACTGTCTTCAATGGCTCTTGGAGAGGGAGGGGAATCTCATTCTGGTGGGGAAGGAAAACACTTCCCCTAGTTGATTTTGGTTGGTAGGGTTACTTACTGATCCTCCTTTCTGTGATTTCAGGCTTGCCTGATATTCTCAGAGAGACTTCCACTTGATCTCAGAAGAGAAATGAACCTATCTAGGCTGCCTTCTATCGCTGGATTGAAATTGGTATATGCTGAGTTTGGGTGGCCTTTTTCTGTTGGGTGAGAGGAGCATAAAAACCATGCTGTCGTGTTTATCGTCCGATTCTGAGGTCTGAAATTGGTTTGCTTTCTTATTGCCTTTTAGAGTTCTCCTTTAGTTGTCAGTTATGTTATTTCCAGGATTTATAGCTGTGCTTAATGGTGAAGAGCTAGATGTAGGTCCATACACTCTGTATATACAGAAATTCCAACTATTTAATTTTCATGGAGACTTATGCTTTTTAAAAAATATATTAGTTTCATTTGATTGTTTTTATTAAGTTTCTTATTTTAATTACAGAATAGTTAATATACAGTGTTATATTCATTTCAGGTGTGCAATATAGTGATTCAGCAATTCTGCACATTGGTCAGTGCTCATCATGGTAAGTGTACACTTAATCCCCATCCCCTATTTCACCCAGCCCCTGCCCGCCTCCCCTCTGATAACCATCAGTTTGTTCCTATGGTTAAGGTGATTTGGTTTTAATAGCTATTCATGGACTGCACTTACTGCCTAACATCCATCCCTCAAATATTTGGATTTTTCATCTACCTTTTTTCCTTATACTAAATTTTAAGACAGTGCTGCAGTCCTATGACAATATAATATTATTCCTCTATTAGCAGTTTCTAAGATTTATTTTCAAGTTTTAAAATCCCTTGATGATGATTTGATCTTTGCTTTTGTAGCTTAAGAGTGAAGTTTTCTGATAGCTCAACCAACCAAAGTTTTGTAGCACTTACTGTACACTGGGGCCTTCTATTAGAATGAGATTGAGCAGCATTGCATAAAATGAAGAGGTAGGAAAGGATAAAAAGATAAATTGGATTAGTTGTTATATTTAAAAACATATTTTCATGGAAAAGTATTATATTTGGCAGGAACAGTGATGGAAGCCCAAAATGGTTGAAAACATTATGAAATATCTACTTCAACAATTAGGTATAGATTGAGAGCAAAGAAAATACCAATTTCCTTTGGAGAGAGACAGTTTTAACAAATAATTTTCCAATAAGGTTTTTCTAAGTTCTATGAGGACAAATAGAATTATTGGTTAAATATTTAATGTCATTTATAAGAAGCATGATAGTTTGTAGTTTATGGTTACCCATACAGTGTAGTCAAGTTGTGTATTTTGGGGCTACTATCCAAACTTGAAATTGGGAACCATTGAACAATAAGTACACATTGAACCTGTGCCCATTTTACAATATTTGGTGCATAATTTCACTCAGTAAATTATTCAGTTTTTTTATAAATCTAATAAACTTGGTTTTGTGACATTGCTGGACAAATATGTGATTTATTTGATGCCAAGACATTGATTAGGAAAGTGGTATCTAATTATAACTTGTTCATGGGCCATCAATTTCATTTCTATGGTATGGTTTCTATTAGCAAACTGTGCAGAAAAGTGGTAACTACTAATAATAAGTATTTCTGTGCATAAACACATTCACTGAATAACTAAAACATAAATTATTAAGTATCAAAATTTGATCAAATTATACAACTCTGGAAAAATCGTATATATTACTCACCAATTTAAAATGGTCATAACCATTCTCCCCTTTGATTTACCAGCAGTAGGTATTGGACTCCAAATCTCTTCACCTTTGACTGATACTCTGTCAAGCAGACTTTGTTTGTTTGTTTGTCTTTCCCTTTATGGTATCTAGACCTAAGAGAATTTTAATCCCAACATTTATTCTGAGAAATTCAAATTCACTTTCCAACTGTTCAGGATTAATCTATTGGCAGCTCTGTAAGCCCTTAAGGAGCTATTCACTCTCTCAGTTTAGCGTGTAGAACAAATTAGTACTTCCCAAAATAATACCAGTTAAAGCAACATAAAAAACTAAGTATTTATATTAATCTCAACAGACAAGTTCCAATATCTCTCCAAAAGAGCTGCCATTCAAGGACAATGCTTTTTGTCTTACATAGTTACACTTTTATATTATACTCCTAAGGTTTGCTTTTATTACTTGTTCTATTATTACTACTTCTCCTATTACTGTTACTGCTGCCACTGCCACTGCTGTGTGCACACACACACACACATACTTGCACACATATATTCATATACCATGTACATTTTTTTCAATCTACAAATTTTGGCATTTCATTTTGACAACTGTGCTTAGTAGGAGTCCAAACACCTGTATTCAATTTCTACTTCTTTTCTGAGTACCAAGTAAACTTGGGTAATTCATTTTGCTATTTTATGACACATTTTCCTCATTTGAAACATGAAAATGTTGGACCAGGTCATAAGTTGCCAAAATAAGAGCCTTGGATGAGCCCCCTGTTTTGGTAAATAAAGTTTTATTGAAACACACCCGCATTCATTTATTTATGCATGGTCTAAAACTATTCACACTGCCTTATTTGAGGGGTTGTACAAGAGATCACATAGACTGCAAACAGAAATATTTACTGTCCGTACTTAAGAAAATGTCCCATCAGTTCAGGCCTAGATGATCAGGAAGGTCCTTACCATGTATGTGTATTTATCACTCAAGAAGATTTTGATAGAAAAAAAAAAATCTTAGTCTGTTTCCCAAGTGTGATGATAAAAATTTTAAATTATTTCAATTTCTATTCTGAAATTCTTTTCATGAATCCAAATGACAAGAATCAACCTGGCTCACTTACATAGTGAAATTGTCTCTAGTGATAGCCTGTTGAAAAAAGGCAGAACGCTAAACACAATGGTGGTCATATTTTTAGTAACTTGCTCATTTTTCCAATACTTCAATCTTGTCATCTTCATTACAAGAGAGGTAGACTTACCTTAAATCAATCTACATTTATTGGAGACTTTTATTCAAAGCCCATTTTGATACATTTTGGGGAGTTGAATACACAGCCATACCCCTCAAATAATCAGAAATCAAATGAAAGACAAACATAAAATATAAACATAAGTGACTAAAATTCATAAACTCAGAAAACAAAGTAAAGATATATTTATGGTGTGTGTGTGTGTATGTGTGTGTAAACACACTAATTGGCAGAGGGCGTGAGCAGTGGAGGCTTGAGATTTATTATAGATCAGGGAGGAAGGCTGACATTCATGCTGGATTGATGCTTCAATAATGTGTTTTATTTTTCTGTGAATTTCAAAGCACTAAAATGACAATATGTTAATCAAGTAGCCACCGGGAGGTGATGAACTATCGATTTTCAGATTTGTGAAAGACCTTAAAATCTATGATCAGGAACTTAAATTTCACAAAGGGGCAAATTGGGAATTACAGCAGCGTTGTGAGGAAGAGAAAGAAAGCATCAATCTATTGAAAAGTTTTGGACTGAAAAATAAAAATGCATCAAAGAGCACAACTTAATTCACACAAGAGAAACGTAGGACAGTTGCATAAACTAACCACTGGATCTCTCTTCTCTTTTACTTCTCATAAAATCTTTATTAGCTGAATTATCGTAAGTGTTAATTTTAAATTTGTTTACAGTTAGTTTATGTAGGAAGTTCTAACAAATTTTTGGCAAAAAAAAAAAAAAAAGACCATAACTATTTCCTTTCTGATATCCACATCCTTTGTAACGTGGTTTTGGAGGTCCTTCCATTATGATGTGGACTCTATTACCACACAATTTATACCTGGATTGTCCTTATGAGCTGGTTTAACCAACCAAATTCAATGAAATGGACTGTGTGGCAGTTTTGAACAGCTCTTAATGCGCCTTGCCTGCTTCTTCCTTTCACTCTCTTGAAGAGGGTCCCAATATTTTAAAAGCCCTTATGTAGTTTCTCTCACCTTGAGGGGCTGACCTGTATGTTCAACAGAATACAGCAAAAGAGACAGCATCTGACCCTCTAGACATAAGGGTGTTTTAACTTCTGCTTTGGACATTTGGAGTACTGATATGGGTAAGCCCGCTGCTGTATGGACACCCAATCTTGTGGAGAGGTCAGCTTGGAGGGAAACCAGGTTGCCAGCACCAGCTTAACAGTCACATGGCTAAACTACCTTGAGAACAGATCCTCAACACCCAATTAGCCCTCAGAGGACCGCAGCTGCAGGTGACATCTGACTGCAACCTCACGAGAAACCTACAAGCCATACCACCCAGCTGAGTGGCTATTGAATTCCTGCCCCACAACAGCTTGATTATAATTATTTTTAAACCATTCATTATTTTATGTTTATTATGCAGCAATCTTTAACTAATACACTGTAACCAAGGAGGGTACATAGGGCTTCAGCTGCTTGTCCAGGGTGGCAGAGCGAGTGGGCACAAGTACAATACATTTAAATCTCTCGATCTTGAGAAAGGATTTCTTTCTTTCTTTATTTTTTGAGAAAGAATTTATTATTTATCTACCATGAGTAAATTTCGACTCTGTATTTTCCCATTTTTTTGGCTCCTTTTTCCTCCCTTGACTTCCCAATGTTATTAGGTTATATATTAATTGCACTTGTACTTTATTTTTGGTATTTGTTATTTTTATATTATAATAATAATTATATAATTTATTATTTGATTTGTCAGATTTAAATATCTTTTGAAATCTGGCTTATAAAAGGAATTTGGCATAGTGCACTACTGTAAAAATTCTTGTCACCTTTGAATTCTCAAACTTTCTGAATTATAGGAGTGGTACATTGCCAACGCTTTTAATCATAGTATTATTACACTACTTACATTTCTTTTAGTCCTAGAGCTTTACAATCTCTTTGCTATTTTTACTATCAATCTCTTATTTGGCTGAACTTTATTCCGTAATAGCTTTCTCAAGAAGACTCATGGGAACTGAGTTGTTGTATAGTCAAAACAGTTTATCTTGTCTTCATATTTGAATGGCTGGCAACAAAGTCATTGGACCACAGTTCCTTTAAGGATTTTAAAAGCATTGCTCTAATGTGTTCTTTGGTATTCATTGTTACATTAGGAAAATCTGAGGTCAACATGATTTATTTTATATAAGAGGGAATTTAATATTTTGGGTGACCTACCAAAAGGTTCTTAATTTAAAATCAAATGCTTACTCAGTGCTGAGTGTTACTGTCATGTAACAGCTATTTGAGATAGGTATAATTCTTATTCCCATTTTACAGACATAAAAACTGTTACCAATGCCACATGGGAAGTAAGTGACTCTATGGTCTCATTTTGAAAGAAGCACTGAATGAAGAATAATATGTCAATATATATGGGTGAAAGAGCAGAGGGATACATGGCAGAAGGTTAAATAAGTGAGTTGAAAGATTAAACTGAGAACCTTTTCCAAAACATGGGCTGAAAGGACAAAGTGATGAAAAGCATGGAGAGATGGAGATTACAGCCCAGAGTTCCAAAGTTTGTCTAAGATTTACAGCAGTTGCCTAATTGGACAAAACATGGATAATAGAAGGAGTAAAATAAAGAATGATAGAAAAAAATCTCTGAGCTGGGAAAACAAACAAACAGGAGTCTTCAGAAGAGAATCAAGCAAAAACGCTGAAAAAACCACAAAACTAAAAATTGCCTAATAAAATGTATAACTCCAAGGAAAAGAAGAAAATCCTAAAAGCATCCGGAATAAAAATGAAACAAGAAAACAAAAGAAATACAAACAAAACAAAATAATAGATGTGCAAGCAGTCACTCTAAAGCTTTCCAGGAGTTTCTCTCAGGAATATTCTGGAAAACTAAAGGCACCTTCATTTATTATTATTTTTTTACTGTAAATGGACATTAATCTAGAGGTAAAAATGGGTAAACAAAACTTTTAATTGTGGGAATCAAATGTTTATTGACCCTTTTACCTTGTTTTATTTTTTCAAAGCACTCATTGCCTTCTTTATACTTTAAAGTTTACATATTTGTTAAATTTAATATTTATTGCATATTTCTCTTTATGAGAATATAAACTCCATGAATGCATATGTTTTTGTTTGTTTGCTGATTATCCCCAATACTTAGCATAATGACCAAAACAAAATATGTTATCAATATAACTTAGAGCATAAATTCTTTAGTGTCAAACTATTGGAAACTGCCTAAGTGTTCACCAAAAACAGAATGGTTAAATGGTATATAGTATTTCCCTATCATGTACCAGTTAAATAGAGTGACATAGTCTTATGTTATTAAATGCAAAAACACAAACCCATCTATAAGCATCTATAAGCATGTCTAAAAAAAAGAACTAATAGGATGTATTGTGAAATACTGTCTATAATTATCAAGTGGGACTGAGAGGTGGGTAGCAAATCAATTGTCAGTCAAATAGTATTTCATAAGACTTATTTTGTGCCAGGCGATATCCTAGAACAGGGGTGGAACAGGTTCTGACCTGAAGGTGATTACATTTGCACGGGTGGGGAATAATAATGTACAAGCATAAATAAGACCATTTTAATAACTGGGAAGTGTTGCAAGGAAGTTAGGATAGAGTTGTATGCTGGAGACTAACTTGGGAGACATTGGCTGCCTTGCACGGGTTGGTCAGGGACAGTGTCTCTGAAAGGGTAAAATTTAAGTTGAAACCTGGATATGAGAAGGATGGTGCCATAAGACCATGACGATTTAAGAGTTACCACCGGAAACAGAACAGAACACATACACCCCCCCCCCCAAAAAAAGAAAAATCGATCAGCAGAGGTAAGAGACCTGGATTGGGAATGTACATGGTAATGACTGATGGACAACATGAAAACCAAATTATGTGGAGCAGAGTAAATGAGGGCAAGATGGCACAGGGTGGGGATGTGGGAGTCCAGTGGGGACAAGGTAAAATAGGTAAGCTAGGGCCTTGTAAGCTAGGGCCTTCATGTGACCTAAACACTGAATTTTAAGTATAATAGCAGAGCATTAATGGGATGTAAGATAGAGGCACGATCTGACTTATGCTTTTCGAAACAGTGGTAGCATGAGAAGGATGATCAGCAGAGGATCAAGAGTCAGAGGCGGAGGTACCTGAGTGGCTCAGTTGGTTGGGTGTCTGCCTTCAGCTCAGGTCATGATGGCAGGGACCCAGGATCAAGCTCCGTGTTGGGCTCTCTGCTCAGCGGGGAGCTTGCTTCTCCCTCTGCCTGCTACTCTACATGCTTGTACTCTCTCTCTCTCTCTCTGTGTCAAATAGATAAATAAAATCTTAAAAAAAAAAAAAAAGAATGAGATCCAGAGACCAGTTACAAGCTGATGAAGTAGACCAGGTGCAATATAATGTCTCTCAACAGTGGTCAGCAGTAGGACTTCTACCTAACATTTTTGCTTCTGTGATTTTTTTTCTTTCTTTTCCTTCTTTCCTTCTTTACTCCCTCCATAATCCCTCCCTCCCTCCTTCTCTCTCTCTCTCCCTCTTCTGTAACAGACACATAAATTATGTCGTGATGGCTTTACACAAATATCTCAAAAATTCACATCATTCTACATAAAGCCCCAGGGATAATTAGAAAAGTAACGCTGATTGGCAACAATACTAACTACTGCCGGCAGTTGGTTTGAAAATAGAGCTTTATTTCACACTATTTATACTGCGTTAGGATATATTTGGAGTTTCAAGTGGGAGGTGCCCTCTTTGCAATGCATCACTTGTAATCCATGACATGCACTATGGCGGGAAGGGGCATCTGCATTTGCTGTGTTCAATGGCTCGTATAAAAAGCTGACCTAAGAGACATCCACAATGTTTGGAGAAATACTGGTTACGCTCTAAAGTGTTTTCAAATAACAGTTTTCAGGGTCGGGGTAGAATTGGAAATGTACTGAAATGTTTAGAAATCTCTCTGGACTGTAGGGATTTTGCTATTTGTATCTGGTAGGAAAAGCTGTTCAATAGGCACAAATTTGAGAGTAAGTATCTGAAAGGAGACTCTAAAATCTGGTTTGCCAACATCTACTAAGGAAGCAGTACAGTTTATTAAGGTAGAAAATTACACTGTGGATCTTAAAATACGTTCCTATATCCCATAGGAAAGAAGAGATGGCTGACCCATTTGAAGGACTATGATTTCAACCTTAATTGGATTTCTAAGGTAAACGCTTTCTGAGCGCTTCATATGCACATCATTTCAGGGCATGGGCACTTGTTAGTTCGTATTTGATCCCGTCTACGGAGGGCTGGAGTGCCAATATGGCCAACGGCTGACGCGGTCTGGTGCAGTGTCCCAGAGCTGCTAGCTATGACACCACCAACCTGTAGCTTAGCTTGTGTTTGTGACTCTCCCCCTGAGCTGTATTTCTTTTCTAGAAAGGATTGTTCTATGGATTAATTTATTGGATATTAAAAGTAGTTATGTTTATTAATATAGTGGTATTCGTGTAAAAGACAGTAAGTGAAAATAAAATATATCCAATTGAGAAACTTACCACATGAAGAGTGCCACTTACCCGTGCTCCTGAGAACAGAATGTGAATACATTGCTCAGTGGTTACCAGGCAATCTAGAAACAAGCAGGAAATACTTGTGATAGTTTTAACCCCAGATTACTACTTGCTAAGTAATTTTGAACATATACTTGACCATTCTAAACCGTGTGTCTTGATTACTAAAATGGCTATGCAAATAATAGCTCCGCTGTAGGCAGAAAATGTTTATTGCTGGTTCAGGACAGAAAGTAAGTTTAGTTTATGTGTGCTATAACAGTGTTCTGTCTGATATTGCCTTTTGTCTCAAAGTGTACCATTTTTTGATAGCAAATAGTATGGTTGCCACAGTTTGCAAACCCTTCTTACTGATTTTGTTCAATTTCTGTCACCCCTGCAAAAGCAGCCCCCACTACTCAGGAAAGGTGATTCTCCAATTCCGGGAGTGACTCAGAGCTCTCGAGCCCAGGATTGAGTTAGGGGCTTCCACTACGCTCTCTTTCATCAGCACATGGCATTCTTCTGGGGACACTTTAAACCCCATGTTGGGCACATAATCCAAGTTGTCTAACTTAAAATAAAAGGAAAGATTTATTTCGAGGTTGGAGAGGGAAGAAGTTTCCTATCTCCTTTGGAAATAAAAAGCTATGGATATTGCCTGAAAGACCGATGGCAATTATCTTGCAACCATGAGGGTAGGTAGCTTGAGGATAAACCTGACCCAGAGAGAAGCAAAATAAGAAAAGTCCTGGAGCCCTGTTCATAGCACAGCTGACCACAGCCTACCTTCTTAAGTTCTGTTCCTTCGGATAACAAATGTCTTTATTATTTATGTCAGTTTTAGGTAGTATTTTTTAAAAATAAATTGCAGCTAAAATAAATACACTCTCTTATAAGGTTTCTCTAAGGATTAAATAAGACTATTCATATAAAATGATTAGCACAATGTTAGGAATAGTATACAGTATTTTATTTGCTTATTTTTAATATAACTGGGAGGCTGCTGCCACAGAGAATCTATAAGCTACCAGATACATAGAATTTTATAGTTTAGACCTGACACTTTTTTTTTTTTTTGAGAGAGAGAGAGAGAGAGGGCAAGCAGGGGAGGGGCAGAGGGATAGAGAGAATCCCAAGCAGTCTCCACACCCAGTGCAAAGTCTGGATGTGGGCTCAATCTCATGACCTGAGCCCAAATCAACTCTGAACCAATTGAGCCACCCAGGTGCCCCTATAACATTCTTCTTCAAATCAAATATGGCTCACTGTTTTTGGACGGATATGATACTCTCTTCAAATCATAGATTAGGCAACCAATATCCAAGCAGAAGCTAATAAGCACCGAAGTTTTCTTTACCTTGATCCAACTTCTCTTCAGCATATCACACAATCTCAAACTTGACTGAGAAGAACATGAGGTTAAACTTCAATTGGCCCTAGTAACTAATCGTGGTAAACATTTGGGTGTGAGTGTGCGCGTATATGTGTGTCCAGACTCTCCATATGCACTCATCCCACTTCCAGTAATAACAGTCAAAACATTGTGAGGAGAGAACCTATTCCTCTCCATTCTCCACCCTTGTGGTCAGGGAGGACTCCACCCACTGTTCCTCAGGTGGAACATGTGTTCAAAGCCCAGCTGGAACCAGGACTTAACTGTCTGGCCAGGAATGAACGTGTGACTCGAGCCACGTCGGTAAGGCCAACCTGCATTAGAATCACCAGGCTTCTGCAGAAGTAACTGAAGAGAACGCTCTTGTGTGTGAGAGAATGTGTGGCTAGAGTTGCTACCATCATGAGCGAGCTCGTGCTTCATACCGCTGATTTAGCTGTCTCAGTCGAGAACTTCCATAGCTCTCTCCCTCCTCCCCTCTTTGCTGTGTACCCATTGTCAGGCCTTCCTAACTCCCCAGTGTAATCATTTCATGAAAAAAGTGAATGTTGAATGAATCCTATCTACTAGGCTCAGTGCTGGGATTCATGGCTGAGCAAAGACCCTGTCCATGAGGACTCCTCACCATTTGCAAAGGCAATGAAAATACCATGGCCCCTGGACACCTGTACTTCAAATTGCTCAAATATTTGTCATTTCATCAACAACCCTTTCTACAATACATTCAAAGAGAGTTGCATAAATTTTTTTTTTTTTCTGTAGAAAAAGTTATGAATTTGGTCATTGGATTATAAAACCATTTTGGAAGCTAGTATTAGATTCATCACCTGTCCAACTTTTTCACACGGCACAGCTCGTTCAGAATTAACTAGGAGCTTTAAGATTTCTAAGTCAGATAAGAATCAAGCTGTCCAGATGTTATTGGTGCCACTGCAGGAAGAATGTGTCCTCAGCAGGAGTGACGCTTGAGTGCATTTTCTCAATGAAAACGCCCATGAAGACCAATACTTAGAAGGAAGCTAGTAGACTTTGAACTTATGAAGACTTTATCCATGTAACCAAAGACAGAATTGCTGAATATATGCACCTTTTGAGTTTTTGATTAAAATCAAAAGAGTGAACATCCAAAAAACAGCAAAAAAAAACAAACCCCTAAAACCTCCCTGTCCCTCACTTTATTTTCTATTTAATAGTAAAGGAAAATCAGAGAGTCCTCAGCAGAGAAGAGTCTGAATCAGTTCTATGTTATCATAACAGGACACCTGACAACTCTACAGGAGAAAGATAATAATATGTTAAGAGCTAAGCCAAGAAACTTTGCCCGCCAAGCTCAAACCTTTAGAAATGTTAATTTTCACAAGAAGAATAGCAGGATTGTTATATTTCCAGGAGGAGGGTGATGGGTAGTCTATTTTGATTTTAAGTATATAAGGTAGGGTGTCATACGTCGCTGAACTCTCAATGGAAATGAACTCTTGATTGGACTGTGGCTGCCTTGCCTACGGTAGGGAAAACTGCTGAAAGATGAGAAAATGGCAGGAATTAATGCTGGAGATTTTGCCAGAGGGAAAGCAGAGAGAGAAAGAGATGATCTGATTATGCATTCAGGGATGACAGGTGAAGCTCCAAAAGTTCAGAGGTTCTGTTCAGATATCCATCTCCACATTTTAGCTGCTCATTTGAAGCTTTGCCAAGCACAAGGGAATCTCTTCTGTTTCAGAAAGTGTTGACAATCTCTCAGGATCTGTGGGGCTAACCATTAGGCCTCTTGCTTCTTCCATTTCTCTTCACTCCATCTCAAGAGCAAAAAGGGTCACGAGGACTGCATATTGTAGTGAAAATTCCCTTTTACTGCGTAATTTCCTATCACTGCAACTCTCAGGGGTTCTAAAATAGAACACAATTTGATTACATAAGGAACATTATTACTATTTAAGCTTCTCAGGACCCAATCAGAGAAATCATGATAAGAAATGGTGGGCAAAAGATAAAATATCAATGTCTTAATTTCATGGAAGGTTTTACTGGCTTTATTTGTTTTTAAAAAATGTGTGGGAAATTAGTAAATAGTTAAGTCATCTCCTTTTTGTTATTTGGCTCTTCTGCCAAATTATTATTGAAAAAAATGAAGTTTTTATTGTTGTTTGACAGTACAAATTAAGTTTAACATCACAGGCTACATGATTCTTACCACTGCCAGGCATTCAGTTAAGAATCTTATAGTCACTATCTCATTTAATTGTCAGAGTTTGGCAGATTAAAAAACAATAAGCAGAGCAAAACAAAATTCCCATACCAAATAAATTCCTACAGAAACAGGTCTGATTCTGTCTGCTGCTAAAATTGAGCATTACCTCCATACGCTTGCTACACAAATTGTGATCTGCAGGTCCATCTCATCAGCATCACTTAGAAACTTGTTAGAAATACACACTCTTAGGACGCACCTCAAATTTATTTCATGAAAATCTGTATTTTAGCAAATTCCTGCGTGATTCCCATGCACATTAAATTTGAGAAGAAATATTCTATATACTACATTCATGTTTTTTCTTGATAATGAAATTTTATTGGCACATCTCAAAGTTTTTAAGAGTAGAAAACGATTTCTTTTTAACTTAAATTAAAATATCCTTTTTCTGATTATAAGAGTATGTATGCCTATTTTAAAATAAAAATAAAACCATCCATGCATTTATAATGAAAATAAAATATCTCATAATCTTACCCCTTGAAAATGATCTGTTGGGTCGCTCAGTCGGTTAAGCGTCTGCCTTCAGCTCAGGTCATGATCCCAGGGTCCTGGGATTGAGTCCCATGTAGGGAATCCCTGCTCAGCAGGAGCCTGCTTCTCCCTCTCCTCCCCGCTTGCACTCTCTCTCACTTATCTCTGTCACTGTCTCTCTCTCTCAAATAAATAGATAAAATCTTTTAAAAAAAGAAGAAAATGATCTGTTAAGAGTATAAAATAAACAATCAAAAGAATAACTACTTTCACCACCAAACTGAAACAAAACATAGTTAAAACATTTATTTAATATGGTTAGCTTAGGAAAATTCATAACCCATTCATAACATTTAGGATATTGTTTAATTTTTTTATTTTTTTTATATTTATTTATTTATTTATTTATTTATTTATTCAACAGAGATAGAGACAGCCAGCGAGAGAGGGAACACAAGCATGGGGAGTGGGAGAGGAAGAAGCAGGCTCATAGCGGAAGAGCCTGATATGGGGCTCGATTCCAGAACGCCGGGATCACGCCCTGAGCCGAAGGCAGACGCTTAACCACTGTGCCACCCAGGCGCCCCAGGATATTGTTTAATTTTAAACAAATATTGTAATATCTGTGCTTCTCCTAAATGAGATTTCAATAAGGAAGATTTTGAAAGCTCTAAGGAGGCGGATAAGGTCTAATCCTTTGCATTTCCGTTCTTAGATATTTTATATACACTTTATTCCACGTGCTGCTCTTTCTTTCTTGTCTCTTCTAATACATTCTCCCTGTCTACCTCTCCTTTACCTGAACCTACTGATACTTAGCACAGGCAGAAATCAGCAAGTGACAGCTTGATAGAATTTGCTACACAAAAATTGCAATATCAAAGCATAACTAAAGTGAGTATCAGATGCCGTAACTACAATGTTTGTGAGAAATAAAATAATGCTATTTTACATAGTAATAGAAATAAAGAAAAAGCATGGATAGTCCAACGGGCAAAATATATTAACATTTTTTTCAAATACAAATGGTAAGCATAGGAAAATCATATTTCATCTTAAAAGAATCAAATAAATGCAGCACTATTTTTCATGTATTAGTTGGAGATTGAAAAGGGTAAAATAAATGGAAAGAGTATGAGGAAATCACTCTCTTATAATGAGTTGAAAATTGGTGTATTTCTACAGTGTAATTGGGTGATAGGTATCAAAGCCCTTATAATAAACACACATATTTACTGATAAATTCTATTTCTAAAAATTATGCTGAAATAATTAGTTTGTGAAAATTTTATAAAGATGTTTATTAAGGCAGCTTTTATAATAATATATAATTAAAAGACAATGTAGATGCCCAACAATTTTGGATTTCTTAAACAAATCATAATAGATTCCTAAAACAGAATGATGAAAAGTCATTGCAATTATACTTTAAAAAGAGATTATTTTATAGTATTACCCATGGGGTGGAGGAAAAAAAAATCATGACACATTCCTTGAGTGAAAAGACAGTATTGCTTTGAATTTCCTTTTATTTTGTAAACTTTGAAGTTGGGCAATTTTATAGCTAGTAAGTTTTTCTAGCCACCCACTCTTTTTCCAATTGAAAAAAAAAAGGTGATTTCACTTGGAATGACATGTCCGCCAAGGGATATATTTTATTCATTTCATGTTATGGAGATTACAGTGTAGTATCAAATACAGTGTTTTAGAAATATTAGAGGGAAGTGGGGAGAGGAGTTCCACTTCATGAGGATATTGGAGATGTGTCTATTCATATCCAAGTCATCATCTGAGGTCATGGCCTGGTATCAAGTCAACTGCCATCAATTCTTCAAACCCTGAGGAGACTGGATTATCAGTCAAAACCTCATAGTCCACAAAATTTCATGCTATTACAGAGCAGATATTACAGGGCATTTCTCCCTGTCCTGTCAGTTAGTAATCCTTTCACTGCACCCAAGTGAAGTCACTAAACAATCTGTCTTCAATTATCTGTCTATCTACCTATCTACCTATCAATCTATCTATCTACCTACCTACCTATCTGTTATCTATCTACCTACCTATCTGTCATCTGTCTATTTATCAATCTATGTACCTATGTATCTATGTGTCATCTGTCTATCTATCTATCTGTTTATCTATATACCTACCTACCTATCTGTCATCTATATCTATCTATCTATCTATCTATCTATCTATCTATCATCTATCTATCATCTATCAATCTATCTACCTACCTACCTACCTATCTGTTATCTATCTGTCTATCTATCTATCTATCTATCTATCTGTCATCTATCTATCTGATGGCTTTGCTTTTGGAGGCCACCATACATTACTTTCTGAACTGTTTCTGACTTAGGCCACAAGCTGAGAAAATGAGGGATAGGTGTGTGCACAATCTACAATGGGTTGTAGACAAATCAAGGCAGTCGAGTAAGCATTGACCATCCCTACCTCATAAAAGAGGATGATACGGGCTTGGAGAGGAGCATTCTTTAATAGGATTTTGTGAGAATAGTCTTCCACCACCTCAACGGCCAAGACAGTTTGGTGGAGTGGGGATGTGCGGTGTGCAGGGGGTAGGTGGGTGCAAGAGAATCTCTTGGAGGATGGGGAAAAGCATAAAAACAGAAGACAGCATCACTTAGGACTAGGTTAAATGCTTGCTGAGCTGCAGGAAATTTCAGGCCTGCATTATGATGTTAACAGAAAGACATGTAAAAAAAGTACTTTTTTTTAAGATTTTATTTATTTTTTTTGAGAAAGAGATAGAGCACAAGCAGGGGGAGCAGCGAGCAGAGGGAGAAGCAGGCTCCCGACTGAGCAAGAAGCCTGAAGCTGGACTCGATCCCAGGACCCCAGCCAAAGGCAGACGCTTAAACTAACTGACTGAGCCACCTAGGCATTCTGTAAAAAAAGTTCTTGAGAGAGCTTGACATGTGATAAGGGGTGGACTGGGGTGGTCAGTAAGCCAAGCAGGAAGAAAGAAGGCTGTGAATGGAAAGGTTCTATGTATACTTTTACCATTTGGCTGGATGTGGATGAATGAGGGCTGATAACCTAAAAATAAATAAATAAATAAATAAATAAATAAATAAATAAATAAATAAATAAAAGCTGAATCGTTGTGAGTCACATGAAGGACTCCATATAAGAGGCCTCCTTGCCTGGATGAGAGGGACTGGGCAAAAAGAGGCAGCGGCTATGGGAAAGTCCTAGAAAGCAACCACATGGCACCCCCTACAACAGGGAGCTAACCATGCCGTCAGCAGCACCTTCCCTACCTCCAGGGTCATAAAGAACCTGCTGGAACACCTTCCATGATAGAGGTTGTTTTATTGTCGAGGAATGCTCACCAGCTAAGTAAAGGAGCCTGTAACTTCCTCCCTTTCATAACTCCTCCCCTTTCTCTGACCCTAAGAAGAAAGACTGAGCGATGGACAATGAATACAGACCCCAAACACCTTCTACACTGCCGGACTTTGAGGCACTAATCATTTTGGATGTGAAGGGCAGGCAAATTTTGTAATGTGGTTGTGAGATTAAAATTTTTATTTAGATGAGACTGAACTTCTGAACACCCTGGAAATGAAACCGTTGAAAGACTCTTCCAAGAGGTGAGAATTGCTAAAAGTCTGTGGAATCAGCCCGGGTTGTGTCTGCAGCAAGAAAAGGAGATCTAATAAATCACATTGAAGACATGTGTAAGAGAGAGAGAAAAAAATACTGTTTCTTGACTGCACCCTAATGAGCTCAGCCAACTCAGCCAAACTGCTCATACGCATGTTAAATATATGGGGCCATTCCCTTGCAAATATGCTTTACGCAAATCACTTTGTTTTAAAAGTATGCCAAAACCTTCCAAATACATCTCGTACAACAGAATGCAAAATCAGGTATTTTCTGTCAAATATAACTTTCAGGAACTTCAAACACATTAATCCATCAACAAATAGTTGTTGCACATTCATTCATCTAAATATATATTGAGTATTAAAATAGGCACTAGGGCTATAAATATGGGCCTAGAAAGTGTTACATTTCATGTTTCATAAGAAGCCTAATGCCCTTAATAGAAAAAAATGAAGATACTTGAGAATTTTCCATTTTAAGCATTGTGTTAGTTGTTTCGGCAGTAAAGATGATTAAAGGGCTCTTGCTAACCTCACCATTAGAATAAGGGGAGAAAGTGGACTAACAACTATTTTACAAAACGGAGTATGATTGATTTACAAAGAGAAGTATGGATAAAGTATCTTGTCCTTTCAAACAAAGGATCACGTGAAAACGGGAAGCACTTCAGGTCTAGGGAATTAACAAAAATACGATGTTAGATTAATGTCACAATACGGATCATGGAATTAGTGTTTCACAAGCTCATTTCCCAGGTTCACCCCCAGCCTGTGTGTCCTACACTCTAGCAGTATTAGCAGTTCTACGTACGAGGTTCTTTAGAAGGCTCCGCATGCGCCCCCCCCCAAGTCACCCAGTTTCATAAATGCCCTCATGCTGGGACCTATTGTCCTCTCTAGAGAGAGGAGGAAATTAAGACTGTTCCTTTTTCTCCTTTTTTTATTCTACAGAAGCTTTGATCACACAGTCTCTCTACCACCATTCCCTTCAATCCTATGCATCCTTCTTCCAATAACAGGTTCAAATGTCTTAATTGTGGAAAGGGCAGAGGCTCTAGAGCCAGAAGTCTGAGACTTGGGTCTGCTCCTTGCTCAGTATCATACTAGTGATTCATTTAAAGTCTCTGAGTCTCATTTTACTTTTCACATGGAACTTCTTTAACAGTTGTTGTGAATATAAAATAAGATTTCAAAAATAATTTATAGGCTATAATGTGCCTGTATAAACATTCTAAAACATTCAGAATTAAATGGGTCACTTCTCTATAACACATTGCATCTAGGTGTATTTTAGCACTTCTTGCTATTATGGTTTGTATCTCTTTCTCCCCCACTAGATAATGAATTCCTAAAAAGGAAGACTTGTTCTCATTCATCTTTATAGGCCAAGCCACAGCATGGCCCACAGCGGATGCAAGATTCACTAAGGAATATTTGAAGTTAGGGGAATAAGCCTAAGACAAGTTCCATCAGAGCCATATTAATTCAAAGCCTAAAATAAATCCGAATACAACTTTTTACAATAATTTACAAGCTGTGGTGATATAGGAGGAGTAACTCAGCCGGTTACCGGGATGTTTCAGATGCTTAGGAGAAATGAGTAAGCTTGGAGCCAATATTGCAATATATGTGATATTTTAAATAAATTAGATTGAAGGTCTGTGTGAAAAAAGAAAACACGAAATTCCCCCCTCCTCATACGCCAGGAGACTGGACTTCTAATAGGGGATTGAATGACTGCAGCAGTTTAATTTCTCTGTGATGCTCTCTTCATCTAAAATGGTTGTAAAATCTTCTTTGAGCCATTTCGTAGGATGTTGAAGATAAAAAGAAGTTATACATATGAAAAGCTTGGAGTTTTTTGTTGTTGTTGTTCTTTTTTTTTTTTTTTAGAAAGGCTTTCTAATTTCCAATTCTATGCTCTTTCCACATCTGTGACACTTGAGTTATTGTTTTAATTTGTGTTTCCTTGAGGGCACTGGCCCATGGGTGATCCCGACAGAGGAAATTTGTTTTCTGCATGGTTTGTCTTTGGTTTTGGTGAAGCCGTTGAGCTGGTTGCCAGGGCCATACCACTGAGCATCTGTCCCAGGGTAGGAAGACCTGCACTTCTCCTGGGGTCGGAGTTTGCCAGCTGTCTTTGCAGTGAAGAATGGCCCTTTTGAAACCCCTCCTCCAGATGCTGTCCTTCCCATTCCCTCACACTGCCATGGTGGCTGCCACTGCCCGTGCCGAGTGCGACAGCTACTCCCAGTGGTTCTGCTGGACTAATGACCCCAGACAAGAGTTATTACCTCCCTATAGCAGGTCTACCCTCCTGCTTCTCCGGGTTGACTGAGGTCCTGCCGGAGAAAGAACCGCAGGAATGCCCTCCGGGAGGTCATTGCTGCTGCTGCTTCCGCCTGCCTGTTTTCTGCATATTTCCGCTGCGTGTTAACATCGCTTGAGTTCTATCTAATCAATAACAGGGGGATTTCGAAAGGATTTTGGTCTGTCAGTATCCTTGACCTGGTTCTTGTGTATCATGTTTTGTTGATTTCCACCCCCTTGATCCTCCAAACTCAGTGGGGCTCCTGGGGTCTAGAATCCTCCCCAGGACTTCCAGTGAGGACTGGCTATCCCACGGTGAAGGTGCTGTATCACTCAGCCTGGGTGTCCTACACTTGCCTGGGAGCCAGTGGAGAGCCCACAACATTTCTGGCACGTCGATGACTCTTGGAATGTATTCAAGTTTCCCTCTATTGTATTGTTTACGGGATTGGTGAGAAGTGCGGGGCACAGGATCAAGGGTTTGTCCTCAAGCCTCCCTCTCTTCCTCATAAACAAGTCTTGACATTTAAAAAACAGAAAACTCCTCCTTGAATTTCATTCCTTTTCAGTATGTTGGGAAAGACAGCCCTCGATGGCGCGCACTGCATTTGCACACTAAGTACTTCAGAACCTGTCCACATGCTCCAAGTGTCCCTTAATCAGCGAACTGAAACCTTTCTTGTGTTTGCAACACTGAAAACTCACCTGGGCCCTTGCCATGCCCAGACTTCCCAATAAACATGATCAACTTCTTTTGCTGCAGTTTGTTCTCCTATACCAGTTTGAATAAGCCCTTCAAGACTGTATCAAATGTTCTTTAATTTACTCAAATAACAAGGCTACTTTCTTTAATTTTTTTTTTTTTTACTTCAAAGGATACATAAGAAAGGATTTTTTTTTTTCTTTTGAATGTTACAAATACAAAGCAAGCTTCAAGAATATGGAAAGAATCTGGCCTCTTAGCAAGAGTAGCTGTGGTCACAAACACAGAGAGTCTATATGTGTGCGGAGGATTTTTATTTTTTTAATTTTTTTAAGTAGAAACAAGACTTTTGTAATTTCTCTTGGCCTTCTTCTCTGGCAGTGCTTTCAGAAGAATTAATGAGATGTGGTCTGGAAATCACTTTGTGCTCCTTAGAGAAACTCTATGCAAATTTAAAGTAACAGTATGAGGAGTCATTATATTAAGAGGCAGGTCATTACTCGAAGGGCTGTGAAATTTAACTCTAACTCGTAGCGATTGGAGTACTTGTTGAAATTTTGGAATGACAGACATCCAATTCTAAATGAAATCATCATTGTTGTCAATATCCTCGGAAAGCATGGTCAAACAATAGTCCTTGCTCTGAGTTAAATGTCATATAAACCTAATTGTAGTCGTTTCCCCACAGGAGAAAATATAAAATAGTTTGCTTTAGGCACCAGTGAAACATTTCCCTCGAGAGCTTTTAGTTTACTTTACAATTCACAGTGGTGTTTTACTACAATGCCCAGTCTACAACTCGCTTAACTAGCTTTTCAGTGTCATAAACCTGAGGTTATGGTGGGTTAATTTTCCTCTTCGTCCACCTGATCTGTTAGCCTTTTTTTTTTTTTCCCTTAAAACTGACACCAAGATGACTGATTACAGCCAACTACAAGGCCCCTTTTCAAATGCATGACCTTTTCTGGAATCGAGTTAGAAATTCAGAGGACATGAAGAAATCACTGTAAATTAATAAAGGAAAATAGTTCAACACCCACTGACCAGTTGAGCAAATCATCATCATTTTCACTTGCTCCTAGAAATCATTTGCAATGGATATTCTTTCAATTACAGAGAAAATTAACTACCTCACAAGAACCAAATTAAGAAGTACAGTGCAATGAGCTGGGAAGGCCTTTATGAATGGTATGGCAACCTGATGAGTGACAGTTTCACGTTTAATTACAATGGTCTATAATTTATAAGTCTCCCTCTCTTTCACATTATGCCACCTCGGTAGGGTTTCCAGCTGAGGAAGTTAGATGCTGGGAGAAAGCTCTGCCTAAGGCAATTTTGCCATATCTCTGTGACAAAGATATAGACAAAGGCACTGTAACAAGTGGTAGCGGCTTTTACGTTGCTCCGAGTAGACATGTGTCTTAGAGCCGAGTTTTCAACTAGAACGCCATGCCTGTGGTTTGGATTCCATGCCCTTCCTCAGGATAGCCTTTAGGTCTGGCAATTAAGGCACAAAGAATGAACCAGAGGGTGTTTCTTACCTTCTCCTCCACTTATACTGGGTGGAATGATACCTTCCTTCATGGGCAAATACATTATCCCTGGAACAAGTTTGAATTTTGGTGGAGTGGGGAAACCGGAGGACCCTGTCGGAGATTAGCTTTGAGAGGGATGATTCACAGGACTAGACAGAATCTGTGGGATCCCCTGGAGGGAAGGTAGTGCACTCGATGGGCACGTGGTCTCTACCTTGTGGTCCAGACTATTCACACCATCAGGAGGAATCTTAGGGAATCAAATGTCTCTTATCTTCCAGAAGAGTTTGAGTATTTCTTGGCATGTATTTGTAAAGTGTCCTTTAACAAAGAACAGTAACACTGGGAAAAGGGACACGTGCAGATGTTTGTTAAAAGTGTCACAGCCTCTCTGCCTCCCTCCCTCACACGACCTTGCTGTTTTTACTGTCCTCATTTCCATCAGAAGATTTTTTATTTTTGAAAAAGAAAAGCATGTATTACCATTCAAAAAGTCATGTAGCACTGTGGGAACACGGGTTTAAAAATGAAACATGAATTTCTGTTTTAAAATATAATAACTTTTAATGGGCTATAACTCTAAATGCATTTTAATTCAATTGAAAAAACAGACCTGTGTTTTAAGACAAGGGCCAGCCAACAAAATATTTAATGAAACACTGGACACATTAAAAGTCAGGAAAACTATAAAATGCCCAATATCAACGTCATGATCTAACGTTGTACAGGAACTACTGGAACTGCAAGACATTGCAACTAGCAAGGAGAAAGAAATACTATATAATATATAAGAAAAGATAAGGAAAACCTCAGTTTTGTACAGGTTACATAATTGCAAGAATTTTGTTTTTTTTACAAAGGAATCATCCTTCAAGAGGTTTGAGCTTTGCATTATTTATTCGGTAGGGGGGGGGGAGGGAGGTTCATAGTGTCCACACTAAAAGGGTCAAGTTCTATGAATGATACTGAATCTTAGGGCATGGAGGAGTTCATTTTAACTCACATACTTAGGCAAATGGGCTGAAATTTCTTCTCTGGGGGGCAGCAAGATGGCTTCCTAGGTATGAAGTCACTGTGCCAGTGTCCACCTACCTCCCTGGTATTAATCACTCAACATATTTTCTCTAATCTATGTCAGGCACTAAGCATTCTACCTTACTCACCTCTCTGGCCACACTCTTCTTTGTTCCCCAAATGGGACTGTCTTTTTCCTGCCTGAAGCCTTTATACACTCTTTCTACTACCTGGTAACCCATCGCTCTCCCCCATCCTCCCTTTAATTTGACTCACAACCTTGATATTACTTCTTCAGGGAACCCTAAATCCTTGAGACCAGCTGAGGTGCTTCAGGTAAGACATTCATAGCATTATGTAGTTTTCCTTCATAACAACTATTTGAATTAAAATTACAGTGTAATTAGTTGTTCAGTATCTGTCTCCCTTCCTTCCTACTTTCTCCATCTTCATGAGTTCATGATTAGTAATGGCTGCCATTGAAAATCCTGACCTTGCCCATCACCTGTATTACCACAGGCATATTTGGTGAATGACGTATTTCCATTACTAGAGATCTCTTCTTTGTAGAAAGCTATTCTTCCTCAAAAAGCAAACAAAAAAATGTTGTTCTTCATATTAACTTCTTTCTCTTCAGTTGCAAAGTAACCTTCCACTTATTCAAAGAACTCTGCTTTCCCAAAACAAGCTTCTAAATTTTTGAAGTTTTCATGCCCTCAGTATTTTCTCTTCATACTGAACATCATTCACTTATTCATGAGAAAGGGATTTATTGAACATCTGCTCAGACTGGTATGCATTCCAGGACTTTTCCTCACTCGTCATATGGCAATATGGTTTCCTGGCCCTCATCTCAATACCAATGTGAAGAGGTCTTCAGAACACAGTGTTTCTACTCCTTATCCTCCAGGCTGTTTTACATTACTCCTGTTTTTTTCTTTTTTTTACTCTGCACTTTATCTAGTTTCTGCAGTTAGAGAAACACACTCTTCAGTGTGCTTCTTGATGTATCTCAGTATTCCCCAAATTTAAGTGTGTTTCCCCAGTGGATATCTGCTGTTTATTAGGGGGCAGATGGTGGTTCAATTGCAAGAATTATATAAATTATGGATTCCAGACAGAGCATAAAACAAACATATTAATACTTAGAAAACTTTTCCCTTAAGTTTTGTTCCCAAAGGAAAGTGAAAACCACTGGAAGCGCTAATATAATAAAATATTCAAGGTGTTTTCTTTCAAAATGAATATTATGAAGAACTATCTTTTTTACCTAAAGAGATAAAAGGTAAGAACTAGAATAGGGAAGTCATTCTACATATAATATGGAGAAAATAATTAAAAAGCTTGAAAAATCAGTAAGAAATGGCCAGAACCAACATAAAGAAAGCTTTCAACAGATTATAAAAGTAAAAACAAACAAAAAAGAAACAAATAACAAACAACCCAAACATAATGAACAGAACATATGATAACAAAGTAAAAGTTACCATGATAGACTGGAAAAGGCTTAAGTTGATTTCAAAATTTGGGAGCGGATTTTGGGCAAAACTGAGCTGAAACCTACTGTTGGTGTATCCATAAGCATAGCAAATAGCGTTTAGTAAGATTTAAAAAATAATGTCTAAAACCTTGTGGAATTTGCTCTCCCGCAAATAATGGGCACTTTTTGATCTTTGTGACCCTGTGCCCCAAGGGTTTCATCAAAACCATTGGTTTAAAAGTAAAGTCTTTACTAGAAACAAGGTAACTTGGAGGATGGTCCCAGACTAGACATCTGCTCTGAATAGATAAAATTTCTACCCTACCCAGTCTTCGTGTTTTTTTGTTTTGTTTTGTCTTGTTTTTTAATCTTGGGACATCTTGGGGAGACTCTTGGAGAACCAAACAACAAGAAGGGCTTGTCTTGGGGGCTGTGAGAGGGCTAGCTCACAAGGCAGCGTGCTCCATGTTATGTCCTCACTCTGACTTGAAGCACAGAGAATGCTAAGTGAGGGATCTTCATCAAGGTCAAATTTTGGAGGATCTCTGCATGAGCAATGAGGAGTAAGGCTATCCAGTATGGGAATGGGGGGGTTGGGAGAAGAAAAAAAGAAAGAAACAATAAGAAGTCACAATGTCTTTAAGGACCTACTTTTTTTTTTCTTTTGATGATCTGAACACAGTAGAATGTAAACTACTCTATTTTTCTGAATTCTCTTTTCAATTTCATTTTCAGTACACTGGTTTTCCCCTGGTCCAGAATGGAATTTTGGGTATATCCCATAGCTTTTGATCTATTGCACTTGAAGGCCTTTCTCAGTTCAGTAAATAAATTAAAATGCCAGTAATAAATTTTTTCCCTCTTCATACTATAATCCCTATTCTTTCATAGACTGGAAATGAGAAATCACTGCTGCTTATATTACCTGTCCCAACTGGGTAATTTACCATTTACTTTTACAATGGGAGTGTCCTTAATTTCTGTTTGTTTATTTATTTATTTATTTATTTATTTATTTATTTATTTAGTATTCTCTCTCTTTTTTTTTTTTTTTTGAAAGAGGAGTGCAGAGAAATTTATTATTTAAATATTGATTTTACAGCCACTTCACCCAAAGATGACGTAAACAGATTCATGGGTTAAGCAAGGTATGTGAAGGTGGTCTTCATGGAAAAAATTATGCAAACGATGATTAAGATCGACTCTTAGTCGGGGCACCTGGGTGGCACAGCGGTTAAGTGCCTGCCTTCAGCTCAGGGCGTGATCCTGGCATTATGGGATCGAGCCCCACATCAGGCTCTTCCGCTATGAGCCTGCTTCTTCCTCTCCCACTCCCCCTGCTTGTGTTCCTGTCTCGCTGGCTGTCTCTATCTCTGTCGAATAAATAAATAAAATCTTTAAAAAAATTAAAAAAAAATAAATTAAAAAAAAAGATCGACTCTTAGTTTAAAGATATTCTCTGCCACCACTAGTAGGCGTTTTGTGTGGGGGACTGGTGTTTGAGGCAGGACATGGTAAGACCACAGTCAGCCTCAGGTCTGATAGAGGACAGGAAGAAGGAGTGAGTAAGCCCCAGTATCTTGGGTAGAAACAACAATGTAGACAGGAGAAAAAGACCAGTTTCAGAAGAGCTCAGAGCTGGAGAGTCCCTAAAGGCTCACCCTCAGTATCTTCTCTTACCTATTGTCATCTTTGTTTTTATGAGTTTTGTTGTGTTATGTTTATTTGCTTTGAACTCATGTTACAAAATCCCTAACTTTTTGCCTCTCAGCAAAAGATTTCTTCTGGGGAAGGGGTGCCAGTACAGACACTGCATACTCTTTGGACTCGACCCGCTCTCTGACCCAGAGGCAATATCCCTCGGGACAACCCAGGGTCAGCAAGACCTGAGGGTGACCCAGCTAGAATCCACTGAAAACCTCTTACCCACAAACAGTGCCAGCCCCAGCTCCAAGGATAGCATCCACCTGACATTCTTTCCAGAAGGAACTCAAATGTTAAATGAGTGTTGGTCAAACTCGTTTTGGCAGTAGAACCTTTTTGGTTCTTACTCAGAACCTCCCTGTGTGTGATGAGTTGGATGAAAGATTTTTGGGGAAGCTTTGGAGGGCAGGCTCTGCTGTTTGAGTAAACTACTGAGCTCTTGCTGAGGGAGAGAAATGTTCAGCTGAAGGCAAAGCTGAATCACTCAGAACAATAGAGAAGATGTTTATTTTAAGAGGTCTTTGGAGTGCAGACAAGAAGCCAAGGGATAAGGCCCATAGCAGGGGAAAGGAACTTAGGGGAAGTGAAGTCTTTGGGTCCTCAGCCCAAACTACAGCAGAACATCATGGCAGATCTTCATTTGTAAATATAAACAATTAAGAGAAACTCACTACTTATTCGAGAAATACCAGCATTTGGAGCAAATGGCTCCCATTGAAACAATAAAAGTAAAAGGGGATTTCTTTTAAGGTCGCATTAGCATTTTCAATGAAATTGGAACATTAATAAAAAGGAGCCTGTAATAAAAATATAAAACTGTAGAGGAGATAATTCCTGAATACTAAAAAACTCCACAAAACCCTCAAAATATGATTTTTGAAATGAACAAATCTCAAGAGAGAAACAGAGTTTAAAAAAAATGGCTAGAGTTGAACACATGACATTTGAAATTAGATGAAGAAATAGGGAGTTTCTTCAAGAAGGCAGTGGAAATTATAAAAGAGAAATAAATTATAAATGACTATGAATATACATGAGATTCAATAATCTTAAAATAAAAGGTGCAGATGGAAAAATGGTAGCAGAGTAGTATTCAAAAAAAAAAAAAAGAAATAATAAAACTTTCCCATTCTAAAGAATGACTTGGGTTTCCATATTCCAAAGCCTTCTTCCTTTCAAAGATAACTTTATGTGCATGTTCATTTATTCATTAATTCATTCATTCATGTAATAATTGGTTTAATCAACATTTACTGAAAAATAGTGCTTAAGGTCATTAGGCTTCTAACATTTTAAAATGTATAGCTCTTGCCTCAAAGAAACTGATGACGTCGTGAGGATACCACATAACTATACTTGTGAACTGTGCAGCTCAGAGGAGAGCATCCCACTCAATAAACATTCATTTCCTTCTATATTTTCACCATACCCCATATGATCTTTTCTTTATATTGAAGATATGAGAAGTATATTTTGTCCTTTGTGATTTTTGAGAGCTGGTTTTTATGTGATTGATATTTATCTGCAATGTGTGGTTACATCATGCCTTATTTCACAGTAAGCAAATTTATACCATTTTCTTTCTTCAACATATGAACATATTTCTATTTGAAATACATTTATATTGAGAAAATAGTTTCTTCTTTTTTGTTAATTAAAAATTAAATCTCTGCCCTCAATGATCATGATATTTTAGAATATATTTTAAATAATTTTATTTAAATTATATGGGAGCTAGAATTGTAAGAATAGTAGCTCAGGTGTGTGCGTGTGTGCATGTGTGTGTGCGTGTGTGTGTGCGTGTGTGTGTGTGTGTGTGTGTGTTACTTCATTTAGAGGAAATGCTCCATTACTTCTTCCAAAAATTACTTGATTCATGTACGTCCATCTGTTTTCTCGTGATACTCTTTTCCTTAGTAAAGTTCTCAGTGTTTAGTAATTAATGTGGGCAGATCTCAACTATGAATGCTGAGTGCCTGACTTGATGATATGCCTATATGTCTGACCTATGTTAATCAACATTGTGCAGGGGACAATTCATTTAGAGGTAAACATTTTCCTATGTCACTATTAGTGCCTTTCAATAGTGAATTCTTCCCTGAAAATTTTCAGTTAAACCCTTTTCAGTGTTCAGTTAGCATTTCAGAAATTTGTACAAGATATCAAAAAAGGAAGAGAAAACAAATAACTGAGTCACTTCCACCAATACCTCTACCTGCTACAAGTTTGTCGTGTAAAATTGACATTGTATACATATAAACTTTTTAATATACATTTGAAAAGTGCTATATCCATGTATGAATAACAATTAAAAATATCTTTAGAAGTGGCCCCAAACTGAAAAGCATATACTTTAATTTCCAAACACATATTTGATTTATTTATTTTAAAGATTTTATTTATTTATTTGACAGAGAGAGAAAGCACAAGCAAGAGGAGCAGCAGGCAGAGGGAGAGCGAGAAGCAGGCTCCCCTCGGAGCAGGGAGCTCAGTGCAGCATTGGATCCCAGGACCTGGGGATCATGACCTGAGCTGAAGACAGACGCTTAACTGACTGAGCCACCCAGTTGTCCCCAAATATATTTTTTAATTACCAAAGGTGTTGTCATTGCATTTTATGATTTTTTTAAAAACCCATGGATAGAAGTTTTTGCTTATGACAAAATAGATTCTCTTAAGGAGGTGACTATCCCAGATTGAGGCAGAATTACAAGCAATATAACATACATGTGAAGTACTGCCTATTTTAAGTAGTGTAACTGAAGGAAAAGTTGGGATTTTCCAGAATATGGTGACAGCTGTCAAATGGAATGAACACATCTCAGTGATGTCATTCTGAGAAGAGGACTTGATGATTAAGGCTGAAGGTGGGAGGATGATTCTGATAGGTACAGAAATAGAGCTTCTTAGCTCATCTTGAACACAGTGTACAAGGTAGTAAAGTAAATTCTAATAATTTTAACTTATACCAACAAATAGGTTAGCCATAATTATAATAATTTAGAATTTGTCATATATTAATAGTCATTTAGGAAAGAGATTGAAATTAATGGCTGAATTTGTAAGTGGGGAAAACATGACCATATCATTAATCTGTCAAAATAAAATTCTGACAGAACTACTTATCAAAGAAGATAAGATACTATTGAGGTTAAGTGTATGAATTTCAAGGTAAAATGGCTGGGTTTCAAATCCTGACTCTTCCATACAGAATTGCAATCTTTGGAATATTACTTACCTCTCTTTCAACCTCTATTTTCTCACAGGTAAAATTGAAATATTGAAAGAATTTATCCCAAATGACTATAAGAATTGAAATTAATATTTTGAGGTTTTTGAATGTGTGCTTGGCACATATGTCTACATAAAATTTTGTTACAAGAAAAAAATGTCTATGAAGAAATACTGTGGGGACATCCACCACAGCTAAACTATCCTAGGAAGAGCGTGATAAGACATAAAGTCTAAAATGAACCATAACACATACCATTAATTTCACAAAGTCAAGATGCTTAGGCAGGCTATGGAAAATAGTGCTGAGAAGTATTATTTTTGCAACCAGACCAATTTGGGATTAAATTTAACCTCTCATTCTTTAATATTTGTGAAACTATGGGAAAATTACATATTCATTTTAATCTTCCACTTCTTCATCTGTAAAATAAGTACGATATTCTTGTAAGGCTGTTGTATTAACAGATACTTTATGTAACATATTTAGTGTTTGGATAGACTCTTAAGCCCTCAACAATTATTGTTCTTGAGAAACGACTGTCTAGGTTGTTTAGAACCCACCCTAGCACATTCAATAATTGAAAAATCTGGACAGAATATATTATTAAAAATCTATTTGAAGATATTGGGAAGCTACTAGTGTTAATGAAAAATTATTCTAATACTTGCTAAAAAAGGTAAAGAAGACTTTTTTCAAGACTATAGTAATAGGGGTTAAGACCATTGCAATAGGGAAGAAAGATTGAACTCAATTCTAAACATAAGACAAGTGGGGATTGATAGTCAACAGAGCAGACTGAGGGGGTTCAATGGAAAAAAAATTATTAAGAGGAGACATTAGGAGTAGGGAGATTCTTGCCAACCAGGCCCAACAGGATTCCTGCTAAAGACGGGCTAAGGACTTATACATTAAAGGTGGGGGAGGAAGAATTTAATCAGATGTCAAAAGTGATCAGATACAAGGGTAGGGGATTGAATTAGAAGGATTCTTTGCTAAGACTGGCTTAGGCAGCCTGAGAAAGGATGGCCTGGTTGAAAAGTGAGTTCAGAGGAGCTTGTTTAAGGTTTGGTGAAGGAGTGTGTCATCAGGCAATAGGAAACTGTTCAGCAAAGATGAAGAAGAGGAAAAAAGCCAAGAGAAGTAGGCCTACCATTCAGTGCCATGTCTCTGCTGAAGGCATTGCCAGTAAAGTACAGTTGGGATGACAGGGTGAAATGTTGAACTGAGACTCCAGCAGACTCATGGGAATGGTTTGACAAGAACTGAAGGTCAAGGTCCTCCAGTTTCAATTTCAAGGATGAAGGAACCTTGCAAGTATTTCAAATTTTTCTTGGGACCTCTTGGAATGATCTATTTAGGAGTAAGTATAAACTGGAGTAGATCATCCTTTACAGGAATTGATGTTTAGTCTTTAAACATCAGTTTCTGATTGGATTTGGGCATATGTCCCTATTTTTAAAGCAGAAATAAGTCCTCTCTTTGAAAGGTAAAATCAAAGACTTCCAGTTTCATATTGAACATGCAAAGAGCTTATAGGGAAAATTGCCATACTGAAATCTGGAGAGACAGGAGAATACAAAGAATCACAGCCAAGATCTGTTTTGTAAGATCTGGAGGAGAAGTATCAGGATCCATACATTGGTGGGGACACTTACATGGTAACTGTGATGCATTGCTGGAGTGTAGGGCACATAAACATAAGAGTGGAAAACTACCAGAGGGAATCTTAGAGTTAGGGGTGCCCAATATTTTCATAGATTTTACCTCCAGGAACCCCACAAAATTCTCTTTGTGAGGAGCTAAGAAAAAGTCTCCTGGAGGCTTTAGCAGGAGGATGGGAAATGTAACCATTTTTACTTAGAATGTTCTCTATAACAGAAGCCTAGGATCCAGGGGAAAAGACTTTTATCAGGCCTATCTCACCTAAATGGGAGGGCATTTATCACTTTCTAGCCATCTCTGGTTTTCTTGTATCATATAAATGGCCGGGTGGAGCATAAAACACTTGTCAAGGCCCTGCGACACAAGGACATGAAAAGACTGAGATATAATCTTAAGATTAGAAAATGCTTCCCCTCCCCCACACCTTATCACCACATTAACAGGAGATTATAGCTGAAAAAGCTGCAAAGTGCAGGCTTTATTTAAGGAATAAGGAAATAAAGAGATAAAACAAGGACACTGGGACATCTGAAAATGTTAAAGTCTTGGGTGCCTAGAGCTAGAGTTGACATGAAAGAAGCTCAACTCACAGATTAACATAACATCTCATAATAAAGGACTTTTGCTTAAATTCCTATGACCTGATATATCATAGGCAGATTTTAACAGAAAATGACAAAGAATTCTAAGAAATAAGAAAAATAAAAACAGTCTGAAGAGGCAAATGAGCATCAGAACCAAACTCAGAGGGACCCCTGGGTGGCTCAGTCAGTTAAGCATCTGCCTTCAACTCAAGTCATGATCTCAAGGTCCTGGGATCAAGTCCCACATCAGGCTCTTTGCTCAGTGCAGAGCCTGCTTCTCCCTCTGCCCCTGCCCTTGCTTGTGCTCTCCCAATCTCTCTCTCTGTCTCTCTCCCTGTCTGACAAATAAATAAATAAAATCTTAAAAAAAAAAAAAAAGAAAGAAAGAAATTCAATATTACACAGATGTTGGAATTATTGGACAGGGAATTAAAAATAACATGAGTATGTTAAAGACTATGTTAAGGTTAATGAATTAACCTTAATAAGTATGTTAAGGTTATATGTTAAGGGAAAAGCAGATGACATGCATTAAGAGATGGATAATGTAAACAGAGAGGTGGAAACTCTCAGAAAGAATCACAATGAATGCTAGAAATAAAAAACAAATATTGAGACAGAGATGACGCATGCCTGTGATGGCTCATCAACAGCCTAAGCACAGTGGAGGAAAGAATCAATGAGCTCGGAAACTGGTCGGTAGAAACTTCCCAAAATGAGATGCAAAGAGAAAATAAATATAATTTTTTTTTAAAAAGGAGAAGGGGGTTAGGACTTCACCAAATCTTTTCTAGGGGACACAATTCAACCCACAACACTGGGTTATAAAGTACTTACATTGCACATGAAGTGGTATAGTGACATTTGAAAATAGATCTAGACTAGTTGCAAAAATATATTGTATATTCTAAGGCAACTACTAAAAACATTGTGAGAAGTATAATTGAATAGCTAAAAGAGGAGAGAAACTAATCATATAAGAGTCTCATCTAAAACTAGGAAGGAAGAAAGAAGAGAAGACAACCAAGAGAAGAGAAGAAAAGAAGAGGAGAAAGAGAGAAGAAAAAAAGATTAAGAAAAACAAATAGAAAGCAGTTGCAGACATGTAGATACCAATCCAACTCTATCAATGATCACCTTGTATGTAAATGACCTAAAACACCAATTAAAAGGTAGAGATTGTCCGAATCTGGGAAAAAAACAAAACAAAACAGGGCCCAACTATATGTTATCTACAAAAGAGTACTTTAAATACGAAAATTCAAATAAATGAAAAGATATACTATGTTAACATTAAACAAAAGAAAGCTGGAGTGGTTCTATTAATTACAGACAAAGCAGAGTTTAAACATGGAAAATTATCAGGGATAAGAGGGACTTTTGGTAATGATAAAACGGTCCATTTCCCAATAAGACATAAAAATCTTTGACATGTATGTCCTTAACAATACAGTGACAAAATATGTGAGGCAAAAACTGATAGACTTACAAGGAGAAATAGACAAACCATATCGTATTTAGAGACTTCAGCACTTCCCTATCAGTAATTGCTAGATCAAGCAGGCAGAAAATCAGTAAGGATACAGTTTACCTGAATAGCACTATCAATCAACTTGATCTAATTAATATTTATAGACTTTTCCATCCACCAAGAGCAGAATACACATTCTACTCAGGATCATATGGGGCATTCAAGAAGATAGACTGCATTCTGGTCCATAAATACCATAGTAAATCAGAAAGTATAGAAATTATACATGTATGGTCTCAGAGCACAATGGAATTAAATTAGAAATTAATAACAGAAAGATAGCTGGAAAATCCCCAAATATTTAGAGACTAACACATTTATATATAACACTTTGGTCGAAGAAGTCTCTACAGACATTAGAAAGTATTTTGACTAAATGAAAATCAAAATACAATTTATCAAAATTTGTAGAATGCAATAAATGATGCCTGGAGGGATAGTTATAACATTAAATGAACATATTAGAAGAGAGGAAAAATCTAAATTCAATAACCTAAACTTCTCTCTTTGGAAAACAAAGAACAGAGAGAAATGTAAAGATAAAGCAAGTAGGAGAAAAGAAAAAATAATAATAATAGAACAGAAATCAATGCAATTGAAAGCAATAGAGAAAAGCAACAAAACCACAAGCTGTTTCTTTGAAGAGATTGATAAAATTGATAAACCTCTAGGCACTTTAGCAAAGAAAAAAGAAAGAAGACACACATTACCAATATCAGAAATGAAAGAAGACACACATTATCAATATCAGAAATGAAAGACGACATGACAAGGATGATAGAGGCACAGTATGAACAATTCTATGCCAACATTTGTAGTAACTCAGATGAAAAGGGCCAATTTTTTTAAGGACCGAAACACACAGTTCTTACAAGAAGAAATAGCTGATCTGAATAAGCTTGTGTGTACTGAAAAATTCAATCAATAATTAATAACCTTCCAAAAATGAAAGCAACGGGCCAAGGCTTCATTGGTAAATTCTACCACACTTTTATTTTATTTATTTATTTATTTTTAAAAATATTTTATTTATTTATTTGACAGAGAGAGAGACAGCCAGCGAGAGAGGGAACACAAGCAGGGGGAGTGGGAGAGGAAGAAGCAGGCTCCTAGCAGAGGAGCCTGATGTGGGGCTCGATCCCAGAACACCGGGATCACGCCCTGAGCTGAAGGCAGACGCTTAACCGCTGTGCCACCCAGGCGCCCCTCTACCACACTTTTAAAGATGAAATAACAATTCCATAAAATGTATTTCAAGCAGTAGAAGCAGAAAGAATATTTTCTGACTCCTTCTATCAACACGTAGAGTGGCTGGCTTTAGGTAAGGAAAAGGGGCCTCAGTTCTTCAGTCACAGTGAATTCAATTCTGCCAACAACCTGATTGAGCCTGGAAGTGGATTCTTCCCCAGAGTCTCCATGTAAGAGTCAGCTTGGCCAAGACCTTGATTTTGATCTTGTGAGATCCTAAGCAGAGAATCTAGCTGAAGTCCCTGGACTTCTGACCTACATACCTGTGAATTCGTTCTGAGAGGCTGAATTTGTGGTACTTGTTATGTATCAGTAGAAAACAAATAACATCCAGTCTGATAAACTGTGCTTCCCTCAAAGAAGCAAATAAAAACCCTACAGCATATATCAAAATTAAAGGTGAGTTTTGGCGTTGACATTAGGACCCAGACAAAAATGTCCATTATTACCATTTGTCATTAATATTTTTGCTTGAGGTCCATGCCAGCACAGCAAGGCAAGATAAATAGGTAAATGAGTGGAAGAAGAATAAAGTGTCATTTTTCATAGATAATATGATTTTGAATGTAGAATCAGCTATTAAAATTAATCGACGTACTTAGTATACTCGCTGAATTCAAGGTCATTATTCAAAAATTAACTGTATTTCTACGTACTTGAACAAACAACCACAAAATGAATAAAAATATGCAATTTCCAATAGTTTCTCAGTCATCAAAAATATACTCTATTTAGGTGGAAATCTGCTCATATTAACTGTCTGTTCTCTCAAAGACCAACATTTGGGATATTGCAGAATTTTTCCGAAGGTTACAGTTGTACAATCTCGGCACCGTCTAGTCATCTAGGTCTTAATTGAGGCATCTTTCTCAAATATTTAAAACCTTTAAATTTCCATTTCACATTCGAGCTCTGTGTTTCTGGCATTTTTTAACCTGTGAACAGTGACTGCCATCAGCACCTCTTGCGGACTGTTTGAGCTTTTGTTTCTCAAGTCCGGCCTTGATATAGTATCACTGGGGGAACTGTGTAAACATACCCTACCCTCTGGCTTTAGGCCCGGGCATGGATATGTTTGAAAAGCTTTCCATGGGTTTCTAAGGTACCGCTAGGGTGGAGAACTGCTTGCTTAGGCCTATAAAACACTTCTCAAGTATCACTGCACATTAGAATCACATGGAGAGCTTTTCAAAAATACTGATGACTAAGTCCTACCCCAGATTAATTAAATTGCAATCTCTGGGGTATGTCTGTGATGGCACCGAATTTAAAAGCTATCCAGGTGATTCCCGTGTGCTGTCGGGGTACAGACCTATTCATAAAATCTGCCCCTTAGGGAAGTATTTTCACCCATCATCGTGTTTGTTTCAGTTGGAGAATCATCCTCTCAGTGTCCTCACCTGAGGTCATTGATGTTCTTAGAAACTAGCAGACACCCACACCATTTGCTATTTGTTCAAGACATTGGCTTTCCACAAATTTTGAACATACTACGTATTGGTTATCATTTTTCTCTTCTATTTCTCTTCCTGAAGTGGTGGGATATATTTTTCCATTTAACTGTACTATTTCTATATAACTTTCAAAAAAATCCAGTAGCTTCTAATACAGTTCTCCAAATTTTGCTTTGTATTCTTGTTTATTGAGAAAAGGGATGCCATGAAGTTTTGAGTCTGATAAAAAGCATCTATGGTTTAGTTAAATCTGGTGCTTCTTCTTTTGGAATTGGATAATTCCACCCAGGAGATATGCTGCCAGCAGAAACAGCTAACCCAGGGATAGATGGAATCTGTCCTCGCTTTCCCTGGCTCTCCTGTTCTATGTCTCACCTTTCCTAACCATGCCTTAAGGTCTTGATTCCAAAGATTCTTAAGGTAAAATACACACCTGTATCCTCACTTTACTCTGGTTGTATTACTTTGAAACACAAATAATAATTTGTTGTTGTTTTTCTTTCCCACTGATCTTCCTGGTCTTCCCATTGAAAATATTTCCAGGTTTTCTGCAACCACTTTGTACAGACAAATTTGTATGAAGTAGTCTCCCAACTGCTCTCATTCTAAATTCTTTTTGTGTCTGAGGCTACCTATGAATACTTTCTTAGATCCTGGCACACTCTGGAGAATTATTTCTGATTTAGATTCTCTTCTGTTGGTTGGATACTTCTGGTTCCCTATCAATTTTACTAATTTAAGAGCAGTAAAACAGCCCTCCTCCTTTGGATATCTTATTTTAAGAGAAGCCACGCTGAATGTATCTTTTCTTTTTCCATTTGTCTATCTTGGCCTTTGAGATATAAATTTCCTCTTCATAACTATCTAGTTTTTATCCTAGTAAGTAAACCTCTCTTGTAAGGAAATTTCCCTCCCTACCTTGAGCTGAATAACTCTGTGTTCCCTTATACAGTTTCATCCTTCTGCCACTTGGTCTGAAAGCAAAACTGAGCTGGATTTTACTACCTTTTAAAAAAATATACTTTATTTTTTAGACAAGTTCACAGCAACATTGAACACACAGACTTCCCACACGTCCCCTGTTCCCACACAGAGGTAGCCTCCCCATTATCCACACCCTCACTAGAGTAGATACATTTGTTACAATTGATGGACCTACATTGACACATCATTATCTCCTAGAATCCATAGTTAGGATTTGCTCTTGGTCTTTTACATTCTATGGGTTTGGACAACTTTATAAAGACATGCATCCACATCATTATAGTATCATACAGAGTAGCTTCATTGCCCTAATAATCCTCTGCCTATCTACCCAGCCTTCCCCACTAGCCTCTGACAACCATTGACATTTTTCCATCTCCATAGTTTTACCTTTTCCAAAATATCTTATAGCTAGAATTCTACAGTGTGTAGCTTTTCAGATTGGCTGCTTTCACTTAGTAATATTCATTTATTTCTTCCTTGTCTTCACAAGACTTGATAGCTTTTCTTTTTAGTGCGAATAATATTCCATTGTCTGGATGTAGCACAGGTTCTTTATCCATTTGCCTACTGAAGGGCATCTTAGTTGCTTCCAGCTTCCGGCAATTATGAATAAAGCTATAAACAGCCATGTGCAGGTTATATTTTGGACATATGTTTTCAGTTATCTTGGGTAAATACCAAGCAGTGTGATTGTTGGATCTTATTGTAAGGGCATGTGAAGTGGTTTTGCAGGAAACTGCCAAACTGTCTTCCAAAGTGGCTCTACTGTTCTGTATTCCCACCAGCAACACATGAGTGTCTTTGCTGCTCCACGTTCTCATCAGCATTTGTTGTTTTCCGTATTCTGGATTTTGGCCATTCTGATAGGTGTATGGTTATATTTCACTGCACATTTTCAATACCGTCTACTTTTTTTTTTTATTACATTTGTAAATTTGACTTCTCAGTGTTTCAAGAACAGGCTATTGAGTTGCCTTTTTTTGTCTTTGTATCTGCAATAATTTAAAGGAGTTGATTTTCTGCTCCAAGCAGAAAAGATAGCATTTTCTATTTCTAATATAGTCTCCTTCTACTTTGTGTTGATTTATACAATCTACTCTATTGCTATGAAAGAACCAACTAGAATCCATAGTTAGAGCATATATAATTTAGTCATCCTGAGCCAGGTTTGGAACATGTAGAGCAAACTGTCCTAAAAAGATCATGAAAAGTCACCTTTCTCAGGTTTTTCCTTTGGAACTGAATATAATTTAGAACGTAGGAAGAAAAATAATGCAATTGGGGGCAGCCAATATCAGGCTGAAAGCTCAGGAAAAACCAGAAAATTTGTGTTTGGCCATCCAATTTCTAAAAGGCATATATAAGAAAGGACTCTTTTTTCCTTATTCCAATTTTTGCCCCTACGTGCTGAGCGAATGCTGAGCCAACATAAATCCAGGGGAAGCTACCAAAACTCCTCATTAGAGCTTGCATGATCTGCAGCTTGAGCTTTTGCAGATTTTGACTGGTCTGCCTTTGTAAGCCTAGGGAAGACTGCTATGGTTGAATTTATTTTGTTGATGCCCTTTAGACCTCTTGCAGTTTGCTAAGGCCCCGCACACTTGAAGAAGTCTAACTAGCTCATTTAAACCAGCCACTAGCCAGTGAAACAAGCTAGTTTTAACAGTGAAAAAAGTTCCAGAACACCTAGGACTTAAAGTGATATTTCTAGGACACAGAAGTTAGTACTAAACTATGATAGTCAGTGGACTAAGTCAGGGTTTACCGATTATAAAAAAAAAAATATATGGGTGAGGTAGTATTTAACAATCTTCCTAGGTAGCAATTAGGAGACAACTCAAAAATCATTCACACAGAACAATTTAAACTGCTGAAATCTACCTAGTTCAACTAGAATTTAGGTGTTATTATGTTTCCCAACCTCTACTTTTTTTTTTTTTTTTTTTTTTACCAAATCTCAGTTTGAAACTCAATGTAATATATCCGTTCATTTTCCTGGTATGAAATTACCTCCATATTCCTTACTCCCTGCTTCTTGTGGGAACAAACCTTCCCTTTTAAAATATAAGGCACAGAGGAAGAAAGAATGCATGTGGTCTAATGTCTAAGAGGAGGAGGACAAAGTGACTAAGCTAGACATGTCCTTGTCCTTTCCCGAACTCACTTCTTTCCCAAAGAAGGAGGGAAGAAGTGAAGAGTGATCAGGCATTTCGCCATAATAATGGAACCCCCTGCGAGGAGGCGACAGGCAGGAATAGGGAAGGAGCATTCATTTGCTCTCTGCATTATACTCCCCCTGCCAAAAGAAAACAAAACATGATGAGGAAAGGACAACAAAGAAGTTTCCTAGGTATCTTGCTTCACATGGTTACTGATTGATTTGGCAGGTTGAACAGTTTTCTACTAAGAGGTTTTGTTTTTTTTTTAAAAGATTTTATTTATTTATTCGACAGAGATAGAGACAGCCAGCGAGAGAGGGAACACAAGCAGGGGGAGTGGGAGAGGAAGAAGCAGGCTCCTAGCAGAGGAGCCTGATGTGGGGCTCGATCCCATAACGCTGGGATCACGCCCTGAGCCGAAGGCAGACGCTTAACCACTGTGCCACCCAGGCGCTCTTCTACTAAGAAGTTTTGACCAAAAAAGGAAACTAAATTGAACATAAGCAAGTAAATAAATCTGAGGCTAGTTCATATTTGGGAGAACCTGTTTCTCTGAAAATTATAGGCTAGTTTTTGTACTGAGTTGAAGGATGCTTCTCCCAGGATTAGAGAGCTCAGTTAATACCCGGGAGAACTGGGTGGGCCTAACAGGAAGGAATATGGTTTCCAGGCTAGGATTGTATGGGGGAGAGAAAAATAATAGAGACTCTCCAGAAAAATTTACATAATCTTTAAGTACATGATAACCAGAGAACTTTGTCCACAGACAGGGTTCTTTTTCAGGGACTGTGTGTGTGTTTGTTCTTTTTGCTCGGTTGCCTCCATTTTCTCACTGATTCACCAACATTTGAGAAACCATACTATTGGGGTTAATGTAGAGAAAGAAATAAGCCGTAATACCGGGCTTGCTAAAATGTAATTTGGAGGCCGCTGAGGGCAGGGAAGGTTTCGGAGAAGGGCGTAGGCCTTTGGAATGCCAAGGCCTACGTGACCACTCTGCCATTGGAATGCTGCAGGAGTTGCTTTCCAGAAGCTTTCCTAGCTCAAACAGCTGCCCTGTGATCTAAGAGGAGGCATGGTCCCTTAGGCTTTGTTTAATAGAACGCACCCAAATTAGCATATCACATCCTTCGCTTAAACAGATCCTCCCAGTTTCAGTAAGACCCCTTATCACACAGCCTGTGCTTGAGAAACAGTGATAAGGATTTGTGATTATCCTGAAAGACCAATAAAAGCGGGAGCAAAGATGAGCAAAGAGTCTTCGCCTCTGAGCCTTGACGTCTTTGGCTTCTCCTCTCTTTCACGGCAAAGTTTGGAGTCATCTTTCATCCGCTGGTACAGGGAGTGCTGGCCATTCCTGGCACCATCCTGGCTTTTGTGTGTGGGTGCTGCGGAGACCAGTCTTCCCATATTATCTGCTTACGTACTCAGTATGCACCTGAATTTTGTTGAGGTTTTATTGTTTATATAGATACACATTTTTTTAAAGATCTTATTTATTTATTTTAGAGAGAGAGAGGGAGAGAGAGAGAAAGAGTGAGAGAGAGCCCAAGCGGGGGAGGAGCAGAGGGACAGGCAGACTCTGCACAGAGCGTGGAGCTGGACGTGGGGCTCCATCCTACAACCCAGAGATACGACCTGAGCCGATATCAAGAGTTGGACACTCAAGCACTGAGCCACCCAGGTGCCCCCTGCTGCTTTAAATTTTGTTCAGTTGAAACAGGAAAGAAAAATGATGACTTGTCTAAGAGGACTCATAAGCTGAAAAGAGATGATTAGGTATTAATCGTTAGACTGTGTTTCCACTGAAGTAGAGAAATGGAAAAGAAAGCTTGGATGCAAAGGCGTGAGAAAAGATACTCAAGGCAAGTATAAACAAAATGTGAGCAAAAACGACACTACTAATATAAGACATAACATAATGCCAGGGCAACATCGTCAAACAGGACAGAGGTTTTTATTATATAATGATAAAAGGTGCAAGGTGAGAATAACCTATAATTATAAAACTTTATGCACCAATCAACATACCACACAAGTCCATAAACTCCTAAAAATACAGAAAAGACTGTAAAAAAATTTTAATATATAGAGGGTTATAGTAATGTAATGTCTCTTTCTGATAAAAAGAATTAGGTTAATAATATAATTAATAATTTTGTTTTAATAGATATATGTAGATGTTTATATTCTAGAAAGAGGATTTGCTTTTGTTTTGGGGATGTTTAACAAAATTTTATCATATTTGCCAGAAACAATCTTATAAACCAAAAGAGATTATTTGGTGAAATTCTATAAAGCACATTTGGAATAAAATGGATTTTTTTGGTAAAATAAACAGAAATGTATACAAGAAAAGGAAGAAGCTATGAGAGAATAATAATCATGAAAAGGAAAAATAAAAAGAAACAGGACTTTAAAGCTAAATTCTATTTAAATTTAAAAACAACACTCCACATGTTATTTAACTAATTCCGGTTATAGAAAAATATGGAAAATGCCTTAATTCATGTTAAAATCCCTAGACCCCATAATACCAAAATCTAATAGATACAGTGCAACATTCTTAAGAGAGAGAGAGAAAATACTATTTATAAAATAAGGGCAAAGCAAATTGAGAAATGTATTAAGAAAACTAACACAAAATGAACATGAAATTTCATGTATGAAATGACGAGGATGGTTCCCCACTATGGAGAATATCAGAATAACTCATGACATCAATATGTCAAAGAAGAAAAAATATATGATGGGCTCAATAGATGCTCAGAAGACATTGATGAAATTCAACAACCATTTCTAACTGAAGCTCTACCTAAAATAGGAAAAGGACACTACTTAAAATAAGAAAGATTTTCTATCAAAACTCAAGAACAAATATAGTAAATTATAAAATGCTAAAACTTCTCTTAAAATTAGGAATGAGAAAAAATGAGTCACTCTTATGACTAATATTATTTAGCATTATAGTGGAGGTTCTATTTAATAAGATAATATAAAAAGTAGATAAGTTAGATAAATATTGGATAGATATATTATCTTGGTTCCAAATTGTATAATTACCCAAAAGAGACTCTATTCAAATATTTTAGATTTAGAAAAACTATAATGTGTCCTTTACAAAAATGTGTATAAACAAAGATCTGTAGCTCTCTTCTATATAGTGTTAATCAGCTGGAAATGGAAACATAAAAAATATCCGTTCACAAAGTTTTTAAAAGTATTTGAAATAAGTTAACTAAAAAAACATAGACATTATAAATTCTCACAGCAGTAAATAAATAGAATTTCCACAATACAGCAATATAACATATCTCTAGAAAGGTGATGTCTTAAAGTTGTGAAACCTTTACACATTGACATATAGTTTATGCAATTCCAGGCAGTACTCTGGAGTGCTGACAATACTGACTCCATCTTTGGCTCTCCATCTTGTTCATCTTTACCCAGTGACCTTTCTTGGGCTGTGTTCCAGATCCCTTGGAGATTAATATATGTACCTTGGAATTCCTTGCTAAGGCAGGGATGGGGGAGGCATGTTTTGGCCTCCTATGAATCTGTTAGAGAGAACCTAGTTTCCCCCCTTCCTGATCCACAGGCAGTGCCGCCAAATCAGATTAAAGGTTAGATTGAATTAAAGGTGGATGCAAGCCCTTTGAGGTGCATGCAAACCTTTTGATCTCACTACAGTGCCCTTCTGTGGGTCCCATCACTCTATAAAACCTGTGGACTAAGGTCCATAAAACTTGCGGACTAAGGTCTGGATTTTGTGGAGAACAACTATGCAGAGGCCTTGGATAGTCCTCTCCTGGATCCCCCAACAGTAAGTTACTCTGAAGAAAACTGTCAACTATATGGAGTGGCCTGCTTTATTTTCTGGTCTCAAAGTGTCTTCTCAGGTTGAAGAACACCATCTCTCCTCCACCTTCTAGCAGTGTATCTAATCTACTACAACGACCGAGAACAGTTTGAAACAGTATGGTGAGGACCATTCACAAACCACTGTGCTTTGCCCTAGAGCTGCCCTATTACACACGGTCTATTGGAACAAGAGAGCTTCCAGTAGTAGACCCAACACTCCACGGGAACTTAGGAATTCATTTCATTTGGGTGAGAGTGAATGATTTCTGGTTACAACAGTGTCAGACTTTGCGTCTGCACCGAAGACAAAGGAAGAATACATAAGACATAACCAGGGGAAATGTACAAGACATGGTTTTGCTCAAAACCTATCTCTAGCTATTAGAAATTGAAAAAACAGGGGCACCTAGGTGGCTCAGTCAGTTAAGCATTTGCTTTTGGCTCAGGTCATGATCCCGGGGTTCTGGGATCCAGCCCAGCATGGGGCTCCTTTCTCAGTGGAGAGCCTGCTTCTCCCTCTTCCTCTGACTCTCTGCCCCTCTTCCTGCTTGTGCTCTCTCTCGCTATCCCTCTTTCTGTGTCAAAAATAAATAAATAAAATCTTTAAAAAAGATTTAATATTTTTTATCTTTAAACCTTTATCTAAATATTTTATCTTTAAGAAATCTTTAAAAAAGATGAAATCTTTAAAAAATAGAAACTGAAAAAACTTACTGGAGTAATAGGGATGAAATTAGATAGGACTCTGGTTCAGGGTCAGAAGTCAGCAAAGGTGGCTAGGGGTCCCGTTGCACAGGGCATGAAATCAAAACTCTTCACTGAGCAAGGGAACTAGAATTGGGCTTTTTGCTTGAAATTTATACCTGAAACACAGGCCAAAAAGGTTGGATCTAATGTTGATGTGAATTTGCACACTGTAGGTGCTAGAGGACACACACACTTCATGGTTTGGAGGGAGAGGATCTCAAGTGCAATAATGAGTAGATCTATGGTCTCCCCAACATCAAGACATGAAGAAACTGATGGATTGGAGGTCCCGGGGGAGTTAGTGAAAGCAAATGGCTAAACTAACTTTGGCAAACAAACTCCCAAAGTGCATGAATAAAATAACAATGGTTTTGTAATATTTGTTTAGGTAGTGAAAGGCAGAATACCATTTGTAGAGAATGATAAAACTTTATGAAAACAATGGACAACAAACCAAAAAAGCTAGAAAGAAATAACTATTGTTAGATATGAAAAGAGAATATTTTAGAATTCCTGAAAATTAAAAATATAGTTTTTGAATTAAAAAAAAAAAACCCTCCACTAGATGAGATAGTCTCAAGTGTGGACATAGTTGATAAGAAGATTATTTAATAACTGTCCTAGTTTAAGTGGCTTGCTTGATGAAAGAAAACAAATATATAGGCACGTTCTTTCTACTACATATCAGCATAAATTTCAAATGCATTGGAGTTTTAAAATTTTGGTTAAAATATCTAAGAAATTTTTGAAAAGTACTTGGAAGAAAAATTTTAAGAATATATATATTATCTTCTGGTATAAAGAGATGCTAGACTGAAAACATGTAGGCTACAAGGAAATTTTACATATATATCTAGAAAAACATTAAATAATGTCCCATATTGAAAACTATGTAAAGTAAAAAAATGTAAAGAAACTATTTCTAACATTTATATACATATAGATTCTACAAACTGATAAGTAAAAAGCAAATAAAATAGAAGAGTGGGCAAAAATATGAACAGAAAAAAGAAAGCCAGATGGGCGAAAAAACTATTTCTTGACTGGCAGTCAGGAAAATGCAAATTATAACTACAATGAGAACATTTTTTTCATATACCAGATTGGTGAGTATAAAAAAATTGATATCCAATATTGGAGAGTGTGATGGGTAATATGTGGTCTCAGAGATTGCTGATGAAAACATGAGTAGCTACAACAAAAATAGAGCAGAGATATGATCTAGTAATGTCCATATAATTTCAAATACCTTTTAACCTAATGTATGTTGGTAACCAATTCTATAGGAATAAACATATTAGTTTATAAAGATTTAGCACTATCTGTAATGAAAACACATTGTTAATGCCTCCTGTGGCCAGTCAGGCTTTGAGAACATATGGGAAGAACAATGCTTACCAAGATAGTAGGGTTGGCCAGTTACTGCTAAGTCCTGTTGATACTCTCTGTGAGGATAATGAGAGAATGAAAGCTGTTAGCTAGAAGTTACTTGCTACGTTTGGAAAGGAGAAAGCCCAAGTGGTGGTTTATAAAGAGTCTATTATCACCTGTAGTAGACATAATTGGTAGAGGTAATGGCAGGCATAATTGAAAGGCAGCCTGACGATCATATTCTGAGAGTTGCAGAACTCCAAGATAGTTGAACTCTCATCTAAGGCAGGTCTTTAGGCCAAGGTCAGTGTCCTGGTAGGGAAATCCTAAAATCTTGAAAACAGGAATGAAGACCTCAGGAAGGATGTACCTGAGGATGTTGGTGCCTGTGGTCCCTGCAGATCCCCAGGCCTGCAGAGGTAACCGACATTTCCCTAGTAAGAGCTAGCATACCCACTGTGGTGGGGAGTGCTGCAGAAGCCTCTCCCCCACAAAGCAGCACATGCTCCCACCTCATCTTTCCACCTCATCTCCCAGCTCCCATGTTGATAAATAGGATTAAATCCCAGCATAACTCAACTAGTGCTATGCTAGCCCCAATAAAGTAGAAAAGAAACTACATATATGAAGAATTATAATTACGCCGGCATACACTTGCAGGAGACAGGAATCTATCCGAAACTGGATGTTGAGTGCTTGGTCAAAGGATTGGAATGTTAGCTTAGAGAGCAAAAATTCATTGACCTGGGGATACTTTTTCTGACAAGATATTTAAGACCCCAGCAAGAACCCTAGGGGATGGGTTAAATTCACTGCTGGGTAGTTCTTAGAAACCTAGAATAAACAATGGCCAAGTATCAGTGACATAGATGCTTAATTTTCTCTAGCACAGCACAGAGGAAAGAATATAAAGGCTGAAGAAAATAAGTGGCAATGATTATTTATTAAGTAAGGCCAAATTTATTAGATGAGGTCAGAAGATCCCCTGGAGGAGTATGAGCCATGAGAGGGCTTATCATGAACGTGGTGGTGAGAGGGTCACCAACATTACTAAGAAGTTCAGTGGTGACTCTTCTGCAGAGGCCAGGCATGAGGGTAGAAGAAGCATTCACGCAGTTGAGCTCATGAACATCTATGGGGATAAAGGGCCCTGAAGAAGTCATAGAGGCCAAATGGCAGTACTTAATCACTGGAAACTAGGGCCCACAATTACCAAAAGATGGACAAAGTAGGAGAAACTGAAAAGACGTGACCTGTAGGAAGTTGTAGAGATGGGTAATAGATCGTAGTGCTTAGAGGTAAAAACAGATAGGAAACAAACTGAGCTTAAATGTCTGCTTTAAATCTATAATACTAAAATAAATTTAAAATGTTCAGGGCACCTGGGTGGCTCAGTCAGTTAAGCATCTGCCTTCGGCTCAGGTCATGATCCTGGGGTCCTGGGATTGAGTTCCGCATCGGACTCCCTGCTCAGCAGGGAGCCTGCTTCTTTCCCTCTCTTGCTCCCCCGGCTTGTGCTCTCTCTCTCTCTCTCTGTCAAATAAATAAATAAAATCTTTTAAATAAAATGAATTAAATTAAAAATGTTCAAGCAAGCCACTGAGAAGGGTCAACCTACAAAATTTGTTGTCACTTGTTCAGTTCCAAGTTCTAAGCCAATTTTCAGATTCACAACCCACTGATTAAAGAGATGGTTTGTTCTCTAGGAGGAGGGACCCTGAAACACAGTGGCAAATATATATTGCCATGATTCACACAGCCTTCCAAAATGACCTATGGCCATACTTGGGCTACTGTACTTTGGGAATGGGGAATAACCAACCATTTTGAATATTATTGGACACAGGGTCTGAGTTGACTTTGGTATTTTAAGACCCAAAGCTTCCTCATAGTCCTTTTGATAGAGAGGGAAGTTATAGGGGTCAGGTGATAACAGGGTTCTGGCTACAATCTGGCTCCCAGTGGGCCCACATATCCAAGATACATTGGATGGCCAATTTCCCAGTCACTGAATGCGTAATTGGCAGTTGGAATAACTCTAGTGTTGGGTTCTTGGTCTATAAAATAGCACAGTGGTGAAGAAAATACAGTGGTAAAGGCCAAATGGAAGTTCTGTAACTGCCCTACCTGCAAGATAGTAAATCAAAAAACAGTACTTTATCCCTGGAGAGATAGTGGAGATTAGTGTTACCATTAAAGGCATAAAAGATGTAGGATGGTGGACTTTTCCTTATCTGTTTAATTCTGACCTCTGTAGAACTCAGAGGGGTCTGGGAGAATGACTACAGACCATACTGCATGTGTAGCCAGGTGGCAGCCCCATCACCGCTGCTGTATCAGACATGGGATTATTGCTAGAGTGAATTGATAAGACCTCAGGTACATAGTATGAAGTAATTCTATTTCATCCCAATTCAAAAGGAGGATTAAAAACAGTTTGCATTCCCATGGGAAAATGAAAATATTCCTTGAAATTTTGCATCAGGGTTATGTTAACTTCCCTGCCCTCTGCCGTCATATAGTACAAAAAGATCTGGATCCCCAGAAAATTCCATAGAATGACACTCTGGTCCATTACATTGACAACATCCTGCTGACTGGACAGGACAAGGAAGAGGTGGCTACTATACTGGCATCATTAGTAAGATAAATGTGGTCTAGAGGGTTGGAGATGAGTCCTATAAAGATACAGTGACTGGCCAGTTCAGTGAATTTTTTAGGCTCCAGTGGTCAGAGGCATACTGGAAAATCCTCCCCAAGGTGGCAAATGACTTCTTTTCCCATTCCCCACTGCAAAGAAAGTAACATTTTTTTTTGGTAGGCCACTTGGGCTCCTGAGGCACCAAATTCCATACGTATATACATACATTGCAAGTGACATGGGGGGCTGCTGGCTCTGAGTTGGGCCTACAGCAGGAAAAGGTAAAGCACTAGATCCGGGCTGGGTACAATAAGCCCCGCTGCTTGGGCATTATCTTCTATCTTATCTACTAGTCCCTTTGGTGTTGGAGTTGTCAGTAGGAGGGCATGACGCAGTACGGAGGCTTACGCAAGTTCTAGTGATGGTGCATTCCCCTGTGAATCACAAGCGAGGCCTTGCCGTCAGCAAGAGAGGATTCCACTTCCTTTGAGAAATGTCCTGTTATGCAGTTCTGGTTGAGATGAAATTCTTGACCACATGATTCCACATCTAGAGCCACCCATTTTGGACTGAGTTCAGTCAGGGAAGCCGAGTCACAATTTGGACACGCCCTATTTCCTTCCACATAAGAATTTTTGTAACAAAATTCTTGCTTTTTAATCTTAATATCTGCTTCTCAGAGGACCTGGACCACCTTTATTCACTTTTCCCCACATATTTATTGAGAAATTTATCAGATCCCAGAATGTAGCTTTCCAGAACATAAACTCGATGGAGACAGGGACTTGTGTCTGTTTATCTGCTTCTGGAGCAATGCCTGGCTTCTAACAGATAGGTGTTCAATGAATGAAGGTGTCCCACGGGTAATAAAATAAATAGGGTGAGGGTTTCAAACTCACATGTATTCTCTGAGCAAGTAGATTATTAGAGTGTGGGACAGTATGGAGCAGAAGGGGCTGAGTAGAAGTGGAAGTACCCTACCTAAAAGCATTTAAGCTTTAATGTTTTAATAACACTTTAATAACACTTTAATTTTGCTGACCAATTAAAACAAGGCTAGTGGTTAAATCTAGTTAGTGGACCGCTGGTTTGTAACCTCTGAGTAGTGTCAAGTAAAAAGTGATTCCTCATGGTAATAACCCGCAAGTCGATGAGATTCCCAGAGTAAAAAACAAGGGCAACTGATAACATGCAGGACAAAATTAGACAGCAATTACTGAAAATCTTAGAGCCAGGGTCCAACAAAAAGCAATATGTTTCTGTTCGCCTCAAAGAGTTTAGAATAAAAAGACAAGACATATGCCTAAGAAATAACATGAGAGTAATTGTGATGTTTTCACAGTTAAAGAAAAAAAATCAAAGAACTTAGGGTCAAATGTATGCCCTAGATGTGCCTGATTTATATTAGCAAATTGTACCCCTTAAGTTTGGAACACAAAGCTCTGTTCTATATGATTCATAAAAGCCTGAATTTAGGGACTGAAGAAGTAAAGTTCCAAGTTATAAAATTTAATTATTTTCTATTATGTTTGGGAGGGCACCAATCCAAAATAGGAATTTTAGAAGCATCTCACATATTAAAAAAAAAAAAAAAAGAATTATTTTGGCACCTCTAAGAACCCTTTAATTTCACTGCAAGAAATTGAGTGCATGATGTCCAGCTGCCTTTCTGCTGGCAAAGCCAGCCATGGTTTGGAAACCATTCTCTGAAGTGTAAGCTTCCTGAAAAATGCTTATAAATGTCTTATAAAAGGCTAGCTACACAGAAAGTGCGATTCTGACTTAAATTCTCCCTCAAAGTCAGAGATGACTTATTCTCATTGTCCAGTTGGTAACAATAACATCTTCGTAAAAATAAAACAGAACAAGACAAAACAAAAACTTTGAAGATAAGGTGAGGGGGTGAAGAGGAAAGTAAAGAGCTATTTTTTAAAAAATCTACAAAGAAATTAACCTGATTTAATGGTACTTAAGCAATACTTATTTTTCATAAGATGAGAGTTTTGCCTTTCTTTGCCAGATGACAAACTGAGGCAGAGAAAAAAAGGAATGGAAAGAGGCCACCTGCGTATTGTTTCATTCAAATACGAGCAACTCTGACAAAAGTCAGTTAGTGACTATCAAAAGAGGAAATCATAGATCTAAAACGTTCTTATGGATCCAGGACAGCGAGAGATGACGATAGTTGTTTTCACAAATGCCTCCAAAGGAAGGCATGAAAAATGAAACTTCCTTTTGTACTTTAAAATGTATGACAAATGCTGATTAAATTCACCCTGAGAGCATGTCAATTTGAAAAGGGGATTATAAATGTACATGCCACCAGGTGCTCTCTTTTGCAGGGGGCGGGGGGTAGCGTGTATCCATTTAAATACTGTGTTAGCACTGGCACATTTCTAACAACAGCAAAACTGGATGGAAATTGGAATAACATTGGCCTTCTGGAGGGTTAAGGAGGCTGTCCCTGCAGCAGGTTGGCAATTTGTCACATCAGCTCCTTCATGAACTATCAACCTCATTACCGTGGTTCACTGCACAGTTGGCCCTTGGGAGTCTAATACTAATAGCATGTAGAGGGTGATGAGGCTTGTGGTCTCAACTACTTCATTATCGATTCACTTAAAAACATACCACCTACATATTCGAATAAAATAGGTAATATATTAGAGCGGTAGAAACACCAAAATATCTAAAATCAATTGAAGTAGGGGGGAAAAAAACCCAAGAAAGGGATGTAGGCAGTAATAGCACGGTGAAAGCAAGTCGTCTTGGGAAGATAGAGGGTGAATAATTTTGTGTGACAGCTACCATTTGTTTATTCTGTTGTGTGAGGCCATGTATCAGCCAGTAACAGCTGTAACTGTACATTAAGTAGGACTATGGAACGAAATAAGTCTTGGGGATATTTTTAAGATGCTGCAAAGACACACAGAGCTAGGGTGTTTGAAGGACATATATTTAATCAACAAAAAAACATCCTGAGACTTTTTTCAATGACTTGAGCCAGAAAAGAGCAAAATGGTTCATTTCCAAAGCTCCAAGCTGGTAGGGAATGCATGGGAATATATTGATACATTAGTAAATATGAAATAATTTCCTTTTGTGTCGATTCCCCAGATCAACCACTTAATAGAGACCCATCTATGGAAAAACAACTCATGTGTTAGAAATGACTATCTGGTCACTTAAGATCCTCTCTTTATCCAGCATCAATGGATTTTTACTATATTGATTGCTTTAAGCTTTGAAAGAACACACACACACACACACACACACACACACACACACATTAGAATGCTACACTTCCTTTGTATTTTATATTTGTTCATTTTTGCATTTGATAATGCAAAAAATATACAAGCAAAACACTTCATTCTCAAAAATGTTGATATGCACTGGAAACATATTTTGACTACTTGCATTTTTTATACTGCACTGTCCAATCCAGTAGCCACAAGCTTCATGAGGTTATTTAGCTTTAACTTCAAATTAACTGAAATTAAATACAATTTAAAATTTACTTTCTCAGGCACACAGGCCACATTGGAAATGGCCAATACATATGACCTGTGGCAACTGTGTGGGACAGCGCAAATACAGAACATTTCAATTAAGTACCAGGTTCTACTGGATGGCAATACTTTAGAGCATAACTTCTATTTCCTTTCAATAAAGCCTCAAATAACATATCTGAAAAGAAATTCAAAGTAGATTAAAATACAGAGCACATTTGAATTTTCATAAAGTTACATGTTTTTTCTGGCATCAGTCACTCACTGTATTTTCGACACCATCATCTAAAAATATTTTGCATTTAACACATATATTTAAATTACTCTTGGTGAACATTTGTAAAATGACTAAAATATGGTTCTCAGATTTGATCATGCAAATGTTCTTTTTTACATGGAAATGTGGATTGAGGCAGCTAAATTTTTTTGGTAGAAGTAGGGAACCTTTTCTTGTAATTGCAATTATAAATAGTTTTATTACTAGTCATCACACTTAACGATTTTAAATAAAGCAGGATGGAATTTCTAGTTGTAAAGTGCCAGCTGCTGAAAAATCGTTAGATTTTCAATACTTTAAGGTATACACAAAATGGTCTGAAAGTGGTTTAAAGCAGAACCATTCTAAATTTAGAAAGTCAATTAAAATGTGTTTTAGCATGGAGCTTTATAACATGTCCCTATTTCTAAGGTCATTTCTATGGAAGAACAAACTAGAGAGATAAAGTGTGCATGAGGCCCCACACCAGGATATAAAGCTAATCTCTTCTGATATTCTTAAAGATTTCTGTAACTTTTCTTTTCTATAGGCTTTTGCCGCATGGAGTGTGTGTGCATGCCTGCCTGCACGTGTGTTTTAAGATAAGGCAAACCCATATTTCAGGAATAAAAGGAATGGAAGTTTTAAAACAGTGTGAAAAGTGGTTCAGCATAGCTGGAGGCTACCTGAAATCTTAGGCGGATTTGGATAAAAATATTTCTAGCTCAGTTTGACAGAATTTTGAAGATGGAAATTGCATCGGAACTTTTGAACCTGACGCTTTGTTCCCTCTGACTGTCCCCTTCGGGGCTGCAATAGGCCTAAAGAAAAAGTATTCACCTCATCCAAAGTATCTTGCTTCTGTACCTCGTATATTTTTCTCAACCATAATTATTGCTGCTCGTGATTTCTTGGGGTCTCTTTTCCTTGAATATTCCTTCGGTTAAAATATCTTCATTTCCCTTTTTATCATCACTGCTGAAAGAGATCTAGAAGACCTGCTGTATGGGGTTACTGTTCATGGTGCTCCACTTCCTCTATTGTTCCCTACTACTTTCAAGCTGAAAAATAAAGTCTTTAGGTTCGCATTCATGGTTTTCCCCAATCTTTGTTCATGTTCATGATTCTCCTTTATTCACCCTCTGCTTCAGTCAGACTAGTCTAATCGTTTCTTCTCCCAAGTCCTGACCTTTTCACACCACCAGGCCATTAGAGGGACTCTGTCTAGAATAGTCCCCATTCTCAAAATACCATATCATCCTTAAAAATTCCATAAAACTGTCATGACCTATTATCATCTAATTGACACTCCTTTGTTAGTTCTCAGAGGAATATATAGCACAATGTTTAAGAAGATTCTAGGTCAGACTGCCCACACTCTTAACCAAGCTCGGCTAGACCTTAGCTTTATGACTTAAGCAAGCATATCAACATCTTTAGGGCCTCGGATTTATCATATACATAATCCCAAACTCTATCTCGAAAATAATTGGCACAGAGTGAACACTCAATAAATATTAACTATTAAAATTGTTTGGTATTTTTATTACAGACTCCTTTGGGACAGGTCTCATTGCCTAACCAACTAAAAGAGAAACTACTTGAAAGCAATGACCTTTTTTTTTTTTTCCGATATTAGTGGGTTCATTTTTTTTCCCTTCACAACGTCTAGTGCAATACTAAGCACCCTTTAGCTACTGCTAGCTGAAGTGTATTCAATGAGTATATTTCAAAGTATATGATATACTTCAGCAATTATTTTAATTTTGGAGCTCTAAAACAATGAGGTAGATAGGGAAAATATAATTAACCTACAAATTTCAAAAGATTATGTCTTGTACCTGTGGCAGCAAATCAGAGCCTGACAAGTAATACAACAAGTTTAAGAACAATGAAAGTAAAAACATCTAAAAGTTAAGTCCAAGCCTCATTTTTATAAGGAAAGGAATGATGCTTGCTGATGCTCTGTCTAATTAAATACAATATGAAGTAGAAGCAGCAGTACAATTTTGTTAAAGGAGACGGAACTCTGATTATTTATTGACATTATGATTTTTTAATTGAAATCCTCAAAGAACTGAGTTAATGGAAGAGTTGAATAAAGTGGCTAGATATAAAATAAGTACTTCTAGCCCACTGGTTCCCCGTGTACCACCAATAACCAATTAGAAAATACAATAAGAGAGAAAAAAAAATAAGGTATGTAGTATGCACCAGAAGTTGTTTTAATCTACTGAAATTATGGCTTTCTATTTATATAATAAAAAAATAGAAATTTATGAAATATACCATGAGCATTTTTTATTTTATTAATATAAAGTAATGGTGGTTTAAAAAAAAAAGGTAGAGTAAACATTGATCATTGAAATTGGTAGTAATAGTCCACTGTGTAACTTCAGCATTTTCTCCACAGTCCAAAGTATGATTCCCCAACAAGCTCAGAGTGATTTTATATATGATGGGGATAGTGAATTTTGTTTAAAATAATTAAAAACTCAAATTTTTATGAAACATATCTCTGTGCACATTATTAAATGGGCACATTTTTGAATATCATCACTTCTTACATGTATTCACCTCAATGTAGCATTAGTAGTGGACTTTTTTCCGTCACAAAAACAAAACAAGCTTTTGAGCTGTTATTTATCTGTTATGTCCAACCCCAGAGTATCTATACTCTCCCTGTGATGCTGGGACTGGGTCACTACAAAGTCTTCTTCCTGGGGTCCCTTTTCAGCTGACTTTTGGTTAGAGATGAGGAGTGAGGAGGATAGGCTGCAAATTGGAGGTGGAAAGAAGGGAGAAGTTACGTTCTCCATATTCTAGCTTCTGTCAGTGGTTCTTCTGCAGCAAAGGGCAGCTATGACTCAAACCTCCAACAGTGTTGGCACTCCTAGCCACGACCACCCAGACATACGAGAACCAGCTAGCTATATCCACACCGGTAATTCAAGCACCAGTTACACACACTTATTTTTTTAAACTTATGACTCAGAAAAATTACAAACTACCTTAGTCCGTTGGCTTTTGTGATCAACTTGCATAATCAAAATAGATCTGCGAAAATGGCCAGCATCTATCGTATTCCAATAGAAGTATGAATTATGAGTGTTGTTTCCTTCTACTTCTGTGACACTAATTTAATATATTAAACTGATGTTACTAATAGATGTTTACATTGTCGGACAAAAGTAGCTCAATTAATAATTTGTAATATACAACTAGAAATAAATTCCTAGCAAGGTTTTAAATGCCTTTGAATTCCATGCAAAAAATAAGAAACAGCAAATAATCACTTATGTACAATTATTTAAATATTTGTAAGTAAAGAATAGATCTGTGAATCTCTGCAGAATTTCAGCTCTATGTCAGCTTTGCTTTTTGAGGCCTGAATTTACCTGTATTTTGTATTTTGCCTAAGACTAGAGACTTCATCAATTGTTTTTACATTCATCTTATGCCCTCCTAATTTGCCTCAAACCCTTATGTTCTCCCAATGTATCCTTTCTCACTTTATGAGATTTTGATAATGATACATAATTCAAAATAACTTAAAGGATTTTATATGTTGTACTTTCCTTGTTTATATACAAAAGATGGAATTGTTTCATTCATGAAAAATACTTTTACTAAAATTAAATGTTTCGTGATGTTTGTGCTTTTGATTAAGGTAGGTAATAGGAATTTACAGAATTCAAAATAGCAGATAATACCTCAAAACCTGCACATTTTTGTCTGTGGGTGAATTTTCTATTTGTATTAATATACAAATGTGTTTGTTGTTCTGCTAATACTTTTTTTTTCAAAAATAAAAAGAATAAAAATAACATCGTGAAAAACGAATTTAGAAGGAACTGGAAAGTTATTTTGCTTAACTCATTTTTGTCTTTCATTTCACAATGCAGATGGAGAAATTATGTTGTATTTTTAACCTGAAGACTCACATTAGCATTTGCATTTTTCCTGCATTTCCTTGGGGAGTAGAGAATTTACTGGGGAGCAAGGCAAAAATGGGAGAAAAAGAAATAGAGTCTCTTCAATGTCCTCCTTTTTGTGTCTTCTAGGATGGGGACCTTCACTTAGAATAAGACTAATATGAATCTTTAAGGAAAAACAACAACAAAAAACTGTCTTTGAGAGTTTAAGACTTTGCTTGGAATTCTGCATTAAAATGAATCATCTATTTATGTATAATTTAAAAATAGCTGCAATTTCAATCTTGTTTCACTTCAGATTGATCAAAGCCAATTGGGGCAAATGTATAATAACTGAGAATAGTTCTGATAGTGATAAATAGGATTGTCCTCACCACATCAAAATGTTGAAGCATAATACGATTTTTGGAGGTCTGTAATATTAGTTTTTATCTGTGTTTCAAGCTTATGGATGTTCCCAAATGAATAGCCTATTATTAACTACACAAAGGGGACCATTCCATTTGACCCCGGAGGTGATCAGTCAGACCCTCAAGTGGAAGAGTTCATTACCTGGAGGTTGGCATGAATAATGAGGAATGCTATTAGTCATCATAAAATTTTTTCAACAGCTTTCAAAATTCTAGCCACAGCATTTGATTCAGTGACCTCCTATGACAATTAACCCCACAGGCTAACTGTGTACCCTGTAATGAAATATTTTTAAATTTATTTTATATTAATATACCATTAATTTCATATGCACTAAAGGACAATATATACATAACACAAACTGTTAAAACTATTCAAATATTTTCTGGATATAAAACCTTGAAGGATATAAAGCAATATCATTGTCTCCCGAAACATCTTTTAATAGAAAGATTATTTTATTACCTACGGGCTAAGACCAGGTTTCCTTTGCTTTCAAAATAGATCGTAACATTGGGGGCACCTGGGTGGCTCAGTCCTTAAGCGTCTGCCTTCGGCTCAGGGTGTGATCCCGGTGTTCTGGGATCGAGCCCCACATCAGGCTTCTCCACTAGGAGCCTGCTTCCTCCTCTCCCACTCTCCTTGCTTGTGTTCCCTCTCTCGCTGGCTGTCTCTCTCTGTCAAATAAATAAATAAAACCTTTAAAAAAAAAGAGAGAGATCTTAATATTGACACATTATTTATATTGCTCTAAGATTCCGTTTCATGATTTACAGCCTGACATAAAGTTAGAAGAGTTATCATTTTCACAATATATGAGCAAAATTTTTTCAAACAAGACATGATAGTGTGGACTATATTTGGTAAATTTTCAGTCCCTTCTCTCAGCGTACAGTGTACTTCCCTGATCCATCGATGTTGGACTTCACCATGTGACTTGATTTCTAAAGAAAACATAACTAGGAACTGGGCATTTTCAGTTTGAGCTGTTTACCTAGGGATAAATTTCAATCACTTTTTTCTGGAAACAACAGGTTAGAAAATGTACTTTAAAATATTTGACAGTTATGAGAGAGGAAATGAAGTAAGTAGGAAAAGCAAAATAAAGTATATCAACCTTCTGTTAGACATTTTTGGTAGTTTAGATTTTTTTCCATGTTAATCCTTTGTTGATTTTTTTAAATTCCTCATTATCTGATTAGAGTAGTATATTATTTTCCAAATTCATTGCAGTTAAAACAACAATGACAAGGACACTGACTTTTCCTCCCCTTCAAGGTACTGGCTCCTTTTCATCCTTCAGACCTCAGCTTAAATACTCTATTATTTAGAAGGGTCTTCCACAAATGCTTGTTCTGAAGTAGGAGCCGCACACTAATATTTCTTCTCTCTCTTCTTTTTCCTTAAGAGGATTCACTGATACTTTCATTTATATGTTTATCTATTTATTTTCTTGTCTACATCCCATCTCTTCTTCTAGACCAGGTAGTCAGTAAGTTCTGGGGTCAACACTTAGGGCCTAGAGTAGTACCTGGCATCTCTTATATATTTATTTAATAAATATATTATATATTTAATTAAATATTTCTGACTATTAAACAGTAAATATTCTGAATAATAGTTAAGTATTTCCGACTCCATATATGAGGTATGAGTTTGTGGTGTGGGCAGGAAGGGGGGAGTGGTGGGATCTGAAGGGGCTCTCGTCAGGAGTACGGACGACACTAGAGTTGCTCTCACAAAGAAGCCCAATCTCGTTCTCTAATAATCCACACAGGCCGTGGCTAGTCTCCTTTACCCTTTGTAACAAGCCTCCGAAAGCCCCAAATCTGCTTTTCCATAGCAGATCAGGAGACAGACATTCTTCATATTTTACAGACTTCCTTTCAGAGGACTGTAACTTCCTCCCAGCTTGGGGCCCGTTTTAAACAGAGGTATTCTAACAGAGTAGCTGGGGAACAAAAGGGACAAGGGCAGTCACTGTGCAGATGGTTAGCCATAGGAAGCCGTCCAACTGCAAGCCACTCCTTCATGTGGAATGGCAGGAGGTGCAGTCTGAACGCTTTCTGTCTCCGTCAAATTCACCATCGCTTTATTATTAATAGTATTATACCACAGTGTATTACAGCAGCTTGTTTCCCCAAATCTTTGATCTAATCTAAAAGTATAATTTACTTCTTTTGTCTAGAGGCCACTACACCAGGCCTTAGAAGTATACTATAAATTCTGCTTCGGTCTCCTGAAGCTATTTTCATTTTTAAATGAGAAAATAACACTTGTCTACCCTCTACAATTCATTCTCAGATATGATCGATAAAATGATTGCAAGTGACTTTTCAAGGGTTAAAAAAGATGGGAAATAGTATGATAACAACAATGATCTCCCTAGAGACCATCCAGTTTTATCACAGGAGCTTAAAGAAACTCTAATTTTGTTCTTATTCTCCACTGGAACAACAAAAAAGTGCCTACATTAATTAAAAATACATGAAATATGGGGCGCCTGGGTGGCACAGCGGTTAAGCATCTGCCTTCGGCTCAGGGCGTGATCCTGGCCTTATGGGATCTAGTCCCACATCAGGCTTCTCCGCTGGGAGCCTGCTTCTTCCTCTCCCACTCCCCCTGCTTGTGTTCCCTCTCTCGCTGGCTGTCTCTATCTCTGTCGAATAAATAAATAAAATCTTTAAAAAAAATACATGAAATATAATTATTAAGTACCCAACTAAAGCAGTAGGAACAGAGCTTAGTAGATTTCAGATTGACATCATCAGGTTTAAGTCTTTTTGATACAGATAGAAATTCCTTTTTGTCAATATCTTACAACTCACAGCAATGTAGTCTTGGCTCTTTTTTTTTTTTTTTTTTTAAGTCTCACTGTTGCTCTTTCCAGAAATGTTTAATGGAATGATTCTATATCTTGCTTTTGAAGACATTGCCACTGGTGGAGTTAATTATACTAACTCTCATATTGCTAACTGGTTTCTGTTCAGATACGGCTTTAAGGGATGTAGGAAAAAGAGGGACTTGCTGCTTTTACTAATCAAAGCTTCCCAGGGAGAAGAAGGTGGGAATATAATAATGGCTACTTCTGCCTTGATAGACACCTCTTTCATTCCATCTAACTTTCACGACCTTTCGCTTACGCCGCTAGTTTGAAATGACCGCTCTCTTAGTAATCCTTTCCTCTGATCTTGTATGAAATGGCATTGTTCTCAAGGACCATCTTGTGAGCCTCCGCGCCGTGACATTCTTTGCTTCCACCGGATGCCCTTGGACGGTCCTTAGTTTATTTCACCACTTTGCATAAGACTGATAAAGTGTTTGTTTTATGTCCCCAAATGAGATGGTCAGATCCTTTACATCCTTATATCATGTAACATGGTGCTTTGTATGTAATACATACTCAATAAATGCTTTTAAATCAAAGTGAATGTTGTCCACTGCTTCACATTTGTCACAAAATGAAGACTTTATAGTGGTGGTTATGACTCACTCAACCTTTATGATAAGAAAGAATTTGGAAGATTCAGACATGATCTCTTATTGACCGTCTTTCCTTTTCACTCCTATAGGCAAAAAGTTTCCTTTACCTCTACCACTGTTTTCCCATTGTGACTTCTTAATGTAGGTACAAAACTCTACAGTATACCTATACACATTGATGTTCAAGTGAAATTTAAATGTTCGTTTTAAAGGAACAACTCTCTAGAGCAATGCTGCTGGGTTGGGCAGCAGCATTGCTTTTTTTTTTTTTTGTAGCAGCTTTAAATAGATGTTTGTACTAAGTGAGGGTTGTTTATATATTCATAATGGGCTAAAAATAGGCTTTATTTTCCATCTCTCATCTGTGTCAAAGGGAGTCACACAGACTTTTGAAATCCTTCATCAGAAAATTGATTTTGGGGGCGCCTGGGTGGCACAGCGGTTAAGCATCTGCCTTCGGCTCAGGGCGTGATCCTGGCGTTATTGGATTGAGCCCCACATCAGGCTTCTCTGCTATGAGCCTGCTTCTTCCTCTCCCACTCCCCCTGCTTGTGTTCCCTCTCTCGCTGGCTGTCTTTCTGTCAAATAAATAAATAAAATCTTAAAAAATAAAAAAGAAAATTGATTTTGACAAAAGATGATTCTAATGTGCCATTTTTACGGCATGTTTGCCCTACACTTTTATCAACTAGATGAGAGGGATGGTCCATCAGTGACCACAGCTCTGTGCTACCCTGAGGCTAGCCTGCTCTTTAAAGCAAAGGTCTGTACGGTAACTGGAAGATGCAATTCTGAACAGCAAGGCAACACTTCCTAGCTTTGTCATCAGATTACAAAACTTCCTCCACCCCTACCCCCAATGTGCGGACCACTTTGGAGTGTTTAATCTGTCTGTTCATAGTTGTTCCAGGTCAGGTTACCTAAGGAACAGACTCCGAAAGAGAGAACAGCAAGCAGAAGGTTACTGAGGAGTTTTCTCAGGATTAACACCTGTCAGGGGAGTGGAGGAAGCTGATTTGGGCAGAGGGAGACATTCAGCTGGGTGCAGTCACGACAAAGGCCTAAGAGTGCCAAGCCAAGGGAAGGGAGCTGGGATTCCTCCGCAGAGGATCACAAGTTGGTACAAGGAGGTCAGGCCTTTAAAGCCCTGTGTTGATTAGTGACTGGTCTCTCGCTGTCCCTGGAAATGGGGCACAGACCTGGACAAAATGGTCTCTTCAGACCAGGTCTGAGAGCTGTTAGCTACTAATACTCCTAGTAGCTGGGGGAATGAGTGCCTCAGTCCTCAAGGCAGAGAGCTGTGTAGTACACGGCAGACCTAGGGTCATTGTCTACAAAGGGAAAAATGATAAAATAAGAATATATTAATATAATAAATAATACAGTTATGTAATTACATATGTAAATATTTTCTTCCAGTTATTAGAAAATTTTGTTGTTAGAAAGAAACTCTAAAAGTCATGTGATAAATTACCCTTATTATTAACCAAAAGTGTCCAAATAGAGAATCATAGTCATTGGTTTCTCCAAATGCATGAATTTAAAGTGAAATAATGTATTAATAACAATAGAACCAACATATGATCTACTTTATATTTTCATCAGTGTTCTAAGTGTTCACAGTATTGTTGATCTTGAATGTAGAACTAATCATTTCTTCTATTTATGGAGTGGTACTATTTAGGAAAACTTGCCAGAGAGTTGTATGTAAATTCACAAAGATCATTTATATCCTCAGAACTATCATTTAAAAAATGAAAATACTAACAATTTTTTAAAAGGTCAAATATAGATGGATGTCTACTGCCTAAAAACTACTGGGAGGATAGATGAGTGGGGAGAGATGGGAATTGAACAAAAATGTGCATATATACCTATCTGTATATAAGCAGATAATATTTCTGTGTATATGCATGTGTGTAAAAGTGGAGGGAATTTTGCTAAAATGTGGGGGGGGAATGAAGCATGAGAGACTATGGACCCTGAGAAACAAACTGAGGGCTTCAGAGGGGAGGGGGGTGGGGGAATGGGATAGACTGGTGATGGGTAGTAAGGAGGGCATGTACTGCATGGTGCACTGGGTGTTATACCCAACTAATGAATCACGGAACTTTACATCAAGAACCTGGGATGTACTATATGGTGACTAACATAATATAATAAAAAAATATTATTATAAAAAAATAAATAAAATATATAACTTAAAAAATGTTCATTATAATAAAAAATCTCTGGCTAAAGACAACTTGATAATTTTAATTTTCTATATTTCCTTTCTACAAAATTATATATACATGTACATGTACTCTATCTATCAATCAATTATCATCCATCTCTACATCAAATAGGTAATATCAAATGTGTTCCTTGGTTCACATTACATAAGAAAGCAAAGAATAAAATTATTTTTCTTTTCTCTTAGCTTATATACACTAGGGCACGAGGTAGAAGGAACTCTAAACAGTTCTGTCAACTGAAGCCAAGGGAAAAAAAATAAATTCTTTACAAAAGGTGATAAAGTTCACAGTGTTTTCTTTTTAATCGCCTTCACATTTTCTCTTGTAGGAGATGCTTACATGACAAAGGTGAGTGACTGAATGAGGTATTAAAATAACTTTCTCTCCTCTCTAACCCATTGAATAATCATTCAATTTCAGGATTTTGCTGGTAGCGGCCTTACAAGGAATGTTTTCAGGTTTAAATTTTTCCACGTGAAACAACATTAGTCCTTATTTACATTCTTTGAACCTCAGTTCACATGTCTGTTTTTATTTACTCAGTTACATTTTGAACTATGAATGTTTTATTTGACTGTCTTTACTTATATAATCATCAAAATATTTATCCGAAGAGGGGTGTTCAGGAACAGAATCTCCAAGTAGTTCAGAAGTAGATGAAATTTCCATTTTCACTTTTCATATATTTTGTTACTTGTCACCTAAGGAATTACTAAAAGGTGCTGTTGAATCTCCTGTTTTCCTCTCACTCAGCGCTCCTTGACTTCTTTCACTGATAACACTTTACAGATTGGCTTTTTAGATAGTGGGATACAGTCAACGCTGGTGCTCTTTCTGACCCATCAAACCAGCTTCCTTTGTTGCTCACTGGCGACAGGGTTAGTGATTTTGCTCACATCGCTGTCAGACACAATATTATTGAAGTTTTTAAAAATGTATTTTCAACTATTTTTTAGACCAATTTAGAGGCTGAGGGAAAGCTATAAATATGCAATCATTTTGCAAAACTTCCTGCCCTAAAGGATTAGACATTGAGCTGAGGCTTTCTTTTCCATTGCTTCAGGAAGTTACTTGACAATTCTGATGAATTCCTTGCAACAAAGTTTGGTGGTTGTAAAGCAAAAGGATGAATGTCTCTTGGTAAATAAAGAAACTCATTGTGGGCTGAGACCCCAGACTTGAGATTTACCACCATCTGGGTCCTAGTCCTTAGCTTGCAGACCTGAGAACTCACCTTGTCTTCTTCCTACATTTGATTAGAGGCTGGGATCCTTAGATTTACCAAGTTCGCAGGAGATTGTGAATGTATGGGTCTTAATTTACAGTGAGAATTTTATCAAGTGAAAAAAAGATTCATATCAGTTCAACATAAGGACTTTCCCCCTGCAGCACGCCAAATGTCAGTGGATTACTGGGTGATCCTAGAATCAGGACTCTGTAGGATACAAATTTAGAATTATCAATGGTATCAGGTTAGCTTATCGGTTTATTTCCCAAAGACATATCCCTACCAATATAGTTCTAACTTCGATGTTCTTGGTAAATATTTCTCCCTTGAATAGCGCTTGAAAGAATACTGTACTTTTCTTCTGTGACTCTCCATTTTCTCTTCTTCCCTTAACCATTCTAGTAGATAGATACATGTCTTTGGTAAAGATATTGAAGTCTTCATTAAGATAGAGTCACCTTTTGGCCCCAATACATTATGTGTTCATTTGTAGTTTAACTTATAGAGGATAAGATTCTGTTCCAAATCCCAGGTGTCTCCTTATTTTGCCTCCCCATGACCTGCTTAATAATTCCAATAATTTTTAACTTCCTAGTTCTGCCGTGGTTTGTCAACCCTGCATACACATAGTCATCACTTAGGGAAATTTTTAAAATATAGATAGCTGGGACTCATGCCATTCCAACTAAATTTGAATCTCAATGTGAAATGGGAAAGTACATTAAAAACATCTCCACAAGTAATTGTGATGAGGCAACATGGCTTAAAACCACTAGCATATACACTTGATTCAACCACCAAGGTGTGTGACTTTCTGCAAGGATGAGAGGCAATCTGCTACAGTTTCCAACCACCTGCTACATTTGATAGATTCCTCTCCTACCTCAACTACTTCTACTTCTGTGAGTCCAGAGTAAAGTACCCTTACTGTGCTCCTTCTCACACACAGAAACATTGCATCAATGGTGATGAAGGGTGCTGACTGTGGAGATGGTTTGAAATGCTAACAAGAGCTAACTTTTATCATGAGCTGACCGTGTTCCGGTTACCTGGTCATTCACCATCACAAACCTCTCCATTCATTTTGTTTGTTTCATTTGGCAGTTGTGTTTTAAGTAATAAGCATAGAACTTGACTTAATGAATTATACACCTTACAAATATATGATAGAAATAATTCAGAATTGAAAAATCTATTTTTAAAGATTTTATTTATTTGTCAGAGAGAGAAAGAGATTGAGAGCACAAGCAGGGGAGCAGTAGGCAGAGCAGGCTCCTAGCTGAGCAAGGAGCCTGATGCGGGACTCGATCCCAGGACCCTGGGATTATGACCTGAGTTGAAGGCAGACGCTTAACCAACTGAGCCACCCAGGCACCCTGAAAATGTGAACATTTGAATAAGTCATGACGCTTGGAGGAGGGTTATTTTTCAATACTTCTGTGGTGTGTGTGTATGACTAGGTCTTCCAGAAAGTGATAAAATCAGTGGCTGGAAAGAACTAGGTCTTATGTTAGAACATTAATCATTGCTCTTTATTGCCTCCATTAACTCAAGATGCATCCAAGTTAAAACAGAGCAAAACAAAAATAAACATGAAACAAAACAGAAGACTTGGCTCCTTCTCTCCAGGAACATATGATCTATAGATTATAAGACGGTATATAAGGAAATTCGTGATTCTACTAGAGATTTATATAAACATTTATAGGTAAGTATTGAGAAAGTAAGGTCACAAATCTTCAAGGAATAGAGGAATCCTGAGGAGCAAAGACAGGAATAGAGATTTGGATTAGAGATAGCGAGAGCATTTCCCTGCAGGAAAGTATGCTTAGTGATGGGTGGGCAGCCATACGCAAATGATTGACAAAAGGGAGCAGCTAAGCCAGCTGGGTTTCTCTGGGGCTGGTTTAGCTGCTTCCTCTTGTCAATCATTTGGGGCTGGGTAGGGGATAAAAGATGGATTATCTCCTTCTTGGGACTGACTTTATACAGGGATTGAGGAGACATTTATTTAGCCTAGTCAGGGAGGGCTGTCTTTTGGCATCCTAACACTAATGAGAATACCCATCACAGGAGGGCCCCAGGAAGGTGGCTGGGAATGGGACAGAAGTGTACAGGTTTATTGGGCGTGGCCTCAGGATCAGGGCCTGGAAACAGCCTGCTCAGGGAGACTGAGTTGTAAAGCAGATTCACTGCAGGCCTTAGCGCACCCCATGGGAGGTCTGAAGCTGACATAACCCTTCACAGATGTCCCCAGGGAGGACAAGGGGCTGGGCTTTGGTTCTCATGATGCAGCAAGCCCTTGGGTGAAAAAGTCTGCTTCAGTTTAGGCAATTCCTTCAGGGGCAGTTCACGCCTTTTTGCCAGCAGCGTTGAGAGCAGTTGGGGGGGAATAAACTCTTAATTTCCGAAGGGGGCCTGGGTGGTGCTCCGCTGTGTTCAGAGGTCACTCCCTAAGAGAGTAGTGGTCCTTGGCATCAAAATGATGAGCTCTGTTAAAAAACAATCCCTCAAGCTGAAGCCCAGATGAGTGAATACAAATCTCCACAAGCAATTCTGTTGATTATCCAGGTTCAGGAATTACTGATCCAAAGGGCATAAATTACTCTCCCAGAGTTTCAGAAATAACTGTGCTTTTCTTCCTTGGCTGTTCAGCAATCTCACACAGTGTACACGGCTCTTTAACGGCAGAACAGAAAGACAAGGCAGAAATCACATTATGAAGAGCTCTGGATTCAATGAAAGGGCACGCAGGCATTTTAAGTATATTCCACATTATGTAAGAACAAAAGGACTAAGAACAACAGGAAGCCCATTAAATTGCCATTGCATTTAGAAGAAATTAGAGGTTACATTTAGTCTGTTACGGAGTAGACATAAAACTGCGTTAATCTATAAAATCTTCAGAGAGATATACAATGAGCTACCTGGGCAAACGGGTAATATAAATAAAATCAATTTATGATTTTGCAATACAGGAGCTCCTTTACTATGGAAATAACACGCTACCTGTAGAATTTTAGTTCTAAAATTTGGGGACAGACGTTTAGCAGAAATTTACACATTAAAAACAGGATATTTTGTCTGGATTTGTGGCCTGTTGCTCAGAATCTATTACGAAGAGGGCTTTGTTACTCCCTGCTCCAAATATTTGTCTGCTTCCCCACTGAGTTTCAGGGCTATGATGAGTTTGATGGACTGGGGTAGATCTGGTTCAGACACGATTGCTGGATGCAACAGGGCTCCCCTCTTTTCAGAAACAATACGCCGCTTGCGGGCGGGGTAGATGTACTTGAAACCTGATTTGCTTGATAGGACACCAGGGCCCTGTTTTTTTAGACACAGCGTGCAACTGGTAGGCATTCGTCTTTGCCCTGAAATCAGTGAGGCTTGCAAATGGATGTAATGTGTGAACGTTTATCAATTTAGAAAAGATGGAGAATTGCACAGCCAAAACATTTGGGGCCCTGCCTGATTTTCTGTGGAATACCCATGACCAAGCATTATAAGTGGAGGAGGTAATACTTCTTCCTCAACTTTGTGGAACATTTCTTATCTGGATCAGGAAGGAATTGGAGAGATTCCAGTAGTTGCAACAAAATTGGCACTGGGTTTCCAGCTCCTTTGGGTGGTGGGGATTTAGCCTGACTCTTCCTGTGACAGTTTAGTGCCATATTTTGGCACAGCTGAAATAAGTAGGAGGTTTTGTGATAAACAGGATTAGATCAAATCAAGGGAACTAGTGAGTTCTGAGTTTGACCATGAGAAACACCTCTGAGTTCCCATGAGAGAAGTTACAGACCGTGAAAAGGACAGATTCTTTGAGGAATGCTCACCAGGGAGCTTTGGTGCCATCGAGAGAAGACAGCCTTTGAAAAGACAGAATTTCTGTTTGTTAATTAACCACTGCCATGCAGGATATTGATAAAAGTGACCTCATTTCTAGGAGCAGAGTGATAAAGTCTGCCCATCGTATTTATATGAAGAAGCATTATGCTTAGAAAAGATGCTGAAATGCTCTTTAGAAAAGGCAATTGAGGCCGGGATTGCATTATGGAATAAAGATATGCAAATAGTCCACTTCAGTTTGAAAACTCTCCTAAGAAATTATTTTGCCATGTTCCTAAGTGCCATACTTTAGTGCTAAACATAATTAAGTAAACTCTTTCAACGGCTAGGAACTTTACTTAAATGGGTGACTTTAGGTCATGAGCAAGAAATATAAACATACAGTGATTCCCCTTTGAATAACTATAGCAACTGTGTTCTTTCATTGAAGCCAGTATTTTAAGTGGGAAAATACAACGGTTGTTTTGGACCCCACTGTCTGTAGCAGGCGTGGATGGGCTTTTCTATCGTCTTAAATGCCTGACTTGCCAACTGAATTCTGTGGGTTCACCTGACACTTCAAAGAACAGAGTTCACACAGGAAGTTCTTCCCCTGAGACTTCTAGGAAGATCAGAGCCTGAGGATAGACAGCCATTCATGCACAGAAACATAAACTTCTCCATTCTCGGAGAAGCACCCACCTACTGTCAGTTTTGAAGAGAACGCTGTACTCTCTGGGAGAATACGGTCCACTGGGGGCAATTCCCACATGGTTGCAGCTCTGCAGTCTCTCCCTCCCTGCAGTAACCAAAGAGTGAGGCTTTTTGCCAAAATAATATGCAGTTTATTCCCAATCTCTTCTTCTTCCTAGAATAACATGAATCCTATAGTCACTGGGATTCCTAAGCTACTATCGCAGATCAAATGTATGCACCTTCCCAAAGAAGTGAGATGATTCAGCAGTTCTCACTGTGTGTGTGTGTGTGTGTATGAGAGAGAGAGAGAGAGAGAGAGAGAGAGAGAGAATGTGTGCATGCTTTGAAAGTCCTCAGAGTTTTTTTATCTGAGCAAAATCATTTGAATATGACCATTTTAGATGTAACACACAGTAAAGGGCATTTGGCCACTCTTCCTGTCTTTGTACCCCTGTGGCCTCTGCCCTTTGACACCGGATAAGCTCAAGTGACTTCTTTTGTCCCCCATTTAGTAAAAAGTTTCACCGAAAATGCTCAGGGAGAGTTTTGGGTTTTTTGTTTTTTGGGTTTTTTGTTTTGTTTTGTTTTGTTTTTACAGTGTAAGCTCCCACATCTAGATGCTAGAGAATTTTCTGAAAATGTTTTGGCTCTCTTGATAATGAGATCCTGTCCTGGCATCTCCATCATCCTGGGGTGGGTTGCTATGGATTCTTCACTGAACTCTTATTCATTAGCACTTAGGAAGCTAAACAAAATGTGAACTGATACTGAGATCGGGTGATTTCAAAGAGCACCGTGCAACTTGTCCTACCAAAGAATGGTATTGCCTTAGTATTTACTGTGATGTTTCCGACTGAGTCAATCCCGTGGCGTAGACAACAACTCCTAGGTTTTTGTATTTAGAATATCATCATTCTGATCACCATACCTTAACTGAGAATGAAGGAAGAGCCTGAAGTTTTATTTCAGTTTTCCAAGAGGTAGTAGTATCACTTATACAGCTCGGGAGCAGCTGGTTGTCCAGTGTTTAACCGTGAAGACTTCAAGAGGTAGAGAAAACTAGTATACAAACGAGTTCAAAGAATGCAGTAGTTGCTGAAAGAGAAGAGATGAGAGACATCCAAGACCCAAAAGTAGTAATTGCCTGAGTTTATGATGAATTTCTGGTTCCTGGTGCTGGTCCCTCCTGCAGCCTGTAGCTCTTACTGCCCTTGGGCGCTCTGCGGCAATGCTCTATCCTAGCAATTAATCTTGTATTAGTTTGGAGCTAGTTTGAAGTATTTCCTGTTACTTCAAGCTAAAAAAAAAGTCTAGATAAGGCAGCAAGAGGTATTAACTGGCACATATCTGCAAGTGTCAGGAGTGTATTGTATCTAGTACAATGCCTCGTCTATAGGATATGCTGAATAAATACAGAAAGACGATCTGGCTAGGTGGTGGCAATGAGACTGGAAAACACAGAATGGAAACTAGAGATTTGTGATAAAAGAAAACCCAGAGGATGTGGCAAGTGATAACGTATAAAAGAGAGGACTGATGCCTGTGGGGAAGATTCAGGCTAGGGAGAGCTGACCCTAGAGGTAGATGACCTGTCACTTTTTCTCAAGATAGTCCTTTTCCAATACGTGTTGTGTGTGTGTTTTTTTTAAGCACGATAATAAAAAAACGCAGACCAAAATAAACAATTTTACAATATGTAAAGCATTTGTAATTTTAAAATATTTATCTCTTTCTATGCATTTGATGAGAAAAGTGATCCCCCCCCTTTTTATCCTTTTCTTTGTGAGCACAGCATAATGTTTTTAGGCATTAGAATGGAAGCAAAACAGTGCTTTCTTTAGAAGATAATTTTTTTTTTTACTTTAATGCACATCAATTTAGCCATATACAATGTAGTTCAAAATGGGGTGTTTCTACTTCAGTGAAGGTGTTGGGAAGACAGTGAGTGTGAGGGACTTAGCAGTAAATAGCCTCAGACACAGCAAGTCATAGCTGAAGGCCAGTTTGTATGCATTTACGTAGGATGGAAAGGACCATTAGTCACATATCCATCTTTTCAGCCACCGAGAGAACAATCGCCATTTGTAACATCATGTTTGAATAATAAGAAAAATGTATGTATGTCCTTGGAAATTCAATAAATAGTGAACCTTACCCCTGAGAAATTTTCAGGCACCTGGGAAAGTTAATTAACTCTTTTATTCCCCACAATTTTATAGAATATTTTCTACAGTGCTAGAGGAGTATATTAAGATATATATTGGTGATCACAAAACATAAATACAGCCCCACAAGCAAAAGCTGGGAGAGAAAATATGTGAACATGACTTAACACAGAGTCTGCACAAATAAGTTGCTGATGATAAATTAATAAAGGAAGAAATGTTTTCCCAACCCATTTCTGAGTTGATGCATATGGTGTAAGGTTCACCAGAGCCCTGCATCATGATAGGTAGGCCCACCTCTGGTCTGGATCACTGCTGTGGACACATGTCTGCAGGAGCTTACACTCACCAAGGGCTGACCGTGGTGCGTCTCAGGTTCATGCTGCTTGGTTTTTTTGCACCCAGGAACTCCTCCAATGTTGTCCCCATTGAACCCGGGCTCAACTTCAGCTGAGAAATGTGGAAGAATTTGTGTCCTTAGTGGCAACTGGAAGAGGGAGCCAGTGGAAAAGTGCTCCTCTCCTTAGGTGAACAACTAACACAGGTGTTCCGCATGCTTCCTCACGTGGTCCTGACAGCCTTTAACCCTGCTAATGCCTCCTCACACTGGCTTCTCCTTCCTTATCTCGCCTTCCTTGTTTCCTCATTTCAAGTAAAATAACTCTACCCAAGTCCTTGTCAGTGGCTCTGTTTTCATGGGATCCTAAATTAAGGTCATAGGTCATTGTAAATTAGAAGGTTAAAAAAAATAATTCTTGAATACTACAATGCAATACTTTATTCCCATACCTATGGAAATGGGTATAAATCATTTTATACTCTGTGTTTATGAAAAGTTGTACCTGAATTATGTTTTGCAGGACAAATTAGTCATTAGGAATTTTCTCAATTTCTGAAAATCAGTTTCGTCTATCACTTTAAATTTATCTTATTCCTAAGTAGTTAATAATTTATATAAATTAATGCATCTAATAATTTATATAAATTAATGCATCCTTTATTAAATACACTAAATGGGAGAAACTTGATCTGTAAGTGAATAAAGTATTTTAAAACAGGAATAATTCCCTTCTCAATTGGTAAGTGCTAATTTTGATAAAATAAATTACGTACTGTGGGAAGCCATGCTAATTCTGCAAATATTGTACAGAGTGAAGACTTGATTTTTCATCTTGAAATAAATCCTTTTTAATTTCTTAAGGAATACGTGAACTTTAAAAGGACAAAATGGGATTGCTCTTCATGAATTAATTTCACTATTATTAAGATTCTGTTATTATAGAGCTTATAAAACTGCCTAGCATACATTTTATGAGCTTCAATTGGTAGCATAAAATAAAGTATTTTGAAGGGAAAAATCTACTTAAATCAGACTTTGAAAACATGACAATATTGGGAAAATATAAAAGCATCTTAAAATGTTATCTAATTTTTGAAAATAACTTTCTAAAATGAATGAGAAAAATTAATTCAAAATGAAGGAGAATGCTAATGTAACAGATTATAAATATTTCAATTATTTACTCTTAAAAATATTCTCAGTTTGAATAACATCTCTGGAAAACAATCCCATTGAACATAAAAATTTTCTCTATGTGTAGAAATTTAGTTTTAAAGAAAAACTTGAGTTTCTAAGAGACATAGGAATCTATTATTTGGAAATTTCTCTTATTTAGCTTTGAAAGTTTTTTTTATAGAGTTCTGAATCATTATTAGAATCATTATTATCCACAAATATATTTATAATGTACCAATAAAGAACAGAAAATTGCAATTACATGTTTATTTAGAAATAATGTATATTATTATTAGCTTAAAATAAAATGATTGTAAATGTCAGGTAAAAGTAAGTAATTACTGATGTGGCACTCCCAACTTAGGAGATACTAATATTTTTAAGGTAACATGTATTAATTACTCTTACTTTTAATTTACTCCAACTTTAAATCTTAGGTTTCATGCTTAGTCTTTGTCAGTCGGTGATGGGGTCAAAAAATGCAGACTCCCTTTTGATTAACAATTCATAAATAGATAATTTAATTATTTCTGTTATTCGATCAGTTGGTTAACCACATATGAGTCCTGGTAACATGGTATAGATTTTTTGTATTTCTATACTGACACTATCTAGACACATTCACCTAAATTAAGTGTAAGGATCTTTCATCAAAAGTGGTTGTAAAAAATAAAAACACATCTGTGTGATATACATAGGAAAAAATTAGCTCAACCATTCACAAAGTCTTTTTTAAAAGAAATGATAACTTATTTACTATTTCCTCTATAATTTGCAATAGAAAATATGTGGTCTATTTATCTTAATTTTCATCTTCCTTTCTTATATATGATATAACATCTTGAAATTATTATTCAGAGGATGTTGTATTAGTATTTGTGGAGAGTGGATGTCAGCTAAACTCTTTCTTTATAGGGATATGAGAGGGAAGATATTATATTCAATGTGTAATAAAATAATAAAAATCTCCAGAATTTCAGAAAGCAATGTTACTTCTAGAGTCAAATGAGACCATATTCAGGGTAGGAAGGTAGGAGAGCGCCCCCTCTGGTACATTCAGTGAGAGCGTGCATTATTTAGTAGGGAATTCAAATGAAGTTCTGAAAACTCATTAAACAGGCCTGCATTTTCTTTACACAATGTGCCAGTGTTTTTAAATAATTTAAGAGACACAATACATTTGTCCATTCCTCAAAGTCTTTTGTATTTCTCAGTTCAAAACAATTGCAGAATTATTATTGATTATCTTTATTTATATCAAATTATGTACTTAAAATTAGCCAAAGTAGTACAAGTGTTTATTCCCCATGGGAAACGGAAGTGGTGGGGGTTAAAAGCTGTCAGTAGTCCTGTCAAAACTAGAGTGAAACTATTACAATTATTTGCCTACATCTAATTTATGTATTTACTATGTGAATTCAAGAGAATTTTCAATCATCCAAGGACACAAGGGCAAAATTAAGTTTTATAATTTAAGAAACTTAAGAAACTTTCTTAAGTTTCTTAAAAAACTTAAGAAAGTTTATGGATACTATTTATTAAAATTTCTATTAGATATATCTATGTACCAATAAAGCAATAAAAAATTGCACAAACAGTAGTCATGAAATCAGGTGAAGTAGACAATAAATATGATACAACCATATTTTCAAGTTATGACAATAAAAAGTTTTATTATTAGCTAAAGTATTATTATGAAACATCCAAATAAAAAGTAAGTTTGCTAATCATAAATCCTTAGTAAAACACATGCTAAAGTATTTCCTTTCTTAACAAGGAAGTCGAAATCATAAGGAAAGAAGGAAAAGTAAGCATGCTGGCAAGTCTAAATAAGTAATAAATATAAAATTAATTAATTTCTGGAAGCAAAATATAGTGAACATATTGAACATAGACCAATAACATTGAAGATGGGAGGTCAAAAAGCAGAGTTACACAGAATAAAAAAAAAGGCAGAGTTACAGTATTCTAAAGCTTTGGATTATTTTGAAATAGGTTAGTATTAAGTATCTTTACACATTGTTAGTTTTACATGTTAAAAGATATATAGGTTAAACTATGTAACAGTAACCAGAACAAGCAGAGGAATTAGATGTTTAAATTTCAAAGGAGTAGAAGTCAAAACAAATGTGAGTACTTAAAAAATTAATCGATATAGTAGTATCCTAAATAAAGGAAAAAACATAGAAGAGAGAAATGAAGACAAATATATTAATAACAATAATAAACATAAATGAAATAGACATCTACTTAAAAGACAAGGATTAGGGGCGCCTGGGTGGCTCAGTCGGTTAAGCATCTGACTTCGGCTTGGGGCATGATCCCAGGGTCCTGGGATCAAGCCCTGCATTGGGCTCCCTGCTCAGCTGGGAGCCTGCTTCTCTCTCTGCCTCTGCCCCCTGCCCATGTGCTCTCTCTCTCTCTCTCTCTCTCTCTTAGTCTGAAATAAATAAGTAAAATTAAAAAAAAAATACAGGGATTATCATGTTAGATAAAACAACCACCACCACCAGACAAATCAGGTTCTCTACTATTTGAAGGCATGAAGCAAAACACATAGGATAATTTGAAAACAAACATAGACAAAAAATACCAAGACCATACATACCCAAAGAAAGCTGGCTTAGATATATTATTATTAAATTCAATTTAATGCAAAATGATTAATAAAAGTCACTACAAAATGACAATGAAAAAATACATTAAGAAGAGTTAGCAAAGAAAACTTCAAGTAATCACATTAATACATAAGAATATAGAAAGCAGCCACTGAGAGAGTTGGAAGGAAAACTTGAAAAATTAGTGATCATTTATGTTAATAATTTTAACACATTTTTTTCAGAAGCTGATTTATTTTTATTTTTGTTATTTATTTTTTTTAGAAGCTGATTTTTGAAAAATGATGCCTATTTTCTCTTTTTTGGGTACACATTATATTAACAAATGAACCACTCACAGATATTGGCTGATGCCGATGTCCTGGCCACCAGCACCATGAATCACAAAATCACCGCACATTGTTATGTACAAAAGCTTCTCTGGCCATAATGCAGTTAAAGAATAACTATAGTGCTACACATTATTGGGAAAAACACTTCTAAATAACTTACGAGTTACAGAGCAAGTTAAGGGATACTTAAGGTGATTTTGAATAAAATTGTAATTTAAATTTTTGTACAAATGTATGTGGTATGCAGATAAATTATTTCTTAGAGGAGTGCTTATGGCTTTAGAAGTTTCACTAATAAACAAGAAAAACAATAAATTGTGAAAACAATGAGCTAATTATTCAACTCATGAAGCTAGGATAATAGAAATCAAAATAGTGATATTTCACCCACATCAGTCATCCTCCAGAGGTATTGTACTGCGAATTTGGAAATTGTGGAGTTGTTGTCATTGTTTTTTTTTTTTTTTAAAGATTTTATTTATTTATTCGACAGAGATAGAGACAGCCAGCGAGAGAGGGAACACAAGCAGGGGGAGTGGGAGAGGAAGAAGCAGGCTCATAGCGGAGGAGCCTGATGTGGGGCTTGATCCCATAACGCCAGGATCACTCCCTGAGCTGAAGGCAGACGCTTAACCGCTGTGCCACCCAGGCGCCCCAGTTGTTGTCATTGTTTATTGTAATATGCTATTGACATGTAGTGCCAGTTAGGCCAGGATTGTCCCGCAGTGTACTCGACAGTTCCATGTAATAAAGGATTGTCTAGCCCGACCTGACAAGAGCCTTTCCATTAAGAAACATTATATAGTTCTATTACTTGGCTTTTCCTTAAGGACACAAACATGACAAGACTTTTGTTAATTTTGTCTGATGTTTATATTGTGGTATGTTATTCTCTGTAACTTGATCTATTTTTTGAAATATATTTTTTCATTAATACTCTCAAGTTCATTGAAGTGAAGTGTTTAAATTTGCATGGGTAATAAAGTAAATAATAGAATCCACACTAGAGTAAGCTCTTAATTATAGATCTCTACTCTATGTATTATACTATACAGTTTCCTTCTTTTTCCACTAATTCCTAAGTTTTTTTCTATTGCACTGAAATTCTGGACATTATTCGTTCACATATTTGAAAACTTTCTTAGTTTAACTTTTTCACCTACAGGTGAAATTAGCCAGATCTTTTACTCTTAAATACCAAGGCTTTTCCCCTGTTAAACATTGATTATTTTTTCTCCTTCTCTTTACCTTCTTAAAGTTTTAAATTTTTAAAAATCTTATTATAAGTCCTACTGGCTATCTAGTTTTCCCTACATCCTACCATGTTACCTAGATCTAAAAATAACATTTTATGTGCAAGGCAGTTTGCCAAGGGTTTTTTTTTTGGGGGGGGGGGTACATAGAGATACAGATCTTGTTTCATAGGAACTTATGGTTTAATAGAATCAGAAGTTTGCATGGGAGGTAAAATTAATGTATTTAACTTTATCATAGAGTATTAAAATAGTATTAAAATCTCATAAATAAATTGTTTTAGGTAAAGTATGGAAACGGAGAATCTTGAAATGAGGGAGATTTAAATCATGGGAATATATTCTATTGGAAGAAATAGTATTTTTTTAAAAAGTAGGAAAGGGCAAGACACCCAGTTTCAATGTTTTGTCCAGAATATTGTTCGGAAGGTGACCCTTTAACTACATTGAAGAGGGCTCTGGTTATCATGGAAATGAGTACTTAATTCTATGTAAGAGGAACAGATGAAATGCTTTAACCTGGGTATGTGGGTGGGAAGTGCAGAAGACATATTCGAACCTGCATTGCGGGGAGATTAATTTTAAAGTTACATGTAAAAGATCATCCTGGTCTTCTCTGATTCATTGAGGATTCTCTGACGGCAGCACTAGCACATTACACACTGTTTCTATTTATCTCTTTATGCCATAGGTACTCGAAAGATACTGAATGAAGGGACAAAGGCAGCCATTGATTTACCAAACATTTACTGAGCACCTACATGCAGCAGAGGGTTCCCTGGGTTTTAGAAACACAGTCAAGTGGAGGCACCCATGCATTTTACTGACTCCCCTCTCTCCACTGTCAGTCTAGCTTGATGACAGGTGTGTCCCCATGGACTTTAACTTGGTGCTAAATGGAAGACCCTTCTGAAGCCAAACCATTTCTGTGACTGTCTTTTTACCCGTTGTCTTATCACCTGTTGCTAGGTGGTCCTCCTTTACCCTCTAACTAAATAGCCTTGAGATCATCCCTCTTTGCTCAGCCCAGTTTGTCACCAAATGAGCCCCACTACTTCCCTAGGGATGTACATCTCCTTCCCCAATTCCATCAGTGGTGTGATAGGAACTCACTAATGTTTATAAAGTAAACACAAATGTAAATATCATTTGTAATATTACCAAGTGCTTACGATTTAGAAACTTCCCAAGGAAACCTCTTTTTTTAATCAAGATGTTTTACATACATATTTATATGTATATGTATACATATATAATATAGTATATATAAAATACATAATATACAATATATATTTTATATATACCACATATATATACACAAAAATAGTGAGAATGCAATATTTATCAAGCCTATCTAGCAACACTGAACAGAAAACCCATCTGTCCGACATCTGTTCACTTATAGTAGTTCTGCTGTTGGGGGCTTTCAAATTGTGAACTGCTAATTGATTTTTAGTAGAATGGTTTCTTTATAGAAAATGAAAAGTACAGATCCAAAGCATTGCTTTTCTTCTCATACTTCAGAAATTTTCAGCATTGTTAGGAGGAAAGGTGACTTTGCTATTGCTTTTTGATTACTAGTGTGTTTTCTTCCCTGTAGAAGCTTCTCGACAAATTTGACAAAGGAGTAGAAACCAAGTTGCCCCTAGAGATACAAACCCAAGAGGAGCCCTGTGACATTTTTCAAAATAAGTGCATTGTGAATTAAAAAAAAAAAAAAAAGAAAAATATAAAAAAAGTTAAAGCATTCTTTCCTGTCTTGGCCCATTCCTCTGCTTGGTTGGTCAGGAATGATGATGTGATTCATCATCTTCACTTGAGCTGTTGGGATTAAAACTTCCAGAAATGCTGGCAGGGTCTGGAGAACTCCTCCCCTTTGTCTTCTCTTAAACTCTGTCATGGCTAATTTAGCTGTGGTGGAAGGAGTGAACATGAAATTCTAAAGCGACATTCCTTTGCACGAATTGTACTGGTTTTTTTTTCTTCCAGATGCCAAAACTGATAAAGTAAACCGTCATCAATTGACAATGATAACATTATGAAGGAGCATTATACATGTAACAAAATCATGCTCGCTCCCAAGTAGCTGACTCCCTCAGGAAGACTGCTTTTGATTAGAACAAAGAAAACACACAGGGACTTTGTCATTTAGAAACAACCATCATGTTTTCTTCCTTCCTCTTCTTCTTCACCCCCTTTTATTTTTGAGGAGGATACGATTATATCATGTATGCAATGGTGTTATGATCTAAAATATTAAATCTCCAACTTTTCTTTTAGTGTACTATCCCCTGGGCTTGACTTTATGTCTTTGATCAGTATGAAACGCCTGCTGCCATCCTGGGCAAAATCAACGTTAGCCTGGAGACTCTTGTATCAACTTTTCAAGGACGTTTGAATTTCAAGCTCCCACTACCCAAAATGGGTGGAACACAGAGTAACCTACAAGTGAACGATACAGCATACAAAGTATCACATAACTTTTCTGAGACACATAAAAAGACTCAAATGATGAAGAGGGTAGTATGGTTCTTGGGTAGGAAGGCAGAGTATTATAAAGAAATTTGTTTTTCTAAAATGAGGTATAGAGTGAAATAAATTTTCTTTTATAATTTGACAAGACTGTTCTTCTTATTGAATAAGGAAAAATTAAGAAAAAAATTGGAGGAAAAACTTGAAAATAGAATAACAGCAATCCAGGACAATATCTATGGGACATTAAAATGTGATTGGGTTTAGTCCCAAGCGTGAGCAGGACAAATAGTATGAAATGAGACAAAAACATAAAACAATCATGTGAAATGTAAAACAATAAAAAATAAATTCATTGATCAACAGATTTTTAAGAAAAATCATTAGAGTAATTGGTTTAGTATTTTAAACAAATAAATTAAGATCACATATCAAATTAAGTTTCAGATGATTTGAAGTACTTAATGAATGCTATTAACTAAAAACTAAGAAAAAATATATATGCCCTTTCTGTCAGAGGGAAGGTTATTTTTTGTCTGAAATTAGTGGTAGAAGACATAAAAGAAATACAGATATTTTAGAGTAAATGATCCTGTAAGAAACTTTAGTATGACAAACTGAATAAAAAGGCTAATTATAAATTAGGAAACATTATTAATATTAACTCAAAAAATACAAGAGATATGTAGTTAATATTTTTTATCATGAGAAAATTATATTAATGTACCAATAATGTATAAATGAAAAAGGAAATAAAACAATTTAAAACTAGTGAAATATAAAAAGTCAGAAAAGTCAGCAAATTCTGTATTTTTATACTAGATGTTACACATGAAAAGTTTAAATGACAGTCTTTTTTTAAATTTTTAACGTAAAGCAGCTATTTAGAAAAGATAATATAAAATATTGAAGAGGGGGTGCCTGGGTGGTGCAGCTGCTTAATCATCGGGCTTTTGGCTTCGGCTCAGGTTGTCATCCCAGAGTCCTGGGATCGAACCCAAAGTCAGCTTCCTCCTCCGCGCAGAGTTTGCTTGAGATTCTCCCTCTCTCCCCCCCGCCCCTCCCCCCAAACATAAATAAATAAATCTTTAAGAAACAATAAAATATTGAAGAGGTTGTGGTAAAAAGGATGTTTTCTTATATTGTTGTCGGAATGTAACTTCAGACAAACTTTCAGAAAGAAATTCGACTATATTTATCAAGCATCATAAAAGTAGTAACGCTTGAATAATACAGTCTAGAAATCTTTTCTAAGAAAATAATCTAAATTATAAGAGATATTTATGGATAAAAGTGTTAAAACAAGTTACCTGTAATAGCTAAATTTGAGAAAACACCAATTTCTGTTTAAGTAAGATATTTAGCCAGTAAAACTAGATTTATACACAGTTTAATAATAAATGTCATATTAAAAGAAATTCAAATAACACATACAGTATGTCTCAGCTATATAAAACATACATAAAATACATACAAAAGAGAAATAAGCTAATATTTAATAACTTTTTTCTTATATGTGTATACCAGTCTCCTCTAAGTTTTCTTTTTTTTTTTTTTTAACATTTTATTTATTTATTCGACAGAGATAGAGACGGCCAGCAAGAGAGGGAACACAAGCAGGGGGAGTGGGAGAGGAAGAAGCAGGCTCCTAGCGGAGGAGCCTGATGTGGGGCTCGATCCCATAACGCCGGGATCACGTCCTGAGCTGAAGGCAGACGCTTAACCGCTGTGCCACCCAGGCGCCCCTCCTCTAAATTTTCAATAACGAGCATATAATGCTTTTCCACTGGGAAAACAAGATAATGTAAATGCATAGCAGAGGGATGCAAATGGCTTATTTAATTGAAGTAAAAATACCCTAAATATATGTTTTAACAGATAAGAATATTGAATAAATTCAAATTTTCAATTCTTCATTAACATATTTCATTGATTACAATAAAAAACAGTGAGTTTTTATATTGAATAAATTCAAGTTTTCAATTCTTTGCTATGTTTTATTGATTATAATTTAAAATCAATTTTTTATTGCGACCTGCCCATATAACTCTAAATATTACTTATATGACAATGCAGATGAGAAGAGGAATATTTTTCAACACTTTAGATGCAGAATTTTACTGAATATTAAAACATAATTACAAAAATACAACTGTTTAAAATTTCCATAAGCAGCAAAAGAGAAGCAAGATCGGTGGGATCCAGAAAGAGTACATACTCGAATATTGTTTTTTATGTACAACTATCTTCGCCCGGGTTCCCAATAGCTTGAGATGAATATTGGGGTTAACCCAGAGGAGGCGTAACTGAGGGTAATAAGAGCAAGGGACAGGGGAACTAAGTCAGGGAAGGAAAGGAAACCATGAAAGATGATCCTTTAATGTGCTGGCCACTAAGCTCACTATTCTTTAAGACAAAGTCGATCCCTTGGCAGGACTGTCTGCTTGGCCTCACCTCACCGGACATCTGCACACAGAACTCTACCTTGTTGCTGGGCAGGGTGAGGAGCGAGCAAGGAAGCTCCTGTTTCCCAGTCATCAAATTTTTCCCGCAGGATGGGATGTCTACATTCTTCCGGAAACACACACACACACACACTTCCAGGTTGTATTATTTGGCCCCTTTGTATTATTTGGCTTGGGGAACTGAACCTGTCGCCCTATATAGTGAGTGCATCACTCAAGTTCAGAAGGAAGGAACCAGAAACCGAGGACAACGTCTGGCTAGCCTGACTGTGCCGTGGCAGTTGAAGTTACGGCGAGGCTTCATGGCCCTGAGTGGACTGGGTCAGTCACACCAGTCGCTGAGGAGCAGTCAGCAGGTGCGAGAAATAGCGGTGCTAAGGAAATCGGAAGAAGTGTCTATAACCCACGTAATGGCTCTCCCGCATGGGCCTAAATGCGCTGTTAAAAAATAAAAACTAAAGCTCAGACAGTAAAAATTTAGTGATCTCTCATTCTTCCTACCTACCATCTTTTTTTTTTTTTTCATTTACAGTCAACATTCTCAAAAGAATTATCCATCATCACTGTGGCTCTTATAAAATCTCAATTTCCTTCCAGCTGTTCCTTGGGGTTCCTGTTATATCAGTCTTTACAAATTTCCTTGGGAGTTCAGATGGTGGTTCTAGCAGCCTTTCACTATCACCCCCCCAAATCTGCCACACCAGTTCTTGCATCCCTCTTTTTCAGCTGGAATCCCATCTTTAAAAACTTTCTGGCATCCCTCTCTGTTCTTATCTGACAAGCATTTCGCAAAACTAATCACTCTCTCATTTTTTTTCATTATCTCATTTTCTGGGCTTCATTGTAATTTCCCCTGTTTTTTCTCTAGTCTCACTAGCTATTTCATCTCCGCTTTTTGGGTTCCTCTCCTCTGCTCTATTTCTAGATGCTGGCATGCTGCAGGGCTTTGTCCTAAGGCACCCGGTGAGGGGTGAGTACTATTTCTCTACATGAATCAACTCTGTCTCCTGCCTGTCTCGACTTTGCTTGTGGCCATGTTGTTCACCCCAGCCACATACTGTTATTTTGGTGTCTCAGAAATGCCAAGATATGGTCATCCTCAGGGACTGTGCACTAGCTGTCCTTTCTGGTTGGAAATCTCTTTCCTCAGACCTTTAAATGATGACTTTTCCTATACTTTCTATCTAAATTTAAAGTGTCATCAGGGAAGTCTTCTTCAACCACAAATCTCTATGATTCCCCAATTTCAACCACATTTTCCTGTTTATTTTTCTTCTTGGCATTTGGGAGAATCTTATTTCCTTTTTATTGTTTCATTATAGTAGGATCTTTCTTACCCCACTGTAGGAGGATCTGTTGGGAATAGGGGTCTTACCCATCCCGCTCACCACAGTGTATGGAGAAGATGTCACAATGTGTAACTCACAGTAAGCACGCAACGAATAGCTCTCAATGAATAACACTAACGCAACATCACTTTTAATGATCAAGTAACCTAACATTAGAAAAAGAGTAACTATCAGGGCTGGTATAAAGGTTAAGTGTTATGTAATAGTCACTCCTATACTGACTTGTTTTAAAAAAGTATTTTGACGAGACACAACAAATACTTCTATACATGCTCTTAAATTATAAATAATAGCCATTTAACTAATTGCTGATAGATTCTTGACAACATAGGAATTTGTCTCTATAACAGTAATATTTTATCTATGGGTAAAAATTACACATAGAGTGTGCAATTATCTTGAGCTTGCCTTATAATATCTTCACTTATGGTTTGGTGATATTTAGGATTTTCATGGTTCCAATTTATTGAGGTGTAATTGACAAGCAAAAGTGGTATAAGGTTTCTACGCATATCCGTTGTGAAATAATTACCACAATCAAGCTAGCACCATTTTCTTGCTGTGTGTGTGTGTGTGTGTGTGTGTGTGTGTGTGTGCGCGCGTGTTGTGAGAATGCTCTCAGCAAATTTCAAGAATACAATGTTGCGAACTAAAGTCAGGTTGTCGTCCATTAGGTGTGCAGAACTTGGTCATCTTGCATAACTGAAGCTTTGTATCCCTTGACCAATATTTCCTCTTTCTCTCTCCCACCAGCCCCGACAACAGCCATTCTACTCTCTGCTTCTGTGTTTCACTAGTTAGAGTCTACAGATAAATGAAATCATGCAGTATTTGACTTTCTGTGTTTGGCTTATTTCATTCAGCACAATGCTCTGCTGGCTCATGCATATTGTTGCAAACGGTAGAATTTCCTTCTTTTTTAAGGCTGAATAATATTTGGGGTGTGTGTTTGTGCGTGTGCGTGTGTGTGTCACATTTTCTTTATCCATCCGTCTGTCCAAGGCCATCTAGGTTTTGTCCGTATCTTGGCTGTGGTGGGTACTGCTCCACGAACGGCAGTGCACATTACATCTTCAAGATCCTGATTCATTTCCTTTGGGTATGTACTCAGAGTGGGATGGTTAGATAATATGTTAGTTCTATTTTTTAAATTTTTTGAAGAACTTCCATACTGTTTCTTCAAATGGCTGTACCAATTTAAATTCCCACCAGCCTTGTGTGAGAGTTCCTTTTATTTCTGAAAAATCGCATTCAGGTCTATTCCCCATTTTAAAAATCAGGTTATTTTTAAAATGTATTTATTTATTTTTGCTATTACAGTTGTAACAAGCATTTTAGCTTGGCATGTAAACGTGAAATATATAATTTCCTGGTATAGATTAGGAGGTTATTACAGATCACTACATAAGTAGTATGTTTACAAATATCTGAATCTATCAGAATGCCTAGGAAAGTACATTATGTAAACTGAACCTTTAATATGTTAGTTCTTGTTGTCCTTTTCCTATTGTGTGGTGTGTATCTGCCTAAAATAGTCCATTTTCATTTTCTCTTTCAACATTCCTACTTAATAGGATATAGTGAGTATTACACACACACCACAACTAAATAAATAGAATGAATTGAGCTTTCAATGGAAATGCAAATGGAAAATTTCCTTTGTAAATAATAAATTTTCACTAACCTACTAATAGAATAAATCATATAAGACTGCCACGAATATACATTATTCATGGAAAAAAATGGGCCTCAGCTACTTGTATGATTTAAGTGACAAGTACTGTGTACACCAGCACAGATGTCCTGTGATGTTTTGGATAAGTCACAATATATTTCTGGTGTATATACAGGTAATACTAGCACTTAATAAGCCTGAAGAAAAGTATGAGAGGCTCAGTTTGTTTTTAAATATAATCTATCAAGACATATTATAGCTTCTACTACTTCTTCCTAAACAATTCCTGTCTAGATGCAGATTTATAATTAGCAGCATTTATATGTCTATTCATAGCAATTATAAATATAGCAATTGAATTTACAGAAGTCATTTTCATGTAAGTTAACCTGTTTATACTTAAATTAACCTTGTATTTTTTAACAATTAGAAATACAAATTCAGCTCATAATAATAATAGCAGAACCTGACCGCTGCGTTCTTCATTAGTTCATCTGTTAATGTGGTGAAGTCTTTTATACGATTTATGCATACTAAAAGTTTTTATCAATAATGGATTTCAATTTTTTGTTAAAATGTGCTTTACCCACATCCGTTTAAATGCTCATGATTTTTTCCTTGAATTTGTTAATAAGGTGAAATATAATGCTATTTTTTAAAATTAGTCTCACTTTTTTATTTTTCCTCCTTTTTTTTTTTTTCACCTTTAGACCTCCTTCACCTCATTTCTCCCACCCAGAAAAAAATGCTGGTGTTTATGATGAATATTGATGTATTCCTTGGATAAACCCTATTTTATCATATTATTTTTTAAAATCATACACTGCTATATTCAACTTGCTAATATTTTATGTACTATTCTAGCATTTACATTCACAGTCAAAATTGATGCATACATTTACTCTCATGGAAAATTTCTGCTTAGTTACTGCAATGGACTGAATGTGACCCCCCAAAATTTATATGGTGAAAAATAATCCCCAGTGCAATGGTATTTGGACGTGGGGACTTTGTGAAGTGATTAGACCGTGAATGGGATTAGTGCCCTTATAGAAGGGGCCCCAAAGAGAGGCCTCAACCCTTCAATCATGTGCAGTCACAATGAAAAGAAAGCAGTCAATGAAGACATGTGCCCTCGCCAGTCCCTGCATCTGCTGGCATCTTGGCCTTGGACTTGCTAGACTACACAGGTGTGAAAAATAAATTTCTCTTCTTTATAAACCACTCACCTATCGTATTTACTGTTCTAATTTCTTCTTGAACCAGTTCTATTCTGTTTTATTTTTCTATAAGTTTATACACTTCATTTAAATTCTAAATAGTATTGTATAAAATTATTCATAATATTCTCTTAGTTTTAACCTCTGCTACATTTGTAGTCACAGCCCATATTTTAACATCAATACTTTCTCATTTTCTTTTTATTTCTTTGTAAAACATTTATTTTACTAGAATTTATGCTTTCTCCCTCAATTGTTTTGGAAGTTATACATAATTTCTACAGTTTTTATGTTCATTGTTCATTTTGATTTTTTTTCACATCGTAAATGGGATGCTTAACATATTAATTTGTAGGCTGCTTCTTTTCTAATATTAGAAAATAAGCCTAAGAATTTTTAAGTTGCATGTCACATATTTTGGTATGTGATATTCATTATCATAAGTGTTTTCTAATGTCGGCTTATGTTGACTGCATTAATACCCAAGGTAAAAGGTATATAGGGTCTTCTAGTGTTTGTGGGTTTTTAAATTATCAATGCTTCTTTTCATTATATTTAATCAGGCAGTGTGGTCTGTACAGAACCAATACTTTGAAATATACTGATGTTCTATGACCAGTTGCATGGTCATTTAACATAAATGTTCCGTGGGAGCTTGATATAGACGGCCGGGTGCATGTTCTTTGTAAGACCATTTCATTAACTCTACAATTGGTGTTGCTCAGATATTCTATATCCTAACATCCTTACAGTCATTTGTGTTTGTTTGCACATATCAATTAGAGAAAGAGCTATATTTGACATCTTCTACCATGAGCATGGATTTATCAACTTCTCCTTTTATTCTGTCAATATTTCCAAGATACTTGTCATTGATATACAGGTTAAAACCTGTCATTTTTCCGCAGTGGAATATAAACTCTCCCCTAGAAAGTTATCCACAAGGGCAGAGTGGATAGCCACCTGGTGGCTCAGTTGGTTGAGCACTGGACTCTTGATTTTTGGCTCAGGTCATGATCTCAAGTCCTGGGATCCAGCCCGGTGTTGGGCTCCATTCTCAGCACGAGTGTACTTAAGATTCTCTCCCTTTTCCTCTGCCTGCTTCCCCCCTGCTCATGCTCTCTCTCTCAAATAAATGATTGAATCTTAAAAAAAAAAAAAAGAAAAGAAAAGAAAAAGAAAAAAGTTATCCACAAGGGCACATTATACATCTGTGTTTTCACTGTTCTATGTCCAATATCTGGAATTGTGCCTGGCTTCAGAAATACTTATTGATATCTTGGTGAATTAAATGTTTTATCATTAGAAAACAGCTTTTAAAAACACTAAAAGTGTCTTTTTCCTTTAAAATCTATTTCTGCTTTTGATATAGTGACACAAAATTTTTCTTGATTAGTAATGGCTGATATTTCTATTTTGCATTCTTTTTCTCTCAATTTTCAGTGTTAAGTGTTGTTAATAGCACATAGTTTGATACATATAGCTGAAATTCTGCTAACTGAAGATTTAGTCCATTAATTGAGATAAATCACATATGTACATGTTTTACCTGTATTTTTTTGTTTTATGCTCTTTGTTTCTTTTTTTCTCTACTTATTTTTCTGGCTTCTTTCTTTATGTTTTTAATTTGGTTAATTCTTTTCCCCTTTGTACTACTTTCCCCTTTATTGTTTCATCATAGACATTTTACATACATACCTATTATAACGAAATCTAAAGTTGAATAGTATCCTTCCTGTCCTTGTAAACTTACGGGTAACTTACAGTATTTAAATTCTGTTTATTGCTTCAAACCAAAATGCGTGCAGATATACTTTGGTATTTTGATTCCATAATGCTTTTTGTAAACCTCACTGATTAATGTTATTATTATTATCATTAAAAGTCAACATTTCTTTAGATTTTTATTGTTATTGTTTCTCTCATAGCACATTTCTCTTAGGATTATTTTCCATTTTCCTAATATATATCTCTCAGAAGTTACTAAATGAGGGTCTATTTATGATAAATTCTGTCAATGTTTTTGTTTTTGTTTTTCTTAAACTACCTTTATTTCACTCATTCCTCTAAGTTAGTTTCACTGGGTATAAAATTTGAAGTTAGGAATTTCTGTGGCTATTTTAAAGAAATTATTCCATAGTATCTTGAATCAGCTTTACTTTTGAGAATATGCCATCAGTATAATTTTTGTAAATTATGGTTAATTTTTGCTTTCTTTCTATTATTTTGAATATATTCATCATTAGCTTCCTATGTGACAATGAATTAGTGCTGCATGAACTAACTACAGAAATTTGAAACGTCAAGTTGTGTTCTACATCCCCAAAGAATTGCTTAGAATAATTAGAATAACTATATTATAGTTTAAAAAAGTCATAATGGTTTCTTCTCTGGTAATGCATGTTTATAAACTAGACACAAGAATCAACCTTCAGAGATGGCTTGTCTCTCTATCTAGAAGGCGAAGATCTGATGGTTTTTATAGCTTTGTATCCATGAATCACCCTATTGCTAGACTCACCTAGATTTTAGCCCTGGTCCTCTACCAAAACTGCTATTTCTGGACCCTGGCAAGTGTATGTTTTAACAATGATTCCATGTCCCTTTCTCTGCTCTTGTCACAGTACCCTCCTGAAATTGCTCTAGCTTCTTTTAGTTCCTTGTACCACAGTAGTTCTAAACTCTGCTTGATTGCATGTCCCACAATATTGGCAAAACTCCTAGAATACCTATGCCAATTGTTTGGTTTAGGCAGAGGCTGTGAAGAAATATGAGAAATCTGATTAACTCTTTCTCCATCCAAAAAGATTCTAGACAATAACCTAGGAAAAACTAACTTTCCAATTTGCAAATATACATCAACTGTTTAATGCTGTATAAATCAGTTCTCTCAGTGCACACTATACTCTAAAATTGCACTTCTCATTTTAGTTACAGTACCAATCTATTTCTCAAATTCTTTGCTAAATACGAAGAAATACAAAGTTTCATGTCTGAGAAATGTATGTGCTAAATACCATGAATCTAACAGTTAGGAAGTCATGATGAATACATACCCTAATTTAGTACTGAGCCACTTATTGTAATCTAAAGTGCATTTCTAATTTGTACCTTTGGTGTAACTCAAATTTGGTCATCTCTCAAGTATGAGAAAATCATGGGTCCTCTTATGGCTCAATCTCTGCTCAATGTCACGTTCAAAGAGACTACTGTTCAACTCCAGAAACCTATAGTATTTATTTCAAAACGTGCTTCACATAAAAAATCCTTCTTAAAGGCTTTACTTTCTCTGGGAAAGTACTTTTTGTAAAGAACATCTCTGAAGTGAGTAAAATTGATTCTATGGGGAATAAGTTTTGAGTGTTAAACAAAGACTGATTAATACATTTTGGACAAGAGATTTTTCCTAATTTTGGGTATCTCCTTTTTAAGTAAAATAAGACATGGTGCCTTTTCACGGAGATTAAAGCCTAGTGGAGGAAAGAAAACAAAAACTAACAATAGCAGGACTGATAAGTATATTGCATTTATTTTGCACAGTGGTTTTCGAGATTTCAGGAAATAAATTTCTAAATGGGCTTGGGAATGTGGAATTTTTCCTGGAAAAAAAAAAGATGTTTAAGCTAACATTTTAAAGACAATAAAGAATAATCTGATGGAAAACGGAGGAATAGTCTTTCCATGGAGATAGAGCAGCCTGTGTAAAAACACAGTAGTTTGAAGCAGCATGGTGTCCTGAAAATTGCAAATAGTGTAGTATGGCTGGAAGGAAGAGTGTTTGCAAGGGAGTGACAGGAGTGAGGTAGAATGATGAATAGAGGGCATATTCCCAAGAACTTCTATCTAACTGAAAAACTTAAACTTTACTCTCGACTAAGTTAATCAACTTAAATTAAGAGAATGATGTAATATTTGCATTTTAAAATAAAATCATTTCACCAGCATTATGAGCCCTGGATGCTGGGTATTGGAATGAGAACTGTTGGGGCCAGGATGTCACTTGTGAGATAAGCTATAATGAGAATTTGCATCATGATATTGGAGATAGGTAAGGGGGAAATGATCTTCAGGAAAAAGGCAAGGAAGGAGCTCAGAATGATTCTAAAGCTTCTGGGCAAATATAAATAAGACCTACTGTCAATAGCTGGACAAATATGCATTCAGGGTTGAGGGATACCTAAGATCATCACAGAAAATCTTTCAAGCAATGTTTTTAATCTCAATAACTGAGATATTTTGCAATAATTCACCTCCCAGAACATAGAGCTACCTTCTTTGCATAACGAGACAGCAGTCCCCTTCTCTAGCAGTATCCTACCATTCACTGGATTAGAATCTCCATAGGATCACTGGCATACTGCATCCTGTATTAAGCTCTGGAGAAACTAGTGGTTTCTGGACCTGAATCCGTCTTGTACTCCACTCATGTAACTCTTCAGTGATTGGCTCTCCCATCGCCATGGGTCTAGGTTGGAAAGCACATGCTGTAACTTACCTGGGTTTGATTCATATCAAATTCTTTTTGCCACTTGAGTAGGAAAAACTTGAATAGTATTTGAAAACACTACCTTAAAAAAAGCCATTTTTGCTATATTATATAAAAACATTATTCTATTATGGTATATTCAAAGTTATAACAATCAGTTTCAGAAATGGAAGTAGGTTGTTTGAGAAATACTTCAGCTTATGAATAATATACTAAGGATATTCTACATGCCAACTCTCCTGAACTTCAGAACTAGAGGGCTGAATTTCACCTAGTTCTAGCGGAGACTGAGGAGCTGGTCACCATTTTTTAATCTCCTTGATACACAATCAGACTATATTTCCCTGCTCCTTTGTAGTTGTATATGGCCATAAGACTGAGAGTTGACTTATAGAAGGTAAGCAAAGTGATTTTCAGCACTTCTAGGTCTGGTCCCATAGTTATTCCCTTGAGGACTCAACACCCTCGACTTTTGTATCAACGAACTGCAAAGGGCTAAGTGCCCCAGAACATGCTGGGACATTAGATGAAACCAGTCTAGATCATAGAATGACTGCTTAGTCTCTCACAGATTAGGGACATTCATTTAACAAATAAATTTTCAAGAAATAAATTTCAATTGTATAAAATTCACTGAGATTTTGGACTTCGTGCATCCAGCATAAGAAACAGAATTGTCGCTCAAACCCTGGTAATGTAAATTACTTACTGCCTTGAGAGTTCCCTAAACAAGGAGGACTATCGAGACATGGATAGCCCTAAACAAAAGCTGTCTTTCTTCTCTAGATGTGCAATCTTCTCTGTAATACGCAAGTATTTGTCAAAAATTGTGAATCGGTTTGAGATTTTTACCTTACTTGCAAGCTAACAAAATGGTCTGCCATAATTTCAAAAATACTGGCAGAAGACACATGACTCCTATGTCAGAAGAAAGGACATTTTTTACTCAGTGTAAAGCAGATAGCATCACATTGGATCGTCTTGTCCTCAAGTCCCATAGAAACGATGCGGGTATAGGCCAAGATGAATCCTGCACACCTAGTGAGTTTGTACCAAAGCTGAGGAACCCTGGGCTTAGGTCTTTACATCTTCCAAATGCGGTTGCTAGCAAACTGCCCAACTTTGCCCCAGAGGGAGTCATCATCCTTATGATTCTGTTCAGAAATGAAATCCAGGGGCTCCTGGGTGGCTCAGTCGTTAAGCGTCTGCCTTCGGCTCAGGGTGTGATCCCAGAGTCCTGGGATCAAGCCCCGCATTGGGCTCCATGCTCCACTGGGAGCCTGCTTCTTCCTCTCCCACTCCCCCTGCTTGTGTTCCCTCTCTCGCTGGCTGTCTCTCTCTCTGTCAAATAAATAAATGAATGAATAAATTAATAAATAAATAAAATCTTTAAAAAGAGAGAGAAAGAAAGAAAAAGAGAAAGAAAGAAAGAAAGAAAGAAAGAAAGAAAGAAAGAAAGAAAGAAAGAAAGAAAAAGAAAGAAATGAAATCCACCCTTTCAGGGTCAGGAGGTGACACTATCAATCTTCCAAGGCTGTTTGCAATACAAACACCCTTAAAAAGGTTGTTTAGGACAAAAGCTGATACCAGATATGCAGAAATATCATAGAGAATACTCTGTCAATATGTTTTAGATTCCAGGTTGGGTAACTAAAGAGCAAATCACAGAAAAATGCAAGGAGAGAGCAATTAGGAGATTTTGGAAGCCATTGATTCTGTTCCCTCCCTTTTAGGATGAGGGAGGGGATAGAAATTCAGAGGATAACTGACTTGACCAAAGCTACAGAGAATCAATGAGAATCTGACTCTATTCTTTATATGTTGTTCCCATAAAAATCATATCCAGATTACACATGCACATATATCATTGATGTTAATTCATATACATGCCAGGCTTACATTTTGAGGTTTAAAAGCAGTACTCTGGAACCAATGCTTACAACTGTCTGTATTGAGAACCAGAAAATCTTTGCACTCAGTCCCGATAATAAGGGTTTAATGAAGCCATTTTGATAGGGCCACCTTCAGGGACAATTAACCACTCTCTTCTCTTCTTTCAGAATACATCGTTCATATCTCTATTATGTTAAATTGATGTATTTGATTATGAATTCTTTAAAAGCAAGACTATTTCTAAAAAACTACCTGAATAAGTTGAAAAGTACATGTGAAAAAAAATTAAAATGAGGATTGCTGCAGCGTGACTGCTGTATCCCAGCTGTTATATTCTCTTGCTTTTTAATATCTGGGCTGTGATTTATGCCATCTCTCAGTAATCATGTTTAGTTGCCTAGCCAAAAAACTGAATAAGATATCATTTCCATTTGTGTTCTGTTACTTTGAATTGTAGACTGAAGCTCCCAGAGATAATAACTAGCTGCTAGAAAATGTACCTTGTCTCTTCCAGACCACATTAATGATACAATTGGTATAACTAACCACAGCACAGCCATTATATTTCTGCAGTTGGTTTATGCTCCTTTGAGGAATGAGCTTGCTAAATTAGAAAAACAGGGGGAAGAAAAGGTATTTTTCATAAATCCTGTGAAAATTATTGGCCTGTGCAATATGGCTAAATAGTGTGGTTCATAGTAGATTTTGCCATTTTGGCAGGTCTCACACAGCACTCCACACCTCATCTCGTACACATCCACGCTCACCTAAAAATGAAGGTAGATGGGGGCAAAGGCCGGAGTTCAAAGTTGGGGATGTGACTGCAACGAGTAACAGACTCTGCTCTCTCCAGAGAGTTAACATCTTCACAGACATCCACCCCCACTACCCCACACAATACTTCCATTGTCGCCATGTGTGCTTGTTTTCTAATCCTTCCCTCATCGCACCAGGAATAAGTCCATCAGTCCATCGCTTACTGATTATACATTACTGAGAATGAGACTTTCATGTGATATAAACATATACTTTGAATACAAAGTACATTCTCAAAATTATGAAAAGTTGTTACCTAATTGGCAAGTTGGTGTTTGACTCAGTTATTTCTGTTTACAAAATTTCTCGCTCTGAACTCAATTTATTTGTATAACCAGAATAATAATAAATGGTATTTAGGACATAATCTAAGGCACAAGGGTGGCATACGAAACATTTCATCATCATCCAAGAACATACATGCTCTGGTTTCTTAGAACATATTAGTAATACCAAATAGTTTGATCTCTGTAGATTCCCTTCTTGAACAAACTCCAGTCAGGCTCCTCTAAGCCCTCTTCTTAATTAGGTCCTGACTTTTGGGCTTCTGTGTTCATTTGCAAGGCCCGGTTTTAGCAAGAATCCTAAGTTAACAACCACTGGAGTTCCTCATCCTCCATCATCCCCCGGGGAACATCCCATCATGCTGGGCTATTTTCATCGAGATTCCAGTTAGGTGGTGTAGGCAGAAATCTATCCCTATCCCCTGGTGTTCCTTCTTAGGCATTTTCCATCCACTGACCCACATCATGCACTTTGTCCAAAAATTCCCACTTTTCCTTTGTGTATTCAGAGTTGAGCCCTATCTCTTTTCCCTATTACAAAATCCCATCGTAGTAGCCCCCTTAAATAAAATATTGCTTACTTTCTTTAACAAGTGTCATGAGAATAGTTTCCTTATCAGTAGGCAGATGAATGTCTCTTCATTTATTTTTTGTCCCTTTTAAAAAATGCCCACATCTAATTCTCGGAATTCATGAATATGCTAGTTTATATGGCAAAAGGGAATTACATATGCAGATGGTATGAAAAGATGCACAGGAACTGACATTACGATAAAGACATTATTTTGGGACATCCAGGTAAGGGATCAGTGTTATTACAAGGGTCCTTAAAAGGGAAGAAGGAGGCGGATCAGTAAGAACCAGAGAGATGACAGAAAGAAAACGACTCAGCTTGAATTTGCTGGCTTTAAAAATGGAGGAAGACCCGAACCAAGGAATGCAGACAGCCTGTAGACACTGAAAAAGGTGCGGAAACTGTCTTGGAGCTTCCAGAAGGAACACAGCTCTACCTTCACCTTAATTTTAGTTCAGCGAGACTGGACTAACTATCTATCCCATAGAACTGTAACATAATCACCTTGCGTTGTTGACAGCCTCTTGGTTTGTCATAATTTTTCTTTTATCTTTTTTTTTAAGAATGTGTTTATTTATTTGACAGAGAAGGAGACAGCGAGAGAGGGAACACAAGCAGGGGGATTGGGAGAGAGAATCAGGGTTCCCGCTGAGCAGGGAGCCTGACGTGGGGCTCGATCCCCGGACCCTAAGATCATGACCTGAGCCAAAGGCAGAGGCTTAACCAACTGAGCCACCCAGGCGCCCCTTGTCATAATTTTTCACAGCAGCAATAGGAAGCAAACACCATCTTCATGCAGTTTGGCTAGGAATCCGAAGACAGTTTAGGACAGTTTAAAGGTCTCTGAAGAAGGGATAGAACACATAAATTCATGCAGGCTCCTAGGAAGATTGCAGGCACTTTTTCATTGCTTCCTCTGTTTGGTTCAGTTCCACCCCCTAAAGATGCAGGTACATTTTATCAATCTTCAACTTTAGAGCTGACCATGTGACTTGCTTTAGCTACTACGATGAAGCAGAAATGAGAAGATGCTCCTTCAGACAAGGCCTTAAGAAGCCTCAGAGGTTTCCCTTGCACTCTTGTACTCTGACTTCTCTATGAGAAAGGCACACCCCAGCTGGCTTGCTGGTCCCTGGAGGAGGACACATATCACGTGGACAAGAGGCAGACAGCCCGAGCCAAGCTCGGCCTAGATCAGCCAATCCCTGCTGACCTTCAAATATGTGGGAAAAGCACACATGATTGCTTTTCTAAGCCACTGAATGTCGGAGTACTTTGCTAAGCAGCGGTAGCAAACACACATCCCTCCGATCTAATACTTGCTGCTCTGCTTTGTTTTGTTTTTGAGTTATAAAGGAGCATAACAACTTTCATGCTATAATGGCCAGCTTTTTACTTGGCGACCTAAATCTGGAAACTGCTAATGCTCAATTCTCCCCACCAGGAATCTGACAGTCCACAGGGCCTTCTCATTTTCCTACTTTAGAAAGGTCAGGTTCTTATTAAACATAACTGCCCTCCAACTTCCCTTGGGGATCTTAGATCTATATTTTCTGGGTTTTGGCAGAAACTATGCTATTTTAGTCAGTATTTAAATGTCATATTTGTACCATAATCCTTCCTACTGATATCCTGGACGTCTGCCGATGTTATATGTATATTCCTTCTGATAAGATTTCTGAAATGCGATGGTGCCAGCCAAGGAGCAAATGTTCTTGTTATCACTGAGGGAAGCACTGGGGATTGAAGAATACTTTAAGTAATGGCAAAGTTTCTTTTTAGCTGTGGGGGAAAGAAAAGCCCCTTACCGTCAGCTTTTGTTCTCTCCCATGTTTCGTTCAGCTCTCATTCCATTATACGATGTTTTACATAGAGACTGTTAAGGCACCACTTTGCCCCCAAGTTTCGTAGTGTCTCCATAATGCTGATGTTCTGCTCTTTCACTTGAGAGGAATGAAGAGAATGAAGAGTGGACGAGTAGGTTGGAGAAAACTGAATCAAAGTTCCTACATTTTCCTACTGTGCTCACATAGTCAATAGTTTTAAAGATTTAACATGCTCCCAAACTGGGCTTCTTAAATCCTAAAAGTATATACTGCAAAAGGAAAAAAATGGGATATAATAAAAGATGTGGCCAGCTCAGATTAACTATGAACTTTTGGGCTTCTCTTCTGCTAGACCAGAAACTTTAGGAACACAGGATCTGATCCATGTTGAATTTTTTTTTTTTTCCCCACAGTGACTACCGCAAGGCTTGAACCATATATCAATGATAAGTAAGTACTTGATGAATGAGAATCAATAAATGACTGAGTTGTCCTTTAGATACACTGAGCCATTTATGTGTAGTACAAAACTATTTCCATTAAAATGGAAGTGAATATGGACTATATATTGGGTAGAGTTCCCTCTTTTCACTTGGAAGAAAAATAATGTGGCTATACAAATAAAACAGCAGAAGAGTATGTAAGAGCAGAGTTTGGAATCAGATATGAACCCTGAGGGGTGTAAAAGTTACTTTCAACTTTTGCCCAAATTGTTCCTTTGAGGAGTCATTTCACATTGAAATTCACAGCTGCAAAGAGAGAGATACGTGGTTGCAAATGGGCATGATTTTATAACGAATGCTGAGCAGGGGTTTGCTATTCATGAGTTCAGTGATACCAGTTTTATAGGCTGTTTTAAAAATGCCTGATTCTTTTGTAATGTAAAGCTTGTGGCAAGTGTTCTGTATCATTTTAAACTCTTAAGGTATACATTGGTAGAGTAACAAGAACAGAAACATTGGTATTTTTAAAAATATTGTCCCTTCTAACACATAAAGAGGATCTCTCGGTGAGTAGGATCCCAGGAAAAAATTAAGGCTTTCTCATTGTCTGTAGAGGAAAGATGACATATCCTGAAAGACAGAGCCAGGATGTTGGCATTGCACCGGCTGACTGTGCATTAGATCAGACAGCAAATTAGATATTGATAGAACTATTCTGAGCAGTCGATAAGCTTTTTGATGATTGATATCTTTATGCTGCCTGGTAATACCAATGCCGACATTTAGGAACTCGAGAGAGAAACTGTAATATAATATTCTCTTTGTGGAATCCTTAAGTGGAACCCAAGCTCACAAGTCTCATTACTTAGATAGCAGGGTTTACAGAACTGACTTTCACAGGAACAAGGGAAAGAAAATTAAAACATCACCCTTTCCTTTGTGTACAAAACTGTCCTTCCAGCCACCCTTCAATTTGAATCAGAGGATGAAGCAGTCAAGTTCTCTAAAGTTCTTCTGGTATGAGAAAAATAAAAATGGTTCACAGAAATAGTCAGAAAAAGTGTATTTTAGAACAAAAATAAACTAAATGTGGAGCAAATGGTTCATTTCATTATGTGACTGTTTCTGGTTGGACATTCAGCTTAAAACTAAGTGCCCTGGAAACCACAAAATATATCACTGTCCACTTCTAAATAATATTTTATGAAAGGTAATCAGGAAAGTGGAAGATGATAAAAAAAAAGCACTGTAATTTATATAACAACCTCTGTTTTACTTTCTCCTATCTCCTCTCTTCCATCATTTTATATTTCAGGAAGAAGTTTTCTCCAAGATTAATGAATCAATCACTTACATAAATACTCATTTATTCATTCATCCCATATTTAGAAAATGCCAATTTTGTACTGGCATTCTTATAAGCAAAACAGCAGTGGGCAAAACAGATATAAATATTTACCCTCACAAAACTTACCTTCTGGTGGGAGAAGGCGGATTGTTAGTCAATGGATAAATAAAGTTCATAGGGGGCCTGTTGGTGATCAGTGCTAAGTAGGTAAGTAAAGTGGGTAAAGAAATTAGAAAATGTCATAAGGTGAAGTTTGCTATTAGGAATGCCAGATAAATTATAGGATGTTTAGTTAAATTTGGATTTCAATTTTTAAGGAGCTAAATCATTATTTTAGTATAAGTATATTCCAAATATTATTACTAGGTGAACAAATGGGAAAGTGATTGAAGATGAGACCATAATGGATTTGGTGAGCAAATGATGTTATTATCTTGAAAAGATATTGAAGAATTAGAAAATATCGAACAAGTTGCAATATAAGTTACAAGTTGCAAAAAATACAAGTTGGATTTTTAGATATGAAAATTAAAATGTCTGGGATGAAAAATATGCTAGCTATGGCTAATTGCAGATAAGACTATCTGAAGAAAAGATTAATGAACCTGAAGACACAACAATAGAAAATATCCCATATAAAAGACAAATAGTAAAAGAAGAAAAAGTAGAGCATCAGTGAGCTGCAGGAAAAATTCAAGTGATCTAACATAAATATAATTGGAGTCCTCTAAGCAAAGGAGAACGATTTTAAAAAAAAGAAGAAACACCGGATGATAAAACTTGATAAAAACTCTTAACCCACAGATACTAAGAATCTCAGCAAAACCCAAACACAAGAATCACGAGGAAAATTACACAAAGGGACATTATAATCAGAGTGCTTAAAACCAGTGATAGAATACTTTAAAAGCAACCAGAGAAGCATGGCAGATTATACACTTAGAGACAAAGAAAAGAATTACAGAAGATTTCTAATTAGAAATAATGCATGCAAGCAACAACAACAACAACAACAACAACAACACAAGGTATTGCATTGTTTTTGATTGGAAACCCACTGTGCTAAGAGAAAGTAAAAACAAAATAAAGCAAATTCTGACAATCTGTAAACTATACCCAGGGAAAATACTTTCAAAATGTAAATGAGAAATGTATTTTCAGACATACGAAAGCTTAAAGAATTCATTGACAGCCAACCAGCACTACCAAAAATATTGAGTAAAGCTCTTCATTCAATGAAGGAGAAGGGAAATGACACCAGGGGGAAACATGGATATACGTAAGGAACGAAGAGTACTGGAAATGGTAGTTGTGGAGATAAATATAAAGACTAATTTTTAATTTAAAGTTCTTGAAAAGATAACTTACTGTTTAACATGAAAATAATAACCATGTAGACAAAATATCTACTGCATAATCCATGTAGAAATAAAGTGTATGGTAAAAATAACAAAGGCCAGGAGGGAAGACATAAAAATATTCTGTTGGGAGAGTCTTATGTTATACCTGAAGTGTATAACACCACTTGAATTTTGACTGTGATAACCAGACAGGTTCCATAACAGCTCTGAAAGAATCTCTTATTTCTAGTAGCCACAGGGCAGATATTGCTGAAAATCAAACACAATTTTTAATCACTTGAGTTGTTGTATTACAATGACAGTTGAATTCAGTCTCTCTTAATTTCTCATGTGACAAGGCATCAACCAAGAAAGAATTTAATTCTGAAACTGGAAATGGAGACATCTCATTGGATTCAGATGAAACTGACAATCTTGAGTCCCCTGGTTATTCTGAGACTCCATCAGAAGTAGAAGAAACTCCCCATCAAAGGGCCAAGGAGACTAGACTTCCTTATATTGAAAACTCTGATAACCATAAAAAGAAATGTTCATTTTCCTCAAGACCCACTGCAGTCACTTGTTGCTGCTAAACTCATAACTACAGTTAAATCTCAGCATACTCCAGTAAGACAGGCATTCCTTTCCTCCACACTCCAGGAGGAAAAGGAAATAGCTTATCCACTGAAAATTTTTCAAGACCTTGCTAATATATATATCAGCAGAAGTCTGAGAAACATGTGCAAATAGATGTTAAGAGCATTTGGCCAAAGAGGGCAGAATATAACACAACATTGGGCTGACTTCATTGAAACGGGTACACTTAATAGAGATTCCAGACTTAATGCATTAAAGTTCGTGTAGCTGGATGTGGCTGTAACCACCTGCTTGTTTATTTGAGTGGTTATGAACTCAATCATAGCATCGATTTATTGAAACAGATTTCAGAGCTTCCCTGATACAAAGTGAGAAGAGAATCCAAAGGCTCAGGAAGATGCAAATGTTGAACTAGAGCTATTATGTATAAACTCCACGCCTATCCCAGAACTAGGATCCACAGGAAGACCTAGAAAAACTCATCACTAAGGCACTGATAAATATGTCAGTGACAGGAGCATCTCTGAAAGATTCTGTGGTCACTCTCTGTCGTAGGCCAGGTGAGACTGTAGAGGCTGCCACCATTCAGGTGGGCTCCCTGACTTCAAAAAAGAATGATAGAATCACAGAATACTGAGGTCAAGCAGCAACAGTTAGGCATCAAAAGCAAGGTGGTCACATCACCCATAAAGGGAAACAGGGATGTGTCAGTAATTAAAATGCATTGACTTGCAGAGATCTTCAGTGGTGGCTAATTGATCACAGTGTCTCTAGGAATGATATAAATGGACAGCCTACTTGGATATTGTTTGATTTACATAATAGGAAAATTCTAAGTCTACTAACAAGGATCCGAACCTGGATTGCCAAAATGGAGAAATATGGCTTCTTACCCAGTTTCCAGACCTATGTTCATTCACAGACTCAGAGCCCCTTGATGATAAGAGTTCCGGTAGATTTGGGAGAGGAGACATAACTATATTGTGCAAGCATACAATGTAAATCTTCCTCCAAGCCTTTCCCAGAGATATCTGCATTCAAGTACTAAAGTGAGTTTGTGTTGCAGAAAAGAAACACCCAGATCTTTCAGGGATTACTTGACACTGGCTCTGAATGAGGCTTATCCCTGGTGTCTTGAAATACCACTGTGGCCCACCAGTCAATGCAGGGGCTAATGTTGGTTGGGAGGAGTCTTAAGTGTGAATCAGAGGTCCCGATAGATTGGCAGACACCATGTGGTTATCTCCTTAGCTCCTGAATATATAATTGGAATAGACAAATGACAACTGGCATAATACCGACGTTAGCTCTTGAACCCATGTGGCGAGGGGCCATTCTGGTAAGAAGGGCTAAATGGAAGCCCTTTGAACTTCCTGGAAAGAGAGGACAGTAAACCAGAAGCAATACCACACCCATGCAGGACTGAAGAAATTCATACCTCCATGAAGACTTACAAGAAGTAAGAGTGGTAATACATATCATATCCGCATTTAATTTACCAGTTTTACCTATGCAGAAATCAAACGGAAAATGACTGTAAACTATTATAAACTCAAGTGGTGATTCCAATTGTAGTTGCTGTACCAGATGTAGTAACATTACTGGAGCAAATCAGTATAGCCCCTTGTATTTGGTGTGCCAATATTGACCTGGCTCATGTCTTTTCTCCATATCAATTTTTCAGTATGACTAAAAACTGTTTACCTTAAGCTGCTATGGCCAACAGTATAATTCACAGTACTGCACCAGGGTGCAATTCCACTGCTCTTTGCTGTAGGGTTGTCTGCTTAGGTCTTGATCGTTTTGACATTTCATAAACCATCCTACTGGTCCCATATATTGGCACCATTATGCTGATTGTATCTGATGAGCAAGGTACAAATTATTTGCATGAATAGGTGATTCTGATTCGTTTGACATCCACCCTTGCTGCATTGTCTTCTTTCCCTCAGACCAAGCATTTGGATTTTTGGAGAGTTCCTTATGACCTAGAAAGTGAGGAAGAACAAACTTGAGTCTGCTGTAAAAATGGATCCCATGATAAGGTGCTACCACCCCAAAATGGAATGTTGTAGCAGTATTAACCCATTCAACAATGACCCTGAGGATAAAGTGGTGAAGAAATTCCCCACGAGCAGAACTTTGAGCAGTAAATTTTGTTGCCCTCCATGTATTAGGTGAAAATTAGGCAAAAGGACAGATTTATGGGAAGTTGATAATGGTTTGAGTAGATGTCCATGGACTTGGAAGGAATGAAATTGGAAAATTGGTGAAAAGTTATGTATAAGAAAGAAGTGTATGGATGGACCTTTCTTTCTTCCTTCCTTTCTTCCTTCCTTCCTTCCTTCCTTCCTTCCTTCCTTCCTTCCTTCCTTCCTTTCTTTCTTTCTTTCTTTCTTTCTTTCTTTCTTTCTTTCTTTCTTTCTTTCTTTCTTTCAGATTTTATTTATTTATTTGACAGAGATAGAGACAGCCAGCAAGAGAGGGAACACAAGCAGGGGGAGTGGGAGAGGAAGAAGCAGGCTCACAGCGGAAGAGCCCGACGTGGGGCCTGATCCCAGAACGCCGGGATCACGCCCTGAGCCGAAGGCAGATGCCCAACCACTGTGCCACCCAGGCGCCCCGGGATGGACCTTTTTGAATAAACTCAGATTGGAAAGTTATCTGTGTCTCATGTGAGTGCTCCCTAAAGTATCCAATGCAGAAAAAACTGTTAATTATTAGAGTGGACAAAATAATAATCAGTGGACAAAATGAAATGATCTTTAGGTGATAGTCAACTTCTTTGCTCAGTTATTCCATTTCTTGCTCAATGGGCTCATAGGTAAAGTAGTCACAATGGTATGGACAAAGGCTATGCATGGGCTCAACAACATGGATTTCTCCTGACTATGGATACTGCTACTGTCAAGTGACTAATTGGTCAATAGCAGAAACTAACATTGAATCCCTGATATGGCACAATTTTGTGAGGGTAAAGGGGAATAAGCCTACCATGTGGTGGTAGATTAATTATATTTAATCCTTTTATCATGGAGAGGGCAAAGATTTGACCTCAGTGGAATAGACACATATTCTGGATATGGATTTGCCCTCCCTTCTCATAATGCTTCTGCAAGCACCTTTACCCATATGTCACAGAATGACTTATTTAACATCATGACATTCCATATGGCATTGTGTCAAATCGAAGTCATTTCAAGTGAAGGAAGTGCTATAATAAGCTCATGTCCATGAATCAATCAGCTTACTATATATCTCATCACTCAGAAGTGGCTGCTTTTACAGAATGGTAGAATGACTTATTAAAGACACACTTATTATAGTATATTTGAGGAACAGTGTCCTGAAGGTATGGAGTTCTATTTTATAGCATATATTTTGTGCTTTGAATCAAAGATCATTTTATGGTGTTACTTCTCCCATGGTGGAAATACATGGGTCCAGGAATCAAGCTTTGGAGGTGGGAGTGGCTACTCTATTACAACTAATTACTCATGCAGACTTTTACTTTTTACGGTGGCATCTCTGAGCTCTGCCAGCTTGGAGGCCTTAGTCTCCAAGAGGAAAATGCTTCCAACAGGGAAAATAACAGTTTCACTAAATCAGAAGTTGAAACCTTCTCCTGGCCATTTTGTTGTATTGTACTTTTTCAAAGATTTATTTATTTATTTATTTGAGAGAGAGAGAGAGAGAGAGAGAGGTGGAGGGACAGAAAGAGAGGAAGAGGGAGAGAAGCAGACTCTCCGTTGAGCCTGTAGCCCCACACTGGGCTGGATCTCATGACCTTGAGATCATGACCTGAACAAAAATCAAGAATAGGTCACTTAACTGACTGAGCCACCCAGGCACCCCTCATCTGGCCATTTTAGACTCCTATGTCATTGAACAAAGAAGGCAAAAAAAAAAAAAAAAGAGAGAGAGAGAGAGAGAGAGATAACCTACTAGTTGGAATGACTGATCTTAATAACCAAGAGGAAATCAAGGTTGCTGCTACATATGAAGGTAAAGACTATGTATGGGGAACCAGGGGGATTCTCTGGAGGGCTCCTCGGCATGACAATACTAAAAATTGATGGAAAACCATAATAACCAGGAAAGGTAGGGTGACTCAGGATTTCAACCATTAGGGAAATGAATATACATTTAGGAGTGAATAGCTGCTAAAGGAAGCAAAGGAGCTGAGGTTCTGGCTGAAAGCAAGGGAATTCTTGAATGAGTAGTTAAAGAAGAAGGCTTTGTATAGATCAACTACGATCTTTGGGCAAACTAGAGAAATGGGAACTGTCATTGTTTTGTGTATTTTCCCTATGCTTGTTATATGCATGTGTTTATTCGTGTCTATTAATCATTGCATTCTTCTTTCTCCCTCCCATTTCTTTTTTTTTAAATTTCTGCATAAATTACTGGAGTTTAACTTTACAATTTAGTCTTTTGGTAACAGAATATTCAATAGGACCATGACTGAATTTGGGGAGTAATTAATATTGTCTGCATTAGAAATAAAATCTGTTGGGACTGTGTCTTCTCCTTTTCTGGAAGAATGAGAACATCTCCTAAGATAGATACATGTGTCTGGTTAGTGGGAATATATTGTTAGGTTGTTTGTTGTTGTAAGGGAGTTAAAATGGGTATGGAAGAGTACATATGGAAACTGAATAGACAAAAAGGTAGGATGTCAGTTATCAAATTATTGTCTCTCAGTTCCCTTTGAACCCTTCAATATATGCTTTGTGATGAACAAAAGGATTTCTTTAGCCATTTTTCCATTAAAGTGGTTTTTATCTTCTGATTAGACTAGATTGCTACAGCCATATTAACAGGCTGGAAAAGAAAAACTGCACGATTATCTCAATAATTATAGAAAAAGTATTTGAAAATATCCAACATCAATGCCAAAAAAAAAAAAAAACTTTCAGCAAACTAGGAATAGACTAGAACTTCTTTAACCTAATAGACTTTCTACAAAAAATTGTACTTACTGTTGGAAGACTGAAGACTTTCATCCAAATATCAAAACAAGAAGTGGATCTCTCCTCTCACTACTTCTCTTCAACATTGCATTGAAAATTCTAGTCAGCGCAATAAAGTAAAATAAATATATACATAAATAAAATACATATAGGTTGAAAAGAAAAAGTGATATTCTCTTTATTTGCAGATGACAAAATCATCTATGTGGGAAATGCTATCAAAGCTACAAAATTGCTACTGGAACAAATCAGTGAGTTTAACAAAGTTATAGATCACAAGATCAGTACACAGAAATCAATTTTATATCAGTATACCAGCAACGGACATACAGAGAATATATTTTAAAAATAATATTATTTAATGGAGTGCCTGGGTGGCTCAATCAGTTGAGCGTCTGACTCTTGATTTGAGCTCAAGTCATGATCTCAGGGTTGTGGGATCGAGTTCCATGTTGCTCCATGCTCAGAGTACAGTCTGCTTGTCCCTCTCCCCCTTCTTCTACTCTGCTTATGGTCACTCACTCTCTCTCTCAAATAAATAAATAAACAAATATATTTAAAATAATATTATTTAAAACAGTATCAAAATATATGAAGTACCAGAGATAGAGTGTAAAAAAAATTTAAGAACTGGACACTAAAATCTATCAAATATTGTTGAAAGAAACTACAGAGACCCAAATAAATGGGCAGATCGTACATTCAACAAATATTGTTGGAACAGTTAGAAAACAATACATAAAGTAGCAACACCTTAATCCACACCACTGACTATATAGAAAAAATAACTCGAAATGGATCATGGACCTAAATGTAAACCTAGAATTATACAACATCTAGAAGAAAATATAGGAGAAATCTTGTGACTTTGAGTCAAACAAAGATTCCTTATAACAGAATCAAAAGCATGATCCAGGAGACCAAGAATGATAAATTGCATTTCATCAAAATTAAGAACTTCTGATTCTTGAAAGACACTCTTTAGAGAAAGAAAAAAACAAAATACTGGTTGGGAGAAAATATTTACAAATCAAATATTCCCCTAAATATATAAAGATATCTCACAAACCATTAATAAGAAAACAAACAACCTCATATAAAATAGGCTACAGATTTGAACAGACACTTCAACAAAGATGATGTACAGATGCAAGCAAGCACATTAAAAAGATGTTTAACATCATTAATCAGCAAGGAAATGCTAACTAAAATCACATTAAGGGGCGCCTGGGTGGCACAGTCGTTAAGCGTCTGCCTTCGGCTCAGGGCGTGATCCCGGCGTTCTGGGATCGAGCCCCACATCAGGCTCCTCTGCTGGGAGCCTGCTTCTTCCTCTCCCACTCCCCCTGCTTGTGTTCCCTCTCGCTCGCTGGCTGTCTCTGTCAAATAAATAAATAAAATCTTTCAAAAAATAAATAAGTAAAATCACATTAAGATGGCCCTACACACTTACTAAAATTTCCATAGTAAAAAAATCTGACCATACCCACTGATAACATGAGTATGGAGCAAAGGAATGTGGATATACTCCTAGTAGAGTTTTAAACAGCATAACAACTTTGAGAAAAAGTTTGGCAACTTCTTTAAAAAGTGAAACATACAACTAACATATGACTCAGCCATTTCTATCCTTGGTATTTACACAGGAGAAGTGGAAGTATATATCCACATGAAGACTTGTACTAAAATATTCTTAACAGCTTTATGTGCAAGAAGCAAAAACTGGGAACAACTCAAATGTCACTCTACCTGATAAAAGTATAAACAAATTGTGGTCCTTAAAGTAAGAAAGAATGAATTATTGACACATGCAACAATATGGGTGAATTTCAAAATAATGATGCTGTTTGAATGTAGCCGGATGACAAAGAGCACATACTATATTATTCCATTTATGTACAATTTTAGAAAAGGCAAACTAAGCTACAGTGATTACAGGTAGATTAATGGTTGCCTGGGAATGAGAGGGTGGCAAAGAGGGGTTGGAGAGAAAGATTACAAAGAGGCATCAGGACACTTTTCGGGCAATGGATTTGTGCATTGTCTTGATCCTAGAGGCGTATTACTGGTGTATACATATGTCACAACTTATTGAATAGTACACTTTGAATATTTGAAATTTATTATTGCAAATTATATCTTACTACAGATGCTGAAAAGCACCCAGGGAAAATCAAAGCCAGCACAGAGGGAATTGTAGAAGATTAGAAAGAAAACTAAAAACAGGTACTGTCACAGTTCATGAGAGAAACAATTTCAAGAAAGAAGAGAGTCATTAAACATGTTGAATATTGTTGAAAGAAAATAAAGAGAAAGGATTAAAATCATCATCCCATATGGGAACAAGTCCCTTAGAAAGAACAGACCCAGTGATCGGTGGGGGCAGAAGCTATGCTTCACAGAGTTGAGTGACGATGGAGAGCAACATAGCAAGACAGAGTGAAGGCAATGATTTCAAAAGTGGCTGTGAATGGAAAAAGAACGACAGCTGGAGGGGAATTTGTAGTCCAAATATGTAATGTTCAGGGCTGGTGGGAAAAACAAATAAAGAGACAGAGTTTGCAGACAGAAAGAGTGGCCAGTGAACAGAGACCTGGTATGAGTGGGAGAGGTTGAATGGCAAGGGCCCAACACGGTGACAAAGAGGAAGTCAGGGAGGTGGGAACTGGGAGGGTGTTGAGTGCACCTGGGTAAGGAAGATGCTCTATGGGGATGCAGTGGGAGTTTCCATAGCAGGACGATGATCTTGGGGTGAGGAAGATTTGGAGTCAGAATGGAATGACAATATGCGTGCCCTGGAAGGCCTGCTGTGGGGCTTTGCAACGCCAGGCCAGAGCTGACAGAAAATAACTGGAACTTGAAGACAAGTATTTGACCTTACTCTTGTAACTCCTGGTGCCCCAGTGCTCTTAAAGATTTAATTTGAAGCATTACAAATCTCTTAACCAACCTTCTAGGGTATGTGTATTTTCTTCTCCTATCTCGGTATTCCATCTATAATGCATCCTGCTAATTCTCCCCAAACCACATCCCTATCTGTGGATAATATTCAGCAGACAGTAATGATTCTGATTAGACACACTTGGTTTTTACTTTTATTATTGTTTACCACTTGATGTCTAGACTCCCCGAAGAACCAAGCTAGTCCCTTTTCAAGCTTGATTCAAAGAGAAAAAAATCAACAACAGCAACAAAAAACTTCACAAGCTTTTATATAGGAGTCCCCTTCACCTTTCTTGATCCTTCTCCACAAACTTCCTTTTTTATCATAGTAACCATAATAATCCATCACCAATAAAAAAGTTAGCACCCAATAACAGAAGAGACCAGAGTGGAGTCCTCTGAAGTTTGCCTTTTCTAGGGATCTTTTTCTTTGCCAAATTTGATTGAGGTATCATGATCCACTTCACTACTAAATATGTGTAAAATATTCAGTCTCTATAGAATCTGGTGCCTGGATATTATGTTGGTACAGTCGTATCCTCCTAATATATAACATCTTACAGAACATACATTTTATATAGCATATGGGAACATTTCATCCCTGAAGAAAGAATAAAAAGGGTGATATAGAAAATGCGTAATATGGTTCAGAGATTCTTGCAGCATTTAATCAAAGGAAAAGATGAGTGCCAATTATGTGAACAAGTTAAAGATTCAGATAAAAACAAAACAGTCATGGGAAGGATTATGACTATATATGACCTAGGGAGAGAAAGAAAAAGAGACGGTAATCTCCTAGCCCAAGAAGATCAACTCTACTAAGCCAGTAAGCTTTCAACAGGCTCTTTTAGGTGTCTGCAATATTAAAGATTTTACAGGTAAAGAGAAAAGAGATCCGAACCGGGAATTGGAAGATTTGGGTTCATGTTTGGCCTTCGCCGTTCAATTGCTGAGTGACTATGGACAGATCTTTGAACCTCGGTTTTAATTATCTATAATAGGACCGTAATTAAACATGTGCCATCTGCTTTCCAGAGATCAAAATGAGAAAATTTATGGGGCTTTATAAACTGTTAAATGTATCATTCTGACAACTCTGAAGGTAACTGGTATTTCTGTTATTGTTTTTATTATTGTTGATAATAAGCAACTACAAGGAAGCCAAATAGAAATATCTTAAAAATAAGATAGAAGGTCTAATGAATGAAGCATGAGAGACTATGGACTATGAGAAACAAACTGAGGACTTCAGAGGGGAGGGGGGCGGGGAAATGGGATAGACCGGTGATGGGTAGTAAGGAGGGCACGTATTGCATGGAGCACTGGGTGTTATACGCAACTAATGAATCATCGAACTTTACATCAGAAACCAGGGATGTACTGTATGGTGACTAACATAATATAATAAAAAAATTAAAAAAAAAAGAAGGTCTAAGATAGATATCTACTCCTTTGCATGCAGAAATGTGCCCTTCACTTTTTTGAAGGTGGTCAGTGGAGCCCCGTTGAAAATAGAAGACAATGAAATTTCAGAGCTGGAGAGGTAGCTCTATTCTAAACTGGGAATGCATGCCTGGCTACTTCAAATACTAATTGTAAGGCGGTTATCAAATAAACTGAAAACTGTTGCAATCTGAATCATGCTTTAAAAGAATAAGTTAAAATGTCAAATAAAAATGGTCTGATAGACTTAAGTTTTGCTCTTCCTATTTATCTATTTATATTAATAAAGTTTATACATGATGACAAGTTATTCATTCGCTCTTTAGCTTTTCCCTTGTGATTCATCCATCCCAAAGCCAATCGAGCATAGGTGTCACAGTGTGAAATGTAGAGTGCCACTGGACATATCAGAGTCTAGCAATTTCTTTGACTCATGGTGGCCATTGTATACTATAATGTGTTTGACAAGAAGCTTCCACTAAATATACTTTTCAGATAAAAGGACAGATTTTGAGACACTGTGAATATATTAACATTTCCAGGGTAATCAATTTGGAGCATTGTTGGGAGAGCTGACATAGCCCAGTGTAGCTGGACAGAGAACTGAAATGGCTGTTTTACATTAGGATTTCACTAGATTTAAAAAATATTCCTTTCAATTGTGCCTGATAATATTTAAAAGAATTTTGGAAAGCCATATACTCTCGCAACATAGACAAAATTACCAAGTGTTATTTGTAGACGTTTAAGGGCTCTTACCATAATTGTTTTGGGGAAAGAAAATAATACAATTAAGATGCTGTATTTAGCCTGCATGGAATTTTCTTCTGGGAATTACAGAATGCTCTGTCCTATTTAACATAGCATATGGACATAGCATATACTATTATTGTAGTCTTCTTTTTCTATTAAAATGCTAATGAATAAGAAGGGATTTCACTTTTATTAAGGAGGGTAGAGGTACAAGTGTGGGAGAGTGAATTAAGAACAAACCTACTGGGAGAGGAGATAAGAATTCTAGACATCTGCATGATTCTTCCTCCCACATATCAAACTCAGAATCAGACATCCACAAGGAAGAGGAATATTAAAATACAAAAGAAAACTGAACCCAAACTTATAAAAGAATAGCAGACTACACCAAAAGGGTTCAATGAAAGCAAACAATTTTCTTACTCATAAAACAAAATTGATATCCATAAAATCTAGATGCACACATAGTGGGTAGTTTTATCTTTGGTTCTTTCTGTCATTTAAACACATTATTTGAGAAAATGTCACAATACCAGCGTTTTATTATCCTGGGCTTTTCTCATCGTGTCTCTGTATTTCCTTGCTGACTTGCCTATGGCTAATTCAATATTCATTACTACCTCCATCTGCCTGCAAAAATGTTTGTGAATTCTGGTCCTACCTTAATCTATATCCAAAATCCATACTTCCCTTCCAAGTTTCATATACATTCAAGCATTCCTCTTAGAGAACTATCCAGATGGATAAATAAAGTATCCTGAAAAGCCATCAGATGACCTCACTGTCTATTATTTTTTATCAGAAAATTAGGAACTAGTGCTTCCCCCAAACTAAAAATATTTTTGTGCTGATAGCTGAATCATTGAGAGACTTTTGTTTTTTATGACGATCACAAAGATGAAGAACCTGGAAGAAGCTGTGCTGTTTACAATGGTCTGGGAGGTGACAGGAAGAGAAAGCCACTGCAAAGTTGGATGTCCCAACTGGATTTGCATGAGGAGGTTTATATTTATAATTATATACTTACAATAATTAAACAATAAAAATTCTGAAAAAATAGACAGAAACTTGCATATTTAAGATTCCTGCTTAAAAGGTAACATTGCTTTCAAGACTTAAAGCTCTTAAGCTTTAATTATTCTTTTACTCATGAAATTAAAGGTTTTTAAAATACAAATTTAAAAAATCTTGCATATCCAAATGGATTGTCATATGGATGTCCCACAGATTAAAAATGTCCAAAATAAAGAAATGCCTTGTTTCTTCCAATATTTTCTTATCCCATGTTAACTCTCTGGGCAGACGATATGTAGATTCTTTCTAGTCCCCAAACAAGAAAACTTGGAACCGTCTTATGTGAATCCTTCTTGCTCCGTACCTGACCATTCAGCAAATCTCTATTACCTCCAATTGCTTTCTGTTACTTCCTATTCTCACTACCATTTCCTTACCGAGAAATCATCCATAATCCATCTGCTACCAAGACACTCCTACGACTGAAGTCTAGTCTTTACCTCCTCGGTTTCGGAGAAGACACCAACTCCTGTCATCACGACAGCTGAAGCTTTTTATAACTTACCCTCTAGCTCCCAAAACCATTGCCCATAGACCTGATGCTTCAACATCACTTTATACCCCAGGAATTCTGATTTTTCCCCCAGTTTCCTATATGGAAAGTTTGCTTTATACTTTTATATTTTTGTACTATTTTTTGCCTCTCTGCCGAACATTTTCTAACCTTTCTACTTAAGGAAAAAAAATACATTCGGCATCCAAGTGAGGCATTATATTGTTTAGGAAATCTTTGCAGACAATACCTCCCACATGTGTATTCACACATCCTCTAACTAACTTTGTACAATGTGTATGTGCTTGTTTTTGCATTTGTCACCCTGTTCACACAAACATGGGCAGCAGCCTCTCTTTCAGTTCCTGGAAAAACCACATAGTGCATTATTCATATTCCTGTCTTCATAATAAAACAAGGTTTACAAATGGAATAAATAATACAATTTACCGGAAAATGTGATTCGCGTGATAGGGATAGGCAAATGTTAGTGTATTGAAACTGTGAAGAATAGCAGGACAGTATCTTAGAATAGAAGGAACAATAGTTATTGAAGGCAAAGTAGATTAGGATTTTAAAACATGCTGCTGCCCCCTTTGGGTTGTAACCACTTTGCTAGTTGTATGTATTAAGAAGCCCATCTGCTTATTGCTGACTTGGCTAAGATAAGTGAATCGCTTTCTTCTTAAATCCTAGGATACCTTCCTATAGTAATGAGGGTAGAAAGGCCCACAGTTAATGGACTATTCAAGACTTTCTGACTTGGATGCATTTGACCATTGTATAAAGCCCTTGCTGAAGTGCTCTCTCAGGTTTCATCCTTAGTTCCAGATCATTGGACTTTTCTCCTTTCTTGTGGGGTAGCTGTCTTGTTTCCATCTTAATTTTATTCAGTGCTGCATTCTTATTTTTCATAGGCATATTTTTTGGTTGTCTTAACAGATGGCAGCTATGTTTTAAGACTTAACCTATTTAGAAGTAGTTAGGAAACATAACACTATTTATAGGTAAATATGAGATTAAATAGGAGAGCCACTCAAATGAGAACATTTACACATTTTCGTCTACACTGGAATAATGGTACATGTTATAATAAGAAATTTAAAAGGTTCTAATATAATTATTGATGCTTTCAGTATAACAAACTGATTATAAAAGATCCATACTTGATAGGTAGGGTTTTTTTTTTTCTTATCAGATTAAGTTTTAGAATTAAATTTTTGAGGGACTTAGATTATAAATATAATATTAACTTAATTAAAATGATAATTTCCAACAATTCCTGGCACATAGTAAGTCCTATATTTGTTACTATTGAATTAGCAAGTGAAGAACGGTTTTTAACATTTTTCATTATTTTTATGTCTTTGCCATATCTGAAGACAAACATTTAAAAACATTTCTTAATCTGGGGTTGCAGTTCAAGATAGCAGAAAAACAATGATGTCAGAAAAATGCCTTTTCACATCCCCTGATTATTTTACATTCTCAAGAAACTTTCAAATAATTACTACACATTTTCCAAGGAACTTTAACGCCCTACAAGTTTCTCATTCTTAAATATAGTTAATTTTAAGTAAAATTTGTTTTTAAAGAAACAGTTTGGGCACACTACAAAACTACTATTAACTAAGAATTGAGTACATGGCAGTGAGACTACGTATTTTTGAACTTAAGGTTTTGCTAAGGTCAAGTATATATCCCATCTATCAATCAACTATCAATCATTTATTCATCATCCACCCATCCCCCTGTGCAGCACACATACACTGAGTACCCAGTGAAATTGAAATTGGTGAGTCATTGCTTGAGATTATATAATGAATCAACATAGGGTTTGTCCTAAAAAGCTTACACTCCGAAAGATTAGATAAAATGCATATATGAACATAATGGCAGGTAACATTTGTTAAACAGTATAATAAATAGTAAAGACTAGATGCTATGAAATTACCAGGAAGGGTAAACTTTCTAATGGGAGAATGAAGGAAATGCAATAGAAGAGATAGAACTTGAATTTGGCCTTAAAAAAAAAGAGCTATGAACAAAAAAATAGAGAAGATAGGAAAGGAAGATCATTTCAGATAGGAGAAACAGACTGTGGTGTATGTGGTGTCATTCAGATTGGCTGGTGGGCATTTGCGGTTCAGCAAGATTCTCAAGGATAAGAGGAAAGGGAAGTTGGGACTTAGTTTTAGAGATTATCTCTTTGGTACTGTCTCATTATCATACTTGTACTGATTCTTCAAATGCAGTCCTGCCTGCATTTTTATTTAAATCTGTCCCTTTCCTTCATTCCCTCACCTCAGTCAGATCTTTATATTAAGGACAATATTCAGAAGTTACTTCCCTCTTCGATTTGTGTTGCATGCAGACAAAGGAGTAGCACGGTGAGAATGGGACACAGTATTTCACTTTCCCCAACATTCTGAAGCAACTCATTTTAACCAGGCGGCATTTTTGGGAAGATCTATTAAGAGCTATTATGATCTATTAAGAGTCTGAAGCTGTTGGAGAAGAGAAAGGAGGCCCTATATTTGATGGCCTAGTGACTTTTAGAGTAGGCAAAATTCACTCAGGAAGAATAAAAAATAATTTTGAGATAGAATGAGATTGAGTTCCAGGATGTATGGTTTACATCCTGTACAGAAGGGGTTCTAAAGTCATTATATTTTTGAATCAAACGTGGAAAATAACCAATTAATTTATTCATTCATTCATTCACAAATATTTATCAAGTATGTATCATGTGCCAGACACTGTTTCAGCCAGGAGAGACAGAGTAGTGAATAAAAACACATAAATATATGTCTCCCAGCCTCATGAAGCCTTAACTGAAATGGAGAAACTCAACCAATAAGCTACAGAGAAATAATCTTTATATTATATCTGCTAGTGGTAAATCCTATAGAGGAAGCTTTTTAAAGGTAAGAGGAGTTGGGGATATAAAGTGTCAGCAATGATACTTTAAAATAGAATGGTTGAGGAAGGTGTCAGATGTGCTGATCTAAGCAAATGCTTGAAGATTGTGAAAGAGTGAGTCCTGGGAAAAATATTCCAGACACAGGTACTATGAGTCCAACAGCCTTTGGGGGGAGCAGATGGACTCAGTTGTCCAGAGAAGAGCAAAGAGGGAAATGTGTCTGAAACTGAGTGAGTGAGAGAGACAGAGACAGGAAGAAAGAGAGCATTAAGGGTCATGCCAAGGAGGTGACATAGGATCCTGAAGGACGTTTAGATTGTGGCAAAGATTACAGTTTCTCCTCTGAGTAAGATAGAGACACTGGAGGATCTTGAGAAGAGAAGTGGCGGGATCTGACTTACATTTTCGGGGTCACCTTGCTTGAGAATAGACTATGGTGAGTAGAGAAGTAGAAGAGGTAGTTGAGGGCAATTTTGAGTGAGAAGAAAGTTGACAGCAAAATGAACGGTCTACAGCAAGAGTTCACGATCAAGGGGTACAGGTCCCAGAGAAAGAGCATTCAACAATTCATATGCACACAAAGCACTGTCAGTTTGGTCTTAATTTAGCTCTAATAAAATATGCAGTATGAATAATGAATATGGATGCATGGATATTAATAAAATCTACATTCTTTAAATGCATACTGATTTTATAAAGAGTATTGTATCATTATGAACTGTCTTAATCAATGAATTCTTAAAGAACAACTACTACAATATAGGGGACCTAGAAGTTTTGTTATTAAAGTTTTAATTCATTAAAAGTTGGAAGCCACTGTGTTAAATAAGAGGACTTGACCTTTGGATGAAGTTTTTCTTCATTTTCAAAAGGAAAGCACGAGAAGTGGCCACCTATTTGGGGTAAGACAGTAGATTGGCCAATATTAGTATATTTCCTGCTGTATCCTTTGTCTCCCTTTGCAGGGGTTAAAGGTGATTATGGAGGGGCAGCGATGCCTACGGAGATACCGGGAAGGATGACACAAGTGTCAGTGTCACCACTGTTGGATCCCATTTTCTTAAACCTCAAGATCTGGTAGCACTTGGAGGTCTTGGAATTTTCCCAAAGCAATAAAATATGTCCATTTAGATATAACCTGTAGTTCCTACTCCATCCAGTGAGAACTGTGCTATTGTCATAGTGATAAGTGCACAACACAAATATGAGGAAAGAATTTCAATCAAACATATACACACATATATGATTTTACATAGTCATTGAGAAATTTGATTATTGCTGGTTTCCCAAACCATGCTTTGTAGCTTATTAAGGACTTTAAGAATGAAATGTATTTTAAAATGGTGCTCTTTTTATTGCCGTCCAGAATTGTCAGAAAATTGGGATGCTGATGATAAATAGCATTGGACAAACATCACTATTTTTTCTAAGTTTGAGAAAAACTTGCTGGAACATTGACAGAATTTATTAAATTAAGCAAAAATAATCAATCACTTTACTGTTTTTAATAAATATATAGACATAGGGGCGCCTGGGTGGCACAGCAGTTAAGCGTCTGCCTTGGGCTCAGGGCGTGATCCCGGTGTTATGGGATCGAGCCCCACATCAGGCTCCTCCGCTATGAGCCTGCTTCTTCCTCTCCCACTCCCCCTGCTTGTGTTCCCTCTCTCGCTGGCTGTCTCTCTCTCTGTCAAATAAATAAATAAAATCTTTAAAAAAAAATAAATAAATATATAGACATAAGCATGTGAACTTTTGTGACTATTTAGCTTAAATCCTCAGGTTATTGGTCAGAATGAAGAAGTTGCATTTGCTTACAGTTTCCGTTTTGCCCTATTTCCAGCCCCTACTTTTTGCTAGCATCCACTAAAATAAATCACACTGTAACTACTATCAATATATTTTTGTTTCCTGGGAGAGCCCCCTTGACTAAGGCATGTCCTCTATTTCAAGGTCAGTGCATTAATGACAGCACATTACCCTGGCGATTCAGTCCAACCCCTTAGCTTGCAAAATGTTGAAATTTTGCTAAAAGCAATTCTTGAATTAATTGTAACTCTTTGGCCAGTTCAGGCTCAAATGATCCCAGCTGGATTTGCCAAATTGGACGGTGCAGAACAACCACAAAAAATGAAGCCCCTTTTAAAAACTAGGCTGCGTTCCACTTTGCTCTAAGAATGGCCACAGAGCACAGCTTTCTTTCCTGCCTCCTGAATCGCTTATGGCACAACACAGGGTGATCTTGCCTATTGCTGCCCATGCTCCCTCTTTGTCTCCTGACACTGGAAGCTCTTTTTTTTTTTTTTTTTTTTTTTTTGGTCTGATACTTCCACTCCATGATCAAATTAATTTATATCCGCCCCTCAACTTGTCTTCTTTCAGAACTCCACTTTAATTAGAAACAAATCTTTGTATTAGATAAGCAACAAAGACAGCAATGTAGGGGAAAAGTTTGATGGGAATCTGTCCACATTATTTACCAAATGGTTCGCTATTTCCAAGCAGCTGATGACAGACCAGTCATCAATCCAAAGGCATTTCCAGAGAGACACATAAAAACTTTACTGCTTAACAGAGCTCAAAATATCCACCTGTCTCTCTGACTAAAGTGCAAGCAGAGACTATTCTGCTGATGCTGGGGATCTTCTCTTATCTTTTACACGGGGTATCGCTATCTGATGTTAATTATATTGTTGATGTTTCTAATTCTTGTTTCGACTGGAATTTTTTTTTTTTTTTTTTTTACTTCAGGTTTGGGTAATTGAGATGGTGGCGCAAATAAGCCAGGTCATGGAAAATGCGTGTGAATATGTACGTGGGAACACGTGTGTGTTCACGGAGAACTCTGCGGACCCTGCAAGGTCAAACCAAAAATGCACTCGCACATTCTGCATTTCTACTTACTTTCTTGATCACTTTGACTCCTCACTAATGGGCAGTTTATTACTCTCTTCTCAAGAAATCCCTTTCCCTGTACTGAAAGCACAGTTGAGCAAGGGATTAATCGGGGCTTCTACAATCAAATGCTGAGAAAACCGGAGTCCGATTATTGTGTCACCATTGTAGCTTCTTGCTGCTACACGGTATTTAGCACAGGCTCACTGAGTGGGACCACCTCTCAAAAGGCAGTTTTCCCCAGAAGCAGGCAGGCCCACATGGATATAGTTAGCTGATCTTTGACAAAGGTGCAAAAGCAGTATGAGGAAGCAAAGATCGTCTTTTCAACAAATGATGTTGGAACAACTGGACATCTGCATACAAAATAAAACAAAACAAAACAAAAAAACGGATCTAGACACAGACCTTACACCCTTCAAAAACTTAACTCAAAATGGATCACAGACCTAAATGTAAATGCAAAACTATAGAACTCCTAGAAAATAATACAGGAGAGCATCTAGATGACCTTGGGTTTGGTGATGACTTTTTAGATACAACAAAAGCACAATCCATGAAGGAAAAAAATTTATAGGGTGGACTTCATTAAAATTCAAAATTTTTGCTCTGCAAAAGACACTTTCAAAAGAATGAGAAGACAACCCGCAGATGGGAGAAAACATTTGCAAGATATACCTGATAAAGGTCTGTTAGTCAAAATTTACAAAGAACTCCTAAGACTCAATAATAAAACAAAGAACTCGATAAGAAAATGGACCAAAGACGCCACGTGGTGAGGGCCAACAGGCTCCTCACCAAAGAAGATATACAGAGGTTAAATAAGCATCTGAAAAGGTGCTCTGCATCGTATCTCATCAGGGAAATGAGAATTAAAACAATGAGCTAGCGCTACACACCTGTTGAAAAGGCCAGACTCCAGAACAGTGGCAACACCAAATGCTGGCAATGATGTGGACCAATAGGGACTCTCATTCTCTGCTCGTGGGAATGCAGAGCGGTATAGCCCCTGTGGAAAATGGTTTAGCATTTTTCTAGAAAACTAAGCATACCATATCATCTAACAAACATATTTCTTGGTATTTACCCAAAGGAGTTGAAGCCTTATGTCCGCACAAAACCTCACACATGTATGTCTTAGAGGCTTTATCCATATTTGCAAAAGTTTGGAAGCAATTAAGATGTCCTTCAGTGGGTGAATAAATTATGAATAAACTATGGTACACCGAGACAATGGGATATTGTTGAGTGCTAAAAAAAATAAGCTATCAAGTCCTGAAAGATCACGGAGGAAACTTAAATGCCTATTACTAAGTGAATGAAGTTAATTGAGAAGGCTGCGTACTGTATGATTTTGTGGGAAATGCCTGTACTTTCTGTTCAAAATTGCTTTGTACCTTAAACTTTTCTAAAATAGTAAACTCTATTTTTAAAAAGGCAGCTTTTTTTTTTTTTCTGTTTCTGCATACATGCACCTGTGAGGTGTCATCATGACACTGAGGTGTCAGTAAGAGCATGGGGGCCGACCTAGCATCCATTCCTCTTCATCTGAGGCTTACGGTTCTCCTTGCCTCTGTGCGACTCCAACCTATAACAGTTAGGGTGGCATACTTTTCTAAAGAACACTCTTAGAATGAGTGTAAGGTGATTTTCTCATACCTCTAGCATGTTAAAGGTGTGTGTGTGTGTGTGTGTGTGTGTGTGTGTGTGTGTGTGTTTATGCGGGTTGATTGATTCATATCTAAAAACATATGCTCACATATTATATATGAGCTCATACACTAAATAATTGGATCCATCATGCCACTGGCACTTTTGGCAATGAAACAATAGCATTATAGTGTGCAAGCTACCACAAGACTTGATCTTTTCCCCTAATCTACATCAAAGGAAACAAATGATTATTATACTACTCAAATACATATTTTGAACTCTTGAAGAGTCATCATATACCACGTGCAACTCTGGGTACCAATCTTATTTATATACATTTTTAATGCAATGATCTACTTTAAATTGTTTGTGACCATTAGATGAGAAGGAAAATGTGCAGCAAATTGGATACCGTCTAAAAATCCAGTAATGATTTTATAAAAAAAATATATTATGCTGTGACACATTAGGCTTTTATACAAAGTGAAATCACTGTGCTGGAACCATAGACATTTAATAAAAATAAAGGAAAACCTGTTAAAGGCAAATACTTTAGTATACAGTAATATCCTTTCACCTTTCCTTGCAATTTCTCCACTTGGCACAAAGAATCCTGATGCTTTTAAGTGTTTTTATGTAGCAGGCAGAATGGATTTTTCAATATATCTTGATTCCCAGAGGCTTTGCAGGTTTTGCAAACCTATGGAAAACCATAATTTGTGTAAGTGTTATTTTCTTATATGGATGTCATTATTCCATAGAGATGAGCTGGCTGAGTGGACAGAGCATCACATTTTCTTCTCTGTAGTATATTCAGAATCTAGTTCTAAAGACTAAAAAGTTGAATAAATGAAGAACAGTATGAAAATTAACAGAGCAGAGAAGTCCTAACTGAGGGAAAATAAATGGTTTCATAAATTGCGAATCCGGGCTGTGTAAGAAGTCACATACAGGCCTAAAGACACCCAATAAAAGTTTCTTCTTCTATCTCAGGATTTGATATTCTGGTATCAGAGAGTCCCCATGTCATTATTTGTGGTACAGAACACTGTAACTAGTGATAGCTGGCCTAAGTAATGGTTTGAAGCAAATTTAGTACCCCCCCCACTTTCATTTATGCACTACTGTGTGGATCCCATTATGAGTTGAATCCTGGCTTCCAAAAATTCCCATGTTGAAGCCCTGAACCTCAGGATAAAATGTTATCTGGAGATAGGGTCTTTACAGAGGTAACCAAGTAAAATGAGGTCATTAGAATAGTGATTTTCAAATATGATAGGTGTCCTTATAAAGACAAGAAATTTGAAGGCAGAGATGCATACAGGGAAAGTATCATGTAAACTTGAAGACAGTCATTTATAAGCCAAGAAGCAAGGCCTGAAACAGATCCTTCCCTGACAGCCCTCAGAAGGTACCAACGCTTACAACAGTCTAATGTCAGAATTCTAGCCTCCAGAACTGACACAATAAATTCTCTTCCTTAAGCCACTCAGCTGGTGGTATTTTGTTAAGGCAGTCTTAGTAAAATGCTACAGACACCTAGTATGTGACATAATTTTCTAGGTGCTGAAGAGACAGAAATAATGAACATAATTCATACCCTGAGGGACTTGTCCAGTAAAGAGAAAAAAATAAGCACACAGACAAATGCAATCATTGTGACATTTGCTACTCAGAGGAATATCTAAGACGTTATAGGTACATAGTAGAGAAGGAGACTAACTCAGCAAAGGTGACCAGGGAAGTCAGAGCTCCGTCTTAAAAATCAAAGTGCGTTGATGAAGGTAGAGAGCAGGAGACAGTCTAAAACGTAAAGACGATGAATTGTAAGTGCACAGCCCAGGTGGTATAGGACACTGTAGATCCTTTTGGAAGAAGTAAGCGGGTTCAGCTTGTAGCTATTACAGGAACAGTCTTTGTAAAGATAAGCAGATGCCAAGGTGGAACAACTTTTTGCTGTTTTTGTTGTTAAGGCATAGGAGATCATGTTGAAGGTTTGAAATGAACGATGTAAAGTGGGAATGTACAAGACACAAATATGGAGTTAAACTGGGAAAAGGACAGCCAATTTGGTCGCTATTCTTATAATTAAATGATGAGGATATTGACAAATCAGGTGTATGTATGGAAAAGGAGTCTGTAATCTACAAACGGGGAAATGAGTTTACAATGGTTTAGCCATTTATTCAAGATTACATAACTGATCAATGGCGAAACTGAAATTTCAAGTTATGTCTGATCCAGAACCTGTTCTTAGACTGCTCTACTAGACTGCTTCTGAAAATGTGCGCTGCAGGAAACAGTGGGACCGTGAGACACCAGAGAGGCGGAACAGGGCAGTGTTGAGCAGAAGACAGGATGGGCACGCGTATCTGGTTTGTGGCCAATATGATTGGAAAGTGGACCACAGTCTGATCAACCAGCTTCAGGACTGAGAATTAGATTCCAGTGTAAAGAGAGGTGGCTCCTGAAGAGAAGTCTTGAGCTAGCATGGTGAGGGGCCCTAAATTAGAATCTATGCGCAAGAAATCCGGAACCCATTTGGCTATTTCGAAGGTGGTCCTTAGATGCTTCCTAACCATGTAACAAGTGTGAAATGTTACTGCACGTTTCCGGATTTGAGGCAAGTCCACAGTGAGAGAGAAATTTAGAAAGACATGAGCAATGTACAGTTTGATTTTCTATCTAATTTTTATCGGTTATAATTTTTCCTAAAACTCTCATCTTCTTAGATCTTTAATTATGAACTTAAGTGGAGACCTTTATTAATTACGAGATGGATTCAGAATGTCAGATTTTGAATAGTACCTTTCTGAGAGTAGAATATTGTATTTCACAAGATGTACTCACCAATTTATTCGATGGAAAATTAGAATCTCAGGGCTCAGGTTTGGGACTTGTACCAGTCAGGACAGGCTACCTTCTGAAACAAACATCAACTATCAGATACATTAGCTATTCTGAGGTAACACACAACCCACCAATCTCATAGGTTTAAAGGAATATTGATTTATTTCTCTGGAGACTGTTGCACCGGCAGCTATGTGCTTTATGCATCAAGTGACCCACAGCATTTCTACTGTCATGTCATTGGTCAAAGCAATTCACATGGCCATAGCTAACTTAAAGGAGGAAAAAAAGAACATTTTCCCCATGCATCCAGAATAGAAGAATAAAAATATTTGTGAGCAGCAGTACGGTCATCTACAGAAACAACTCAGATATTTCAGGGACTTAAATAAGAAAAGAATGTAGTTCTCCTGTCACAATATCAGATTACTTGGGTAGTTAGCTGGGCAGTGTTGGGTGTGTGTGTGTGTGTGTGTGTGTGTGTGTGTGTGTGTTCATTCAAGTGATCTGATTACACAATCACTGGGAGCCAGAGACCTCTTGACCATTTTGACTTCATTCTGCCCCAGAGTTTTTATTCAGGTATTAGTTTGGGAGGAACAGTGAGGACCACACATAGAGATATTCTGTGGCCCAGGGCTGGGTGTAGTGGCATCTGTTCTATTTATATTCCACTGGCCCAAATGCAGTCATCCAGCCACACGTAACTGTAAGAGTAGTTGGGAAAGTTCTGTAGCTATGCCCAGGAAGAAAAGCTGAACAGATTTTTGGTAGCCATTTGCAGACTGGATGGATTCCAAGTCTGTAAGCCAAACAGCTGACTGCCACTTTGTTCTGATTTCATAGAAAGTAGGCCCTTTAATAGAGACAAGAGGTCACTGGTCATTTTAGAAAAATCAACAAAACCTCTTAACACTCTGTGTTTAAGAAGGCAAAATGAATTAGGAAATTGATTTGAGAGAAATATGCTCCTCTCTCTCAACTACAAACCTTCCTGATAACCTGAGTATGTAAAGAAAAAACCTTCTATTTATTAAAGTAATCCCATTTTTATTTTAAGGAAAACCTATTGTCTGCTACAAAGGGCCTTTTAACTCAGGAAGAGAATACTAATTTAAGGGATAAATTAATATATGTTCCCTTTGTGCAGAGGGCCAGAAACCAGATGAATGGGAAGGCTATTTTGTTAAATAGTTTTCTAGACTATTATAATCTTAGCAAAGTANNNNCAGGAATGGAGATTTGTTCATTTCTTTGGAATGAGCATGAGAATATGGGTCTATTGTATGTAATAAATGTTATTTGAGTAATTCCATATGGCAAATTTTGTCTGGTCTCAAAGGCAGTGGGAGGACCATTTTCCTGTAGGAAATGTGATAAGAAAATGAACATTCTCTAGTATTTGCTATCTTTTGATTATAACAGACTTTGCCTCAGAATGGACAGGGCTTCGATTTTCACTGAGTATACTAAAATATATCTTGAGGTTACTATTAACAATTCAGGAATGCTTGTAAGAAAATGTGAGGGTATTTCTCTGTGAATTGCTCTGCACCCAGGGTCCATATTAATTTTAGATATTGTACATAGCTCTATTCAGGGAAACTCACCTTATGCATATCTGCCTTAGGCTACAATGACTATGGGAAACAGTTTATTTTATAATTTTAATATAGCCTCAGACTACGATAATTAGAAATGCTAGCAATAGTGTTTTGATTGTATAATTAGATGAAATGAAATTCTACTTAGAGCTTACATAGAGATTTCATCCAAGATATTCAAAGTGTTTGCTAATATTAATCAATGGCATAATAGTTGATTCTGCAGGACACAAATACAGAGATTCCCTCATGAATCTGGACATTGTTTTCATTCTATATCCTTGACTATTGATTTTATGAGCAGATAGATCTTCTATTATGTGGCCGTACCCTCTATTCAAACTAGCATATTTCTAACTGTAAATTAAAATGCCATTAAAACAAATATTTGCAAATACCATGTTTTGAGAATCTACTCTTAGCTAGTCATTGTTTCAAACACTAGGTATAAATACTCCTAGTGAGTAAGTACCATGCAGTTCATCTTCAAATCTTAGAGAAATGAGGAACTAAAAATTACTTGCCAAAGTCCATACAAGTATTAAGTAGGGATTGAACCCCAGGACTGAATGGCCACCATTTTCTTACCAATCTATCACACAGACACACAGACACACACACAGACACACACACAGACACACACACAGACACACACACACACACACACACAGAGTTATGACCACCAATTTAAAATATAATAGGCAGCAGAGGAAGTTGAAACTAAACAAATACTGGTTTTATCTCCTCGATGTTGGGAATTAGACTCTTTAAAGCTAACAACCCAGCAATCTGCAGCACCTCTTGGGATCATTAGTTACTTGGTAACACTATCAAGGTTTCCCATGTAATGCCTTCATTGGTGTATTTTCTTATCCGGAAAGCCTGTACTCCCCTTCTCTGCCTGATAAACTCCACTCTTCTCTTCCGTTTCTTCACTTTTTCTTTTAATCCTTTGAATAATTCATTGCTCCTATTGTGTTCTCTTTGCAGTTTGTATTTGTTAGAAATTTGTCACATTATTGTTTGTTATTTAAATGTTCATATTCCCACCTGGATTGTGAGTCCCTTGAGGAACTCCTCAGTGCCCTTCACAATTGTTGCTCTTAGTTAGTGGCTTAGTAAAAGTGTGATGAATAGTTCTCACTGGTGTAGAGTAAGGGGATAGTATGTTGTGGAGAGGACGCCATAATTGTGTGCCCCTTATGTGGACCTCTATTTCCTCTTCTGCAAATAGAGGATGTTGGGCTGAGTACCTTCCACTGTTATTTCTAAATTAACTGTTGTCTGATGAATCCGAGTGCTATGTTTCACTGTCAGTAAGAAGCATACGTAGAAATCAACTGAGAGATATGACCTTTTGCTGTATTTATTTTTTACATTTCTACTGTATCAAGCAATAATAGAACTCAAACCTTCTCTATCATGATAAAAGTCAAATGTCTATAGATATAGGAGGGAAGAGTAATTTCTATATGTAATTCTAATATCCTTTTGCTGTGATAATTGAGAAGCCATCAGTTGAAAATAAACTTTCTATTCTAAATATTATATGTACACAATTGATGAACGAAAATTAGTCCTTATATTGATATGTATCTTAGCATTTAAAATAAGCTGGATCAGAAACTGTAACTGTGATCAGAATCTTATGAGTTTCATCTTTCCCATCCTTTTGCCCAGTAAACTTGAGCAAATCATTTAAAACTAAGAGCCTGCTTTCTACTATGTGCGGGTAAAAATTCAAATGAGCCAGATCTTCTTTAAGTTTACTTCCAGGTTGGAAGTCCTTTGGTTCTTTCAAAATTACTTTATTTAGATAAATATGTCAAAGGATTCCAATTTATCATTTTAGGGATTTCCTTTAAAATCATATTATAATTGTTTGTTTTGAAAATGAACAGAGTCAAAATCATATTTCCATTCATTTTGTCAATAAGAATACAGATATTTGCAGATGACTGGACACACATACGGCAGGAAATAGAGTTTCACCTAACTGACCCAAAGTAAATAAACCATAATTACTTGCCATGTACTCATCTAAAATACTTGATTTCAAGAGCTGCAGGGCAGGGGGTGAAGGATGCAATAAAGTACTTGTTGTTTGGCCAGAGTAATGTATTAAATACATTAAAATAATTATTTTCCCCACAAGAACAAACCCCATACAATTTCTGGCTCTCAAGGTCCTTTCCTTATTCCATAATGGCAGATCTTCAACGCTCTCAAAGAAAGACCATAAATTTGCGAGCATAAATATGATAATGCTCCCACAAATATGCTTGGAGCTTATTGGATAAAAGATCTGTCCTTGGTACCTTTTAGCAAAAGGCTAATTTGACCCTGAATGTGTTGCTGATGAAATTCCAGCTGTTGATTCTGCATTGAACGAACTGGACACACAGACTTCTGTAGAGTGCAAAGTATATGAAGGGAAGAACACAAAGGAGACTTAGAATGTAGTTTTTATTACCTATCCAATGTAGTGTTGAGAGTTGGTAAATGATAATATATCTTTTTTTAAATTAGCACAAATAAAGTTAAGAAGGTTAGACAGTAAGGAGTGGGGAACCAAGGGCCAAAAATATTTTCTTCACTGGGTTCATCCCAACTTGCTAAAGTGCCTCTTTTAAGAGGTATTTATAGCAAGGTCTAAACCATATTAGTGACTTGAGTTTTAAATGCAAACGCTTTTCTTAATATGACTGTCTGCATTCAAAGCAGAGCTCAGTGCCTAAAAGCTGGTCAATAAACATTTTAGTACTGCTCTTTTCCAGTGATCTGAATTCAATAATGTTACCTTTTCAGAAGCTGCAAAATGAAAAGTGAAAGAATGATTTATGAAGCTTGGCTATGCATGGCCAGCTAAGAAAGCTTTAACTGATGCTTGCAGGATTCTCTTTAATGAAGTACAAGTTGCCAAGATAAGTTTAGGTAAATGAAGCCTCTGTCACATTATGTTAACAGTGAAAGAAATGACAGACATAGCTCAGCAGAGGGAGGTTAGTGCAGAACGGTGGTGTCAGACAACGTAGTCTAGGTAACTGCACAAAGATGGGGCAGACGCATTAGCGTTATTACTATAAACAAGTCCATAATACCACAACACATCGTGGGATCCGTTCAAATTAAGCATAGCAGCTTTCTTTGTTTAAGTTGTCACTTAGCCCGCAAGCAGGTCAGAATTCTGAACCATCAATTCCTTTCAAGTAAAAGCTCCCATATTAGGCACCAACTCCTATTTAGGTGGTACTGTTAACCTTAAAACCCCTACTGTTTTGTGTTTTCAATAATTTCTTAAGGCGATGTCTGAATACTTTGTTGAAAATGTTACTTTCAGGGCTATGATTTAAACGAGTGAATTGTCACCCCTTCATATCTCTGGTTTCCTCGGTTTGAATGCAAACTGGAATCCTGAATACAATGGATTGGGTGACTCAGCTGTGTCCCCTATGCAAAACAATAGGGGCCGGGGCTGGAAATTTAAGACGTATTTATGATTTCACTTGAGAAGGGTCTGGGGATTGACTTGGCTTGAAAGGAGTAATTGCCTTGCATACATCTTGGAATTCGTCTGTGGGAAATGCTGGATGCCTTACCCTCACACCCAGAAAGAGTCAAGGATGGCAAGAGGGAGTTAATTGTTCAGTGACATTAAATTTGCCTAACAAATAAAGATTAGATTTCCCGTCTAGATTTCTTTTTATGTATCATTTTTTTTAAACCCACATTAACGAAAATAGGAAAGCATGTATAAAAAGCACACAGACACACACACACACACGGACACACACACATACACACGGACACACACACAGAGGCTGAGAGAAAAAAAAATAATACAAAATTCAAAACCAAGTGTGTTGGGTAGCCATCATAAGAAAATATCCACGCTTTCATTTCTGACACTGAATAGAGAAGTGCTTCTAGGACTTGCTTCTATTGCGAGCCGAGCTGCAGTCAGAAATGTATGGACCGTTCTTCCTGCAGAGGCTCGAGAGCAACTTCCTAAAGAGATGGATGTTAGACTTTCATGACAATCATGAAACTATATTTTTGAAATGGCACGTGGTACCTAGTGATGGACTATATAGTGTTAATTGTTCTATTTTAAAACTTTATCTCTGTACATTTTCTTAATATCTGATTTTTAAAATGTAATTTTTCTTTGACCTACTCTTATCCATACTTTCCCATTTTCCTTCCTTCCTCCCTTCCTTCCTCCCTCCCACTCTACCTCTTTTTTCTTTCTTTCTTTCTTTCTTTCTTTCTTTCTTTCTTTCTTTCTTTCTTTCTTTCTCTTTCTTTCTTTCTTCCTTTCCTTTCCTTTCCTTTCCTTTCCTTTTCTTTCTTTCTTTCTTGAACCCTGGCATTGGGACCGCCAATTTTATTATGAGCAGGGGTAGAAGGTTGCTGAAGAATGTTATAAATGGTGGTTTGGGTCTGGGTTTATCTACAAATGCCTATACGATAAAACAAAAATATGCCATTTGCAGAGCAGGCATTGCTTGTAGCTGATTGATACCAGATAAAGGGCAGTCTGGACAGGATAAGGAAAGTAGTTTAGAATATTTCATTTGCAAAATAAAATATTAGAGGAAAGCACAATATGCAAGCCCTAAAATAGAATAACTGACACATATAAACATTTCACTACCCTGTCTCACTTCCCATTTTTAGAAGTCCGTGGCCCAGTTAAATCTTAGTTTGTTAATTGCAGGTATCAAGCATCTTCTACAATAAAGTTTTTTTCCCCCACTAAATCATTTAAAGGAACTAAATGCGGACTCCAGCACAAGATAAAGAAAAAAAATGTCCAGCAGGATGTGCTCAGGGATGCAGTACCATTCACTCCGGGCTCTTATGCACGTCTTAGAGGCCTCCGGTCCCACCTACCTAACAACCCACCCCTTTAATAATGTGGTACACACAGCCCATGATAAACACTATGCTCCATAGTCCCCCTCGTATGCTGTCACGCCAGCGTTTTAGATACCCAGTGTCTCAACAGGACCATGGCCTGTCCCTTTTTATTGCCAGATCACCATATTTCTGTATTGATACAGGCACACAGTTGCCCAGAGGGTTTCAACTAAAACACACTGAGCTTCTAAACAATGGGAATTAGGTTGGAAAATACACTTTATGTTTCCACGTCCTGTATGGTGACCTTCTAGCATTACTCATGTGCCCCAAGACTCACCAAACTTACTGATTTCACTCCTCAAGGCTCTTGAGCCCAATTGCCAGGAGACTGTTTGGCATTAATCCTTGACCCTTCAAAGATGGCCACTGTGACCTCTTCACCACACCTTTTTCTGCTTCTGTTGTGCCAGGTTTTTTCATTCCCCTTAACTCACCAGGATCCTCCCTGCTCTGGCATTTAAAAAATGTTCTTACTTGGGGCACCTCGGTAGCTCAGTTGGTTAAGCGTTCAGCTCAGGTCATGATCCCAGAGTCCTTGGATGGAGTCCCGTGTTGGGCTCCCTGCTCAGTGTGGAGTTTGCTTATCTCTATATCCCTCTCCCCTCCCTTTTTCCTTCTCCCCTCATGCTTGCTGTCTCTTGCTCTCAAAAAAATAGATAAAATCTTTTTAAAAAATTATGCTCTCACTTTTGTTGGAACGAGTCACCCTCTCCTCACCTAGTTAACTCCTACAATCTTTCTAGTCTCGGTTTCAACATCACTTCAACTTCTATAATAATACAGACAAAATATTTCTTCTGTGTTTCTTTTTCATAGCAATCATAACAAGAACAACTACTTTTTGAATTATTTTAAATGTCTGTTTTCTCCACTAAACTTTAAGCTTCATGGTGTCAGGGGAAAATGTTTGCCATACTTAACTACTGCATTTTTAGTCCTACAAATTCACTGAGTACTTAAGAAAATTTGAAAATGAATGAATGAAGGAATATACATATGTATAAATAAATTAGTAAAATGCTCTTTATATATATATTAAACTGCTTTTTCAACTTTTTAAAAACTTAATTTACACTTTCCTTATAGATTTGAAAATGCCCATCGACCTGTCCTTTACTACAATGAGTGTTAGTGGTTTTTTTAAAATGTTTATTAGGTAAGTGAAAAATGTGTTATTTCTCTATGTTTCCTTGATCGTTAATGATGTCAGTATTTTTCATGTTTGTAATAACAATAATTTATCTATTTATGCCCTTAATATGTTTTTGAAATTTTAATTATTTTAGTCATTGATTTTTTAATCTGCATTTGTTAAGAATATCGATCATTCATTATCAGTTTCTTGCAAAATTTTCATCCAGTTTGTCATGTTCATGTCATTGTCATTTAAAAATACTTTATGTTTTAGAGTAGCTTTAGGTTTACAGAAAAAATGAGCAGAGAGTTCAAATACTTCATTTGCACCCTCTTTCTCCTGCACTCAGTTTTTCTTGTAATTAACATCCTACTGTAGTATGGTACATTTGTTGTAATTGATGAGCTGATATTGGTGCATTATTATTAGCTGACATCTGTAGATTACTTTAAGGTTCTATAAATTTTACCAAATGTATGATGACATGCATCCGCCATCATAGTACGACATAGAATAGTTTCATTGACCTAACAATCTCCCGGGCCCCACCAATGGGTCCCTCCCTTCCCCTCTCCTGCACTCTTCCATAGTTGAGCTGGTAGACTGGAGGATTGTGGACTGGACATCTGTCATTTTCAGCTTTATTGTGTTTGTACTCTTAGGTGGAATATGGAAGCTTTAATATTTTATGCGGTGAAATCTATCACATGAGAATTCCCTTCCACACATCTAATCATTAAGTTTAAAAAGATATTCCAATAGAAATGAAACTGTTTTTGTATCGTATTTACTAAATTAAAGTGAGTTTCCTAATTAGAAAATAAGCAGCTTGGGAGCAGGAAATGACCATAACACACAGAAAAATGCCCCAGCAGGGACCTTATTTTTGGACACAGCACAGATCCTAAAATTGTAACCACACATATTTATTGGGAAAAACACCATAAAAAGAGTACTTCAGACATATGAACAGAGCACTTTACTAATCTTGAGATTGTCTTTTCTCCCTTTGAGAACAAAGAAGGACAAAATAGCTCAAAAGATTCTTAAACTCTCTCTTCTGGGCTGAAACACCTAAACTAAATCCTAAAGACCTGTTCCTCACAGTAGTATACTGAATGTACAGATACTCAGGTTTAAAGGCTTCTGAGTATCTCTTGACAGGGGAGGGTTTTAAATAATGACTGATCTTCCTGTCTGCTGGTTTGCCTTTCTGATTCCTCCATGACTTCGGTGACTTCTTCAGAATGTCCAGGACCCACCCATTGTGGTCACATGCCCACCCAGTTTTGCAATCATTTCCTCTGTGTACCTATCTTCATTGCTAGAATAAGAGCTCCTTGAGGGCTGAGGCTATGGCTAATTCAAACTTGCTTCTTCTTTGTTTCCTAGCACTGAATTTGACATAGAGCACGTCTTTTATACCTCGGGCTCTCCAAGTGAAACAACAAATATAATAAAAATATGAAAGAAATACTGAAATCCATTAAGCAGGGAATAAATTTCATTTTTAAAGGCATTGGCATTCCTTCAAAATATTCATGTAACATCTTCTGTTGCATTTTTCCAACCTCCTCAGAAAAATAAAGATGTAAAAACAGAGCCAATTATGTTCAAACAAAGCAAGAGTGTTTAGGAGAAGGTTCTAAATTCATTATTTAAGGAATTATGCTTCCACAACCCTATTTCTATCTAACAGTTCTGCTGCTTTCAAACTCACTAATCTGTTAGCTGCAGCCTGACTAGGCAACATAAAAAGATTCTTACACATTCCTGGACAGTATGATTATCATGATACAAGAACTTCATAGTTCTAAACATTACCGTTTATATTAGACTTGTTATAACTCACAAACCCAGAGATTTTTCTTTATTTCTCCAAAGGAAAAGCATGCCAGAATACATTGCATTTAAAAGATATTTTGTTTTTATTGGTGTTTCTTCCTTTAACAAATCACTGTTTTCCTATGTGTGTGCATATCTACACACATATAATAAGATAGCTGCTCTGTATTGAGTGCTTATGATAGGCGCTGGGCTAAATGGCTCTTCTGTATTATTTCATTAAATCCCCACAACAAGTCTATTAGGTAAGATTGCTATTCTTTTCATTTTACAAATAAGAAAATCAAAGCCCAGTGAGACTAAGTTGCCCAACGTTATATGGACAAACACATACTAAAATGAGGATTCCAAATGGAGTGTGCCGAATTCAAATGCCTTTGGAAAAATGACTCTTTACTTGACTAAAAATAATTTTGCCTGATTGCCCAGCACAAACTCTGACTTAACAGGGACAAGGATAAATTGAATATTGATTAGTATACCAAATCTATAGCACATGGAGTGAGGATTTTTCTTTTGTTTGTATGGGACGAATGTCCTGACTTAGTTGTCAGTGAAGTTGTAATGCTATGTGTTTATGTCCTTATCTATTCCGCACATTAGAATTGTCTCATTCAATCATCTCCGTTCAGACTTTTGTGGGATTTCAATGTAATGGTTACTAGTTGTGAGCATGGAACATTGAGCAAGATTTCCTGGCTTGAATGTCAATTTTGCTACTTAGTAGCTCTTGACTTCAGGCAAGTTACCTCTTACTGCTTCCATCTCAACATCCCTGTAAAGGAATAATAATAGCTCCTATTCTGTAGTGTTTTGAGGTTAATTTAGTTTTTATATTTACAGTGCTTAGAATGGTGCCAGGACATAGAAAAAAATCAACAAATCGAAGCTGTGTTTCCTGTTTAAAAAATAACAACATCCTCTTTTTGACTCTACAGCAGGTGTGGGAGCAGGAAAGGATGGAGAATGGAAAGCAAAGGAAGGAACCCAAAGTAGACAGAAAGCTTNNNAGCAGGACAATAGTTCAACAAGACCACAAAGACATAGTTTAGTTTATTACAACTGTTTTATTTCAAAGTGTCCTTGTCCCCCATCAGTGGCTCGGCCAAGAGTCAAGCCTCAATCATCAGTTTCTAGCTGTGGCCCAGTTGGCAAGGGTGCTTCTGTGAAAAGCCATTGCAGATTTTAGGTAGCAAGTCACCAGTGTGTGAGGGCTTTCTCCTCCGCCTGCCATTCTCTGGTTGCCCTGGCACACCTTTAGATCCCAAGTATTTCAGGGAATTCTCTTCTGCTTTTGGGAAGTTTGACTTAGCTCTATAGTCTCCTGCTCTTTGCACCTTCAGTATTTATCAAAGCTCTCCAAGGGGAACCCAGTTATATATTTCAGTACCCTGAATTTTCTAGTTTTTTCCCTCTAGCCACATGGTGCTGCCAAAAGCTCTGTTGTTTGCTGGGTCCCTTTCAGTGTGCCTGGAGCCCAGACCTTTATCCTGCAGGCCAAACTACAATAAGAAAATGGCCCCTGGGAAAGCTAAGAATCCCCAACTCACCTTTGTGAAATTCTACCCCCTCTAGTCTTTATCAGACTTTTCTAGTTGCTCTCAGTCAGAGCATTTGTCTACCATGACTTAGTCTAACCAACTCATTAGATTTTAGTTTTTTAAATCACCAGATACATATTTTAGGCAAATACTTTCCAGTTCTATAACTTTCTCTAAGCCTCAGTTTTGTATCTATAAAATGGGGCTAATTAGAAAAGCTGTCTTATAAAATTGTTGTGATGACTGAACAAGTTGATATATACAAAATGCTTACAGTGATGCTTGATATATAATATAGGATGAAGTGGTATGTGCTAGCTATTATTTTTGAAGATGATTTCAGAAGACAGGAAATCAGATTCTTCTCATGCAAGCAAGATGATCTTTTATTTCATACACTAATTTGAAAGAGCTTTGGCTTTTAATAAATTAAGTTATCCTGGTAGTCCCTAATCCTATTAGACTCACTGTCCATCCCCTCATTTTTTAAAACAATTTCTAATGACCCATTTACTAACTTGAAATGAAATACACAAATAATATAATCTACATCTAAATGTAATTATAGAAAAAAGTTATAGTGCCCTGAATTAAATACAAAATAAAAGGGAAGTAATTTATAATAAATTAATATGAATTTCAATATAAACACAATCAGGCATGAGTATACTAGAAGACAAAAATGTAGTTAGATGTTTTTATCCACTTATAACGAGTGAATTCGGATTTAAAAGAAGATCAGGACCCTTTTCATTAAAGAATAAAGAGAAAGAAAAGCAGAAGATAGTGGAATAAAACTAACAATGTAAGTAATAACATACTACATTTATAAGAGAAAGAGGAATATACTCTAATCGAAGTAGAATTTTTATGTCTATTACTTTTTCTTTTAAAGATTTTATTCATTTGAGAGAGAGAGAGAGAAATGAGAGAGCACACACAGAGGGAGAAGCAAACTCTCTGCAGAGCAGGGAGCCTGTTGCAGGGCTCGATCCCAGGACCCTGGGATCATGACCTGAGCCAAAGGCAGACACTTAAGTGACTGAGCTACCCAGGAGCCCCTCGATTACTTTTGAAGTGAAAAAAAATGAGGTACTGAATTCATAGAAATGTGCTGGGTGGTACTTATATGTGCAGTGGTTGCAGTAATAAAAATATATCATAGGGAACCCAAGATGAGCATACATCTGGTTTCCGTAAGTCTGACAGAACATTTGAAAGTCATTACCGGTTGTGAAAATATTTTTTTTGTTCAATGGATGAATATTAAAATTCTTTGTCATTCTACCCAATCAGAATTGAAGCCAGTCATTGCTAGAGCTAGATACAGGAGATCTTTATTAGGCCAGATATTACCCATTAAGTAGCTAGATTATTAAATCCTGACAGGCCAGGGGTGGCTGGTAGGGCCATGCACTTAAAAGACAGAGAAGCTTATATCCACATGTAAGGGGAAATTTCAGTGGAGCCAATAAGCAGCACCAAGGTGAACCACCCAAATATTAGCCTTGTCATATGGGCCTGTCCTGAGCACTGCAGGCATCCAGGGGCCTCACCCTGTGCCCAGTGAATGTCAGCCATGTCTTCCCACTTACAGTGACTGAACGAACATGACCCCAGAAATTCTCAAAGTAAGCCTAGAGGGAAAGGGGGAAGCATAACACATTTTCCCAGTTACAATAAAACAAAACCTGTACAATATCTATAATGAACAAAAAACAATATAAAGAGTTGGTAGAGAAAGTACTATCCCTTTAATATAGAATCCACTGCTAGTGAGAAAAAATGTTTATGAGAGAGAGGCCTTTGTATTTCATTTCATAAAAAGTATTCAGGTGCTCAAGTTCTACATATATTGATGTGTGTGATCTGGTGAATACAGCCTAAATAAACAAACACACACACAAAAACCCTGACAATAGATTCAGTCTTCTTAGGTTATCTGAGCAAAAAATAATGTTACTAGGTACTATCTTGCTGTTGATGCTTGAAACACTGTGACCATACGTTATTTCTTCCTAGAATAATTTAAAGACTGGGAAACAATTACTAGTGTGTCTTTGAATGCTAGATACATTCCTCAGATTAGAAACCCACAGCTAAAATTGTCAAATAATTTTCAATGCTTTTTAACACAACTTTATTAAAAATTTACACATAGCATGTAAAATATGTTGTCTCAAATTAATTTCCAAATAAAGTTTTAATATTTAAGTGATTTGCTTATTTTGACTTTCAGGAAAAGTAAAGATTTTTCTTTTTCTTATACTTTAATTATTCACCTGTAAAATGTAAATATTATGTGAACTTTTAAGCTAATTCTGAGAAATACGGATTACCTTCCAAATCCGTACATGGACATGTCAGCTTTATTTGTTGTTAAGCAGGAGGGAACTTGTCTACAATATGTTCAATATTGTTACCACAAATATAGAATAGGGCATGCTTTCTTTTAAGATTTATTTATTTATTTTAGAGGGAGAGAGAGACAGAGTGCACAAAGGGGAGGGAGGGACAAAAGAAGACAGAGGAGGGAAGCAGACTCCCTGCAGAGCATGGAGCCCAACCCAGAGCTTGATCCCAGGACCGTGAGATCATGACCTGGGCAGAAACCAAGAGTTAGATGCTTAACCACTGAGCCACCCAGGCAGCTGGGCATAGTTTTAATAAAAGAAAAACAATTTCAAATTTCCTAAATAGAACTAATATTTAAAATTTTTGTTTATTTACTTATTTTTAAGATTTATTTATTTATTTTAGAGAGAGAGTGCTTGTGTGGTTGGGGGAGGGTCACAGGAAGAGAGAGAGAGAATCTCAAGCCGACTCCTGCTGAGGGCAGAGCTCTAGTCTGAATCCGTCCCATAACACACGAGCCCAGGACCTGAGCTGACATCACCAGTCAGATGCTTAACTGACTGAGCCACCCAGGAGCCCCAATACTTAAACATTTTAAATGAGTAATTATTTCTAGTTATAAATTACATTTTAAGGGATCTTTATTTTGTGTTTTAAGGTTATTATTATCTTATTCTGACTACTGTTAAAATTGACATAATTTTGCATTTACATTATGCAAAAACCTTATTTTATTGCAAAATTTTAGGGACTATTTCAGTGAATTTAGATAGAAATTAAAATTAAGCAACAAAATAATTCTCTTATGGGTTTTTAGAATAATAATTTGAGACCAGTATTAAAAAATTCAAATAGCACAAAAAGTTTCTCTCCTATTCCTGATCCCTAACCCCTCATTGGCCCTACCCAGAGATAACTATAATTTTGTTTTTTTTTTAAAGTATAACTTCAGAAATGTTTCATAAATATAGAGGATATTAATAAACACATTAACAGAAGATGACTATCCAGTTTTATCTGAGCTAAGCTATTCCCTTTTTCTCTCTCTGACTCATGGAAATTTGGAAAACCAATGTGTCAATAGCACCTTCTCCCTTTCAAAATAAAGATCATTGGATGAAGTCACATGTTTGTTAGAATTTTTTATATAAATGAGGGGAGGGAGAAGATGCATTGTAGAAAAACTAAGTTTGCCTAATTTCCAAGATATGAATGAGTCCATATGAACAGAGTCATAACAGGAGGAAGGGAATAAAAAGGATATAAAGAAAAACAAACTATATACTGTTTTTTAAAAATTTATGCAGCTGCTCTAAAGAATAATTGAAGCTTCAGATGCTCAATAAATATTATTGTGTGATGAATGAGTGAATGAGTTGTTCTGAACTCCAAAAAGGCTACTGAAACATTCTTCTTTCTGTCAACATCAGTTCAATACATTTATAACTCAAACATACTCAAAAGTAAAATATTTCTCTGTGGATGAAGGATAGGAAGTTGACAAGATTAAAGCCTTAACCAGGCAAATAGAAAGTCAGAGATTTGTAATGGTCATAAAAGGCTTGATACTCAGGTTAAAAGCTGCTATCACAAAATATGTGAGAGCCACAAAATACTATTACGAGGTCTATGTTTTAACTTATGGAATTTTTCTAAAATTTATGGCTATCTCCAGGACAAGCATTTTCAGTGGTGATTCTCAATTTGTTCTCTTTTAAGATAAAGATTTTACATTTAATATCAAAGCACCATAAGCTCAAATTTTTCCCCATTGAAGTGATATTTGCAGGTGAATTTATTGTACTTGACAAGGACCATATTTATAGTCCTGGGACCTGAATCATTTTGTTATACCTAGAGATAATACATGTTTAAGAGTAACTCTTACTCTTTGTCGATAGCATAGCACTATTTTATGGAAGTACTCTAGATAACACTGCTATTTCCTCCCAAATACGCCAATAAGTGGCTTTCTACCCCTATCATTCTCATATACATGTGTCCACCTATGAATAAAATAGGCCACCCAACAACCCCATTTAGTACTTTCACTTATGCTTAAAAAAATTCACTTTTTAAAAATTTGTGAACTTGGGGTGCCTGGGCGACTCAGTAGGTTAAGCATCTGCCTTCGGCTCAGGTCATGATCTCAGAGTCCTGGGATCAAGCCCCACATCAGGCTCCCTGCTTAGTGGAGAGTCTGCTTCTCCCTCTCCCTCTGCCCTTATCCTCTCCCCTTTCCTGCTTGTGCTCTCTACTCACTCTCATGCCCTCTCTGGTGCTCTCTCCAGCAAATAATTAATTAATTAATTAATTGATTAAAATCTTTTAAAAAATAAATACATACAATATTGGTGAACTTCTTCAGAATATTTGAAGCAGAGCAAAATGATATTTTATAGTCTCAAATCCTAACCTAATTGGACTTTTGGGTTTTTTCACTAAGACAAGGATGGAGGAAAGGGATAGGTTATTACTTTTCCATTTAGTTCTAATTTGAGATATAATCAAGATAACTGGTCCTATCTCCTGAGTCAGGAAGATTTAAGTGCTATCCCAAACTCTATCACATATGAACAAATATTTAACATCTGTGTTTCAGTTTCACTATCTGTAAAATGAATAGACTAACACCTAAGTCATGTATGTTTTTGTAAACATTAGATTAAATAAATGTGAAGTGGCTAGGAGAAGACTTGATACAGAATAAAGACAATAAAATAAATACGATGGTGCTGCTGCTGATGACTTTATGGATGAGAGTTAATCTTATTTTATAACATATAAGCTAACATTGGATTTTTTGGTTCCTTATTGGTTGTGAAATATGTTTATTATAATCTTTAATTACAAATGATGATAATAATAGCCATTATTAAGTACCTTATTTTTTTTATTAGTTACTTTATATCAGAGTTCTGGACTACCCAAATTTTTGATGAAACATTTAGTGTTTAGTTCTGGATTGTGGAGGATCACCCATGGTTTCTGGCTGTCTAGGTAGAGAAGATTCTAGATAGCACCAGATTAGCAGGAATCATAACATTTTAGTTTTTTTTTTTTGAGATTTTATTTATTCATTTGAGAGAGAAAGACAGAGACAGAAAGAGCACAGGTAGGGGGAAAGGCAGAGGGAGCGGGAGAATCAGACTCCCCGCTGAGCAGGGGGCCCAACTCAGGGCTCGATCCCAGGACCCGGAGATCATGATCTGAGCCAAAGGCAGACGCTTACCGATCTAAGCCACCCAGGCACCCCCATTTTAGTATTTTTAACAATAAAACTTAAGTGTTTCAATATTTTAACAGTGCATATCAATTGAATATCTGCCCTTTTTGCTATGGGATAACAAGATTAGGATTGGTATCTTGGGAATTGAAATAAGTTGAGAAAATATCCAACGAATGATAATTAAAAGAGGAAATGTTTTTCAATCACATTTGCCCATCTCTGCTGGGAAAGGAACAAATCTGTTGTTCATTATAGACTGAATGTTAGTGTTTCCCCAAAATTCATATTTTGAAACATTAATCCCTAATGTGTTGGTATTTGGAGATAGGACTATTGAGGGTAATTCTGTTCAGATAAGGTCATATAGGTGTGGACCTCATGTTACGATTACTCCTTATAATAAGAGGAAGAGACACCAGAGTTCTTTCTCCATCTACCATATGAGGACATGGCAGGAAAGGAAGATGTCGTCAAGCCCAGAAGACAGCCCTGACCTGGAAACAAATGGGCTGGCACCCTGATCATGACCTTCCAGTCTCCAGAACGGTGAGAAACAAATGTTTGTGGTTTAAGCCACCCAGTCTCTTGGGGATTTTTTATGGGAGCCTTAGCCGACTAAGACACAATGGTTCATTTGAATGAGGTGATCTTTTTTTCCATTCATGTCTGTGTCAAATTGCTCTACTTTTTTAAAGAGCAGGTCAGTTTCCCAATATCTGTCTGTTTAACACACAGCCCATACTTGACTGCAGGTAAGCAGAGATCTTAAACTCACTGCCTCAGAAGTTAGGAAGGTGTACCTGAAAGACGTGCCTTGTTTAATCAGCTGTTTCAACATTTTTCCATAGAAAGCCACTTCAAAGAGTGAATGGTTCTGGCACTCACTATGGAATTGCTCTTAAACAAAGTTTAGGAGTATGGTGTCAGGCAATATTGAAATCTCATATGAAAAATAGGTTTTTAAGACTTATCCCTGAATTTGTCATTGAGATTATATAATTATGACTATAATTAATTCACTCATTTATCCATTCATTCATTTCAAATATGTGTTTGAACAGTTATTAAGGACTGGGCCACGGGATCGACCTTGTATACTGGAAATTCCTCTTCAATATCAGTTTAAACAACAATAGCATTGTCCTGAAGATTTAATGTGAGCTTTATATTTTGTAATTGATTGGTTTTTCCTGTGTTGGCTGCTAGAAGCTCATACTTAAATGCAAGTTTCACCTCAGAGCAGACTTTTGGTCTAAAGTCATTTTGGGTCTATTACTCTTTCCTAATTTTATTTTTCCTTTATCTCATTTTAGAATATTTTTAATTCTTCTTGCTAATTTATGTACTTATACAAATTCATCTATGGAAAAAGCCAGGAATAAAATAAATATTAATCACCTATAGGTAAAAATGGAAAATGTGATTGCCAGGACATTAATTAATAATGTATGGATTTGACTGATAGATTGTTTTCTGGTGTTTCCTATCAAAATGTTGCCATTTTATCATCTTCTGATATTAAAACTTAAATAGATATAATAAAAGAATATTGGTCAAAGCTAATGACATGGGTAAACTACAACTTGCTTAATAAACCGGGGTTGAGTTGGAATCATCATGGAAAAAATTAAGTGGGTCAAGATATTAAAAAAAGTAATGATATCATTTTATGGGTAAAAACTTGAAAATCCACATAAGGAAAGATGCAGTTTATGAGAGACATTTTGAAATTATATTAGCCCTGAGATTAAAGTAAAAGAAACGTTCTTCACATTGAAAAAAGTATTGCTAAAATTTAGTATTTTCTTTATATATTTACAGAAAAAGTCAATTGTTATCTGAAAATGATGATAGCCCAGAATTTTTGAGGGCCAAAGAAAAAAAAAGAGTAAATAAGGGAAAAGTGTATTAGGATTGTTCAATTCAGCTATGAAAATCTAAAGAGATAGGATATAAAAATAATGTCTGGTATAATTTTAGTCTTTAACTTCTTTCTTTGAGAGCTCTTGAGGACAATTCTTAAAAAGTCAAAAAGTCTGACTCTTGAAATTACAGCTGTAACAAAATTTGGGGAGAAAAAAAAGTCCAAAATCCCATTTTCAAATACCTTGACTAGAATGATGTACCGGGAAACACATCGGGCTTTATAAAGAACAAATTCTGTCACAGTAGTAGCAGATCTCTTTCTATTGACAGAATAATGGGACAGTAAATCAGGGAGAAGCATTACATGCAATTTATCTTGACTTTAGAAAGAGTTTGATTCAGTCTTGTATGAAGTATTAATCAAGAAAAGGGGAAAAGTGTGCTGAAGGCCTTGCAGCTATTAAGTGGATCAGCATCTGGTCCATTTAGTCAATGCGAGGCACTCAGAATATTGCTATTAATAGCTCAAATATATCTGGAGATATAAAATACATGGAATTGTATGCAATTAATACCATTATACAAATATGGCACGAACAAAATAGAAAATAAATGGGAATCAATATCTGCCTTACCAATATTAAATACCAACATTAAGATAAATAATTACCTGTGGGTATTTGACTTTGGTGCTATACGTTGTCTATTTCAAGAGGTCTTTATATTATGCCATTTAAAAAATTCGAACAATTTATCAAGTTTACTGGATAGCACAACCCTGGATGAAGATAACTGTTATGTTGAAAGAAGGCCGCATGATATTTTGGCATGGTTGGAGTCATCAACAACAAAAGAAGAAACTAGTTTATATCCATTTGTGAATTTAGCAGAGGGTAAGAGTGACAATCTTATCTAGCATTTATTGAGTGCTAAATATCTGCCAGACACTTTATACACAGTACCTCTCGGACGGCAAACCACAAGCCTATGGAGTAAATGTCATGCTGGAGTATTTCCTAATCTCACAGACATGCAGACGAAGGCAAATATAAACAGAAAGCTCAGAATTCAGAAAGGAATTGAACGATTATCTAATCCAGCTTCTTTCAAAGTGAAGTCACTCCTACGAAATCCCTTACAGAAACAGATTTTTGAGACTCCGCACAACAGGGGCCAGGAGACTGAGAAAAGAATTCGTTGAGAAACATGTAATAAAAGTGTTTTGTTTTTGTGGGGGTGTGGCAGAGAAGAGTCACTGTCTGAATAAAATAGAGAACAAAAGGAAAGTAGGATGTCATTTAAAAATGTTATTAGATTTGGCAAATGACCAGATGACCTTGAATAGTTCCAGTTTTGTGGATGGGAGCAGAAGACATTTTACAGAGGTTAAAGGGGTGTGTGTGGGTGTGGGTGTGTGTGTGGATGTGTAGAGAATCGGTGTAAGGGGCATATACCATTTGAAGAGTAGGGCCACAGAAAAAATAATAACAAAATAACAAAAACAGTCAAAGCATAAAATAAGTGTTGTCTTAAGAGATGCAAAAAAATTAAGTGACCAGAGAGGGCTTGAATGATAAAGAAGGAATGAGAAATGTTTCATAGTGGGAATCAAAGGGAGTATCAGTGCAGGATCCTCTTGAAAAAGGAAAGCAACGAGTTCTAATGGCAGGTGAGCTTTTCCTTAGACATGACAGGACAGATAAGACACACGCATAGAGATGAATGTTGACATGAAGGAGGAGATGATGGGGGATAAAAGTGGCATGGATGTGAATTTAAAGACATACTGTAGTAAGTAAGCCATAGAATTGATGAGGGGTATAGACTAGGACTGGAAAACTTTATTTTAGCATACATATGCAGTTTAATAAGTGCTGCTCCATTCTTCTAGGTCTTCATGGCACTATAAGTAATGACAAATGAGGGGAAAAGACAAAGTCATTTGCAAAATAGAATACACAGGACATTTTGAAAAAGCAATTTCCTTGCTTACTATTCCTTTAAAAAAAAAACGTATTCTTCCTTATGGAATAATTTTCTTCATCCTGAATCACATTCTGCATAAGTCCCATTAGTGAGGCTGTGTGTGTGGCAAAGAGAGAGAAGGAAAAAGGACTTACAGCACAAAACTATAGCCTGTCTTTGTTTTAGCACTGAAGATATTGATGCCCTCACTGAGGTTTCTTAGAAATTTAATTATTATTTGTAAGTTGCATCTTGGCTACTTATAATATATTGCATTCACTTCTGACTTTCTACAATTTCGACACAAAAGTCTAGATATAAGTTATGTGTTTATTACATATTTGAGCTTTTTTGTGTGTTCGCCTTAAACCAAAACCTTCTGCTTTTTCTTCAATGAAAAGCTGTACTGCCTTCAAACAGTATGTTCTGCACTCACTCTGGCTTTTTCTATTGAGACATCTATTGCACTTACGATAGCGAGAATGCCTAATTAATCAAAAGTGTTTTAAGATATCAATATCAGTGAATAATTGTTTTATCCTCTGAAACAACAACATCATACAAATAAAAATTATTCATTTAGAAATGAAAATAACTTCTTTAGGTTTAAATTTTAGTGCTAAAAATTTGATTTGCCTCATGTCAAAGTACCTGAATTGCTGGACTTTTATCTGACTAAGTAATCACTTGATTCAGTAGAAACCAGTGACCACAAACACTGTAATATTTTGGAAATCTTTAGTGCACAAATATCTGATATTCTATGAAAAAATAAGAATTATGAATGTGTTTTGAATGTAAATGGGGCTTTTTGTGTTGTTTATTATTTTATAATATTTCTGTAGCATCGAATACATGCAAGGGTGGAGGGAGAAAAAGAAGGAGACCATATATATATTTTATATGTATATAATATAATATATATATACTGAATATATGCTGATCATCACTGCATTAATGAAGTTTAAGGAGATGGGGAAAACCTTTATATATACATATGTGTGTGTGTGTGTGTGTGTGTGTGTGTGTGTGTGTGAGATAAAAAATCTTTTTCTTTTTTACTCTGGATGTTTATTATTTCTTTCTATGATTCCCTGTAAGAATCTTTGTACAATGTTGCCCTACATTTTCACAGCTAAGGAAGCCTCTTTGCCCCTCACAGCATGATTTCTAATACAAAGCTCAGAATCATGAGCTGTATTCCGGTTTGACCCAGAAAGCTTTGACATTCAAAGTCAGAGTGGTCTGAATGGCTCAGTCGAGATGCAAGTCTAAATTAATTGGGAAATTTGATTATAATGACACTTGAGGGAAGGGATAATATATTGGACTTTTTTATTAAATTTGTATCTATGTAATTTAAATGAATAATTGTTAATAAAATTGCTAAAACTGAAATGTGTTCAGGTTAAATAAATGAAGTAACCTCTTCAGCTGTTCTAGTGATTCAGAAATAGAGCCTATTGCTTCTGGAGTGAACTGGGCTTAAGATGACTGGCAGAAAAAAATATTTACGAATGTGTAATCACAATTCTTAGTGCAGTGCTGAGATGAGTGCATATAAGTTTTAGTTTTATAAGAAGTGAAATAACGCAGATACAGAAGTATCATCAGCACGCATGGTGACATTTAGCACATGTAATCGCATTGAATTACATAGGTATCTTTTATTTCCTTCTTGGGATATTGCTAAGTATGCTGTTGAGTCCAACTTTGCTTTTTGTTCCTATAAAGCACATCTAGGTCCAGAGATTTAAAGAATTAGAAAGAGGCAAGATTGTAGCTTTTTGCAATAGTCGCCCTGGATTATAATTCAGCATCACAATAAGCTACTTGATAATTTTTTGAAGGCGAATGTTTGAAGTGTAAAAAAATTGTGTGAAGCTTGCAAACTCCTCAAATTATATCTGTCTGTTTTTATGTAAGAACATTATTCATTATTTAATCATTCAACACACACACATATTCTAAATTAGTCACTGGATTAAGAGCAGACAATAAGACATTCTCCCGCTTTCCTTCACAAAACTCACTTTAGTGATAGAACAAATTAACCTTCATTATGCAATTAAGAATTTGATTTCAGTTCTGGTAAATGCTATATATATACATGAAAATATTGCCAAGAAAGTGTATAATGGAGAGCTGTACTTGAGGAAAATGACAATTTAACTAAATGTTTGAGGAAGAATAAAAATTGAGTCCAGAGAGACAGGAGTGATTGAAAACCTGGAAGTTATAGGAAGCTGACTATAAAGGAGTCCTGAGGTGGTTAGGAACACAGCATGATGGAGAAGATCAGTCAAGGATCATGAGGCTAGTAAGGAGATGAGAGGTGCATATGAGGCGGTGAGATTAGCTGGACAAGGTCATGCCGAAGCTTGCAGGTTAATTTAAGGGTCCACTCATTATCTAAATCACAATGGAAAATTAATGATGGTTTTTAAGCAGGAGAGTTACATACTCACACTTTTCTTTGAAAAATGTCACTTCCTTGTGGAAAATGGATCAAAAAAGAGCAGGAATAGATCTGAGAGGACTGATTAGAAGGGTCTGCACTGGTCCAGGTAAGCCATGATTGTAGTTTGAACTAAGGTAGACATCATTGTGAAAGAGAAAAGTGAATTCAATAGACAGTTAAGAAATGGAATGAGCAGGGCTCTGGGATAAATAACATATGGATGATGAAGGAGAGGGAAAAACCAATGATTACTCGTAATTTTCTAGCTTAAAAAAAACTAATACCATGTGATGGATGTTAACTAGACTTTGCAGTTATCATTTGCCTTATATACAAATATTGAATTATATTATACACCTGAAACTAATAATACCTCAATGAAAATAATCAACATTTTTTTTTATTTTGCATTAAAAAACAAAACAAAACAAACACCTAATACCATTTACTGGAATCTGGAGCCCCGAAGGAGAACCAGATTTAATGGCTGTGGGAGATGGTAAGTTTAGATTCAGGCATGTCAAATTTGAGGGGCCTTTCACATCTCTTAAGATGACCAGAATAAAAAAATTAGATAGTAAAAGTAGTGATGAAGATGTGGAGAAATAAGGACTCTCATACACTACCAGTGGGAATGTAAAATGGTGCAGCCCATTTGAGAAATAATCTGGCAATTCTTCAAATAATTGCACATAGGGTATATACAACACAGTAATTCTACTGCAAGGTATATAGCTAAGAGAAGTGAAAATCTACATCCACACAAAAATTTATACATTAAAATTTATAGCAGCATGACTCATAATAGCCAAAAGGTGAAAACAAATAATTGTCCAAGTAACAAATGCTAAACAAACGTGGTTTATACATACAATGGGATATTATTCAGCCATAAAAATGATGAAGCTTTGATACATGTTATTACATGGATGAACTGTAAAAATAATATGCTAAGTAAAAGAATCCAGTCACACAAAACTAAATTTTATATGATTCCGTCATCTGACATATCCAGAACGGCAACATCCATAAAGACAGAGAGTAGATTAGTGGTTTTGTAGGGCTTAAAGAATGGATGGGGAAATAGGTAGGTGACGGCTAAAGAGTACATGGGATTTGTTTTTGAGATAAAGATGTTCTAAAATTAGATTGTAGTGTTGGTTGCTCATATCTGTGAGTATACTAAAATCTATTGAATTGTGAACTATAAATGAGTAAATTGCATGGTATGTGAATTGTATCTCAACAAAGCTCTTTAAAGAAATTGAAGGGCCTGTGAGAATGTCAGCTATTTGAACTCAGAGATGAGCTCTCGACAGAAGAAATATATTTGGGATTTGTGGATAGATTGTAACTGAGATTGTGGATAAGGATGAGAAAATACAGAATTAGGATTAAATATGGCTAACAAGCAATCTTGCCAAAGTTCTAACATACATATTTCAGGTCATTGCTGATGGGTCAGTAGAAGAGACTGCTAAAGGAGCAGTAAGATATGAAGTGTAAAAATAAAGGTTGTGGGATTGTGGTTTCAAGGGCGCCAATAGAGTGTGTTAAGAGAGTATTGTGAATAGTTAGGAATGGAATTAAGAGTCAAGTAGGATGTGGTATATATACATCTATGTAAGTAGATGTGGTATGAAAAATATCCATCAGACTGAGTGACTCGAAGTCACTATTACCTCTGTTAGGGCCATTTGTGCAGTGGCAGTGGAGAAGGCTGCAGAAACAACAACAACAACAACATTGCAATTCACTGAGCAATGTGTGTAGGGGAGGATGTGGTGTTAATGACAGTAAATCCCTTTGCTGAAGTAGAGTGTGATTCTAATTAGAGGGTAAGTCAGGATGAGCAGTATTTTTGTCTTTAAATTGGAAAAATACCATCAGGATTAAATGTGGATTGGAAAAATCCCATAGAGATGAATATGAGGACAATCCAGGATCTATAAAAGATTAATCATTACTGGAAGATTCCTGAGAAAGAGATACTTGATTTGGTTTAGATCGTACATTAGGCACTGATCTTAAATGATAATCTTACATACTGGAAAAAAAGACCTCTACATGTTGGTCATTAGTGAAATAGGGTTAGACTGAGCACTCACTATTTGGAAATTGGGTTGATTAAAGAGCATTGCCACTAAGTATCTGTCAGCATTGGTACCTATTAGTTTCTTAGAACTCAATCTCATAAATACATAGATACATAAATAAACACAATTAAAAACAAACATCAGCTTTGTAAGGGTCATCATGAAGGAAAAAAGGGTGGAATACTTTCAAAAGAGGAGAGATATGGGTACTCACTGGGCACTGTAATATATATATATATATATATATATATATGCACACTGTATACTATATATACTATTAAATACCTTCTTGCTATGAAATTAATTATTTCTCATACATATGGATTGAATGAGTCACTTAGTAGACAGGGTTTTCTATTTTCCCAAGAAACTAGTCCGCAAAAGTCTGTAGTAATGAAGAAAAGTGACTAATGGTATTCTTTACCAATATCACAGTAATTCACATGACAGTGAATAGAATTGACTCACAGCCCCCATGTTCAACTCCCCTTATTCAACTCTCAAGCTTTATTTGATTGTCAAAACTTTTTTAAAAAGATTTATTTATTTATTTGAGAGAAAGAGAACGCATAGAGGGGCAGAGGGAGATGGAGAGAGAGAATCTCAAGCAGATCCCTGCTGAGTGTGGAGCCCAATAATGGGGCTCAATCTCAAACCCTGAGATCATGACCTGAGTCAGCATCAAGAGTTGGACACTCAACTGACAGCCACCCAGGTGCCCCTGATTGTCAAAACTTTTAAATGAATAATGAAAAAATTCATAGTTTATTTATTTTCGTATGAGGAACTGAAAAGCCTTCTCAACCCAGTGAACAAAAAAGTCAAAACCAGATAATGAGAGTTGTCATCTATAATAAAACATATCGGACAGTATATTAGTTTCCAATGGTCAATGGCCACTGAAACAAATAAATAACAGGAATTTATTCTCTCAGAGTTCTGGGGCCTAGAAATCTAACATCAGGTTCAATGAGGTGAAATTATGGTGTTAGAAGTTCTGTCCGTTTTCCAGAAGCTCTAGGGAACAATCTGTTCCTTGCCTCTTCCAGCTTCTGATGTCTACCAGGCATTCCTTGTCTTGTGGCCACATCACTCAAGTCACTGCATGGTCACACTTCCTCTTCCTCTTCTGTGTGTGCCAGACCCCTCTGCCTCTCCCACATAAAGCTCTTGATGGCATTTGTGATCCACAGATAATCCAGAATAATCTTCTAAAAAGCTACCATTAAAGGTAACTATCACAAGTCCCAGATAGTAGGACCGGATACCTGTGGGGGCGCCATTTGTTCCAGTAAACCATCTCTGATCTACACTTTTAATATAATATCTTAACTGCTCTTCATGTTTTCAACCTCTTCCATTTCCTGTCTTTGCCACCCCACCATGCTGCTTTCAAAATTGTATTGAAATGCAATATCCTCATTGCTCTGAGAGGGACTTGGTTTTTAATTCAAGTTAATCATTAGACTCTTCTGTTAAGACTACTTCTTTAGCATCAGAATAAAGTTTCACTGTATTCCTACTGCATCTAAAGCCCCTCTGGGTTTGTGGCGTGGTTCCTGTTGATTTAGATGCAGCAACTTCTTTCATTGTGTTTTTCTTGCTTACTACTACAGGGAAAGCAAAATCTTGGTGGCTCTTTATTCTTGCCCATAAGTTCTTCCTTCTGTTCAGAATGCTTTTCCACAGTGATCCTCAGAGCACCTCTCTTGTGTCTCTTATGCCTTGCCAGTTTCCCTTCAAACTATATACTTATTTGAATGCATCATAAAAGCCCATCTTCCAAATACTTATAAAAGCTTGACTAGATTCGTTCCTTTAAAAAAAAAAGGTAGTAACTCTTATTATTTTAAGGGTTTGATTGAAAGGTGATTCTAACATTAGCTAAGGATATTTTATTTTATTTTATTTTATTTATTTATTTTTTTAAAGATTTTATTTATTTATTTGACAGAGATAGAGACAGCCAGCGAGAGAGGGAACACAAGCAGGGGGAGTGGGAGAGGAAGAAGCAGGCTCACAGCAGAAGAGCCTGATGTGGGGCTCGATCCCATAACGCCAGGATCACGCCCTGAGCCGAAGGCAGACGCTTAACCACTGTGCCACCCAGGCGCCCCAAGGATATTTTATTTTAGAATAAAGTTCAGTATATTGATAATGATGACACCAAAATAAAACAAAAACCAATGTTTACGTTTTTTGTTTGTTTAGTAGTTTTTATTACAGTTATATGCAATATATTATATTTTTACCTCATTTAATCTTCCTTCCTACATATGACCTCTCCATTCCATTGCTGAGCAAACTTAAAAACTCCCCCAGGTAATTAGTAGAAGAGGTGGTATTTGAACCCAGATAATCTGGCTCTAGAGCTTTCTCTCAAGTACTTCAGTATGAATATCAGAACCATTGTATTTATACAGCCTTACATTTTGGACCATCCGGGCAGTGCTGATTATTCTCAATATTGTAACTGAAACGAATTCAATAAAGAGCCCTAAGAAAATTAATTCACTTACAGTTAAATAAGATATCGCTCTAATAATTAGGATTTCATTTAATATGTAGTTCAATAGAATTTCAATTAAATCTATATATTAATAGCCAATATTTGCATAGTTCCTCATAACTTATAAATTACTTGTATAGGATCTCATATGATTGTCACCACAAATATGTGACAGAAAGAAATCTTTCCGTTTACCAATTTACAAATAAATGCATTAGACTCATTCAATGAGTTTAAGAAGCTAACCCACAGTGTTTGGACACCAGAATCCTTCTGTTGCACAGTTTACTGTTTGACAGCTTGACTCAACCTATTTAGAAAGCCAGCAATTTTAGAAAAGAAGTGAAGGAGAAATCACAACAAATTTTTGCCAGACTTCAACTTCTTTTTTATGCTTCTGTTCAGATTCAGCCTTGGCTGTGAGAAAGAAAAAAGAGAGCACTGGGAATGGTTCTACATGACGAGGGTAAAGGACAAGAACAGTCCCCAAAGTGCAGTGATCACATTTGGCCCAAGGGACACATGGACTAGTGCCTGCCTATCTCTTGTTTCCATTTCTTTCAGATTTTCATGCGGGAGGTTCATATAATACACAATTCTGTGTATTAGTGACGGTGAGCCCCTTTCATTTTTGATCTGCTAGCTAAACCAGTTATTGCAATTCATATCTGACAACCACGGGGAATCAAATGTTTAGTGTTTCTCTTTGGAATTAACTCATATTATAAACCCTCCTGAAAATGATTATTGCCGATGGCATTACCAATTCTCTTGAATGGGAATTTTCATGTTATCTGTTCTATTAACATGGGTATTAACATATAACTCAGACTTAGAATTCTCTTAATGATTTACTGAGCAAATGGAAAAAAGCATCTCTTTACTGACCTTTCTTTTTAGCAGTTTAGAAACACCTTTAACTTTCAAACACAGTTTGACCTTGAACTAAATTTAAAATAGTATTTAAATGACATATTTATTCTTACATACAAATGGAAATTTAAAAAATAGTTTACAGGCTGCTGTAACAATGTGCCACAAAGTGGGGAGTTGAAATGACAATCACTATTGTCTCATGGTTCTGGAATCTAGAAGTCTGAAATCAAGCTGTAGATAGGGTTGACTTCTTCTGAGAGCTGTAAGGTTAGGAACTGTTCCAGGCCTCTCTCCTAGCTCCTGGATCATCATTGTCACGTTCACCTGTATGCAAATCTGTCTGCAAATTTCCTCATTTTATAGTGACCTCATTTTAAGTTGATTCCTTCTGCAAAGACCAAATCTTCAAAAAAGTTCACATTCTGAGGACCAAGGGTTAGGACCATAACATAGCAATTTTGAAGGGTCACAATTCAACCCACATTACCACTTTTGCAATATTTTTCTATCTTGGTTTTCTTGTCATATGTTGTAATTCCTTATTTTTGTGGTTAGGAATGTGGCATATACTATCTAATACATAAATGTTGATGGGAATTATAAGAAAAATTCTTCTTAATGCAATGCATTGAAGAATCAGAATCTGTTAAAAATAGACAACATGTTATGTGAATAAATGACTAAAAATATAGCAAAATCAAAACCCACAGGAGATCAATATATCTTATTACAACTAGAGGACATATTATAATAGTAAAGAAAGATAAAAGGTTGAAATTTTTCCATGGATGTTGGGAATTTCGCTAAACATCAAATAAGCAAATTTTTCTAACTGATGGAGACATGCCAATGAGGCTGAATATTCTTCTGATTATTCATCTCTCAGCTGGAAATATGATTCTTATAATTACCAGTTTGAGATGAAAAATTAAAGCATCTGTTTTAATGGTCCTCTCTCTTAGATGATTGGATTTATTAGCATGCTTCTGTATCTATGTTTATACTTTACATAAAAATTACATTTAAACCTACATGTTCCAGAGTCTTTTTAACTTTGTTGAAAATTCCATTTTTACTGATATTCTGATGGCTTTGGAAGTTTTAATAACTTTCCTTGGATGTTTATATATAACACATTGTATTAAAAGTAATATATTTTTTCCTTTCACTACAGTCTATACTCAATTTCAAATTTTATCTGGCATTTCATTCATTTATTTCAGAAATGTTTATTGATCACCTATCATGTACCTGATATTTTTCCAAACACGGGATATAGCAGCAAACAAAATAGAGAAAAATATTTGTCCTTGTGGAGTTCAAGTGACCAGGGGAGTAGACCGACCATGCACAAATAGCTAGTGAGTTAATTATACAGCATATTGAAAGCTTTCACGTGCTATGGATAAAAATAAAGCCAGAAAAGTGGATAAGAAGTGCTGATTTGTGGAAGAGTTTATAATTTAAAATGGATTCTGAGGGAAGTCCTCACAGAGGCATTTGAACAAGTACTTAAAAGAGCTGATAAAGCAAGTCATATGAAGATCTGGGGGAGTAAAAGAGAAAAAGAGTCCAACTGGTGCAAAGGCCCTGAGGCAGGCAAGCCGCATGGAGGCCACAGTAGTTAGAGTGAAGTAGACAAAAGAAGGGAAAGAAATGATGAATGCTGAGGTCGGAGAGTGAATGGAGAAAACACAGAGTAATATAGACAGTTTTAGACTTCCGCATAGTGTGAAGGAGTTTCTAAGTTATACCAGCTCAAGGAGGTAAGCATCTTTCTCCAAACGTAAAGATTGACTTCAACCATCTTTAACTCCTACTGCAGTCACCAGCATGCCACATGAAGCTAACACTTCAGAAAAGCCATTCCCAGGTAACAGAATCACAGAAAATATTACATAAAGTGCAGAGATAAGGAAATTAATTTCCTTAAGTTTTGTCATTGTGCCCATTACATGACTGCAAAGCATTATACACTTATCATTACATTGTAATTGGCAGCAAAGAAAGAAGATTGCACACCTGAATTCTGAAGTTTGAACTATTGAGGCAAAAACAAAGCTGAAGTTTTCCAGCTTTTAGATCAGTTCTGGAATAATGATGTGACAAGAAGACATTTAAGACAATTAATATAAGGCAAAATAAAAAAAAAGAAGTTTTATTAAGAATTGTCATATACAGATAAGACTTTCCTTTTTATCTTAGTGAGTTGTATTTGGTTATTAATATCAAGACAATGTTATAGTTATATATTGATATTATATCATTTGGTATGTATATGTTTAACTTAATTAGTACACTACATGCAGTTTATTTCATAGATTTTTTTGTTTTCAGTTTTAAACATGTATTTCGTGGGTCAAATTTGAAATCCCAGATGAAGAGAAACCATTATTAAAAAGTACCTGTGCAGTTTTAACTAATAACTGTAATCAGAGTAGTGTCTGGAATAACTTTTGTGGAAAGGTTTTCAGTTAAGGATGCTTCAGTCCACATGGGCCTGCTGGTGGTTACAAAGACAAGATAAACTGCTCAGTTTAACAAACAAAATATTATTTGTTAGATTTGCATCTTGAAAACTTTTGTAGATTAAAATGCAATCTCTGGAAATAGCGGTGCTTTTTCTACCGTGTGGAACAATTTTCAGAGGAGTTATTAATTTTCGAAGAGCTGAAATTCTACAAAGATACTTTCCATTCCTTCCCCCAAATTGGTGAAGCAAGAACAGAGACTCAGGACAATGTTATTGGGTGGGTATTATGCTAGTAATGAGAACAGAATTACTTTTCCCAAATTGAGAAATCAGCCTATAGTGAGTGCTTGAACCGATTAAGCCGGATAAGAAAGACCATGTATAATGCCTCATTGTATTACGTATGTACCACTTGCTAAATTCAGCCTCTTTTAATCTTGTTAGTCGAAAATATCCCTCCCATTAGACAATTTATTTGTTATATCTAGTCAACATTTTTATTGAAACACGAGTTAAATGCAAAGAGAATGCCTTTTCAGCAAGATTTTAATGTAGTTCTTGCTATGGAAGAATGAAAACCACACACTTTACCTGCTACTGAGTACAATTAAAGTATAATTAGAATCTAATGGATTTGCTAAAGCATTTAATGATGAATAACATTTAATTCTGCATACTGTAAAAGGTATCTAATTGATATACTCAATTTTAGTAGTCAAATGGATACACTAATATGAGGTAACATTTAAGGATTGTCATGCAAACCACTGAATAATATGACAGTTTCAAGACTGCCTGCATATGCCTACATAATCTTTTTACTTATACTTCTATAATTTAGGATGGAAACTATGATTCTTGGAGTAGAAAGTAATATTATCTACCATAGGTTACCTCTGGTTTTATAGCAGAAACATTACAAATGCTGGGATGAAATGTTTATTAAAATCATTTAACATCTTCATAGGGAGCCTGAAGTTATTTGTAATTTTTGTTTGATTATATTTATGTTATAAATTGTGAAAATCATGTAATCACCAGGGGTAAAATGAAAAAAATGTATATACATAAAATACACACAAACAAGACACTGCAGTTTTGCAATTTTGCAATGTGAGACTGTAAACATGCAAAATTACTTAGCAATAAGTTTCACTTGGTGATTAATTGAAAGAGTTGATGTTTTATGCTAATAAACATGGAATTATGGCATTAAAAGGAACAAAGTGTTTGGAAATATGTCCCTTCAGTTGTATTTATTAATATTATTTTAGTGATATTTTTGTTATCTGAATATGAGTTGTAGACCTGACACGTGTTCCAGGTATACGGTGACCTGTGTGGAAATTGTTGCTGTCCCTGGTGCTCAGTTGAATTGAAATGCACATATGGTCTCTGCATGACACCCTTCTCTTGGATTGGATCATTCAATTTTCCAACATGTTCCTGACTTTTTCAGCTTCTGACCTTGTGAGTAATGCTTGAACCCATGACATGAACCTACCCAGGATCAGGCTTCTTGTCATCACCCTCTTGTGTTACAGATTTTAGATCCATGACCATATTTCTAATTTTACAATCCCATGAGCAAAGACCACATTCAACTTTGTTGTTGCCAGGATATTTTGTCTTGATCGAGCCCTTGTGAGATTTATCTAGCACTTGTGATTGGTAACGGAACAATAAGTGGATTAAACAAGTTAACGGGGGCATATCAATGATGAATGGCCAATAGTTAGAATCCATTAAGAGATGTGAAAACAAGCAAACAAACCAGTAGACTAGAATTCTATTTTTTCTTAGCCACAATACCGTTTTTAACTAAACAAAAACTTATCATTTATAGTAACTTTCAAGAAGTATTTGTGGTTTGACATAAACAAATTGTAGTTTGGCTTTCTTCATGTGTTTACTTCATAAATACATTCTGGGTGTGTATTACGAAGAAGGTGCTATGGTGGTTTCCAAACAGCGTGTCATACTTCTGACCTAGACAATACAGCCTAGATATGATTTCCCCTGCTCTTCCCCATAAAATGGAAATTATAAACCCTGTAAACAAGGTTAAGAGACAACCAAGTGAGATTTTTGAATTGCATAAAGAGGAAGATAAGAATGGCTAGGCACCACAGACTAGAGGAGTAACAGAGCAGCAGGGTGCCTTCCAACCAGAATAAGATAATGTAGGCATGACTTTCCTGACTTCCAATTTAGCAAGAGAAGGCAACCCAGATAGGTTTGTTTCTGCTCTGGATCTCTTGGAAGTACTGTCAACAACAACAGGCAAACTTAACAATACCAGCAAGACGCATCACCTGGGAGTGTTGCCGATAATGTAGCAGAAATATAAATACATCCAATAGACTATCCTTTTTCTCATGGGTGTTATAAATCATATTTGAAAATTCCAACAAAAATGTAGCAATTCCTGATACATAGACAATGATATTTAGAATTGAGTAAGGTAAAGGAATCCAACTGCAAGTAAGATGTCTATAATTTATTTGAAGTGGTAAAACATTATACCAATATACTATGACAAGCCATATATGTATATTGTAACAAACAAACACAATTTATTTGAAGTGGTAAAACATTATACCAATATACTATGACAAGACATATATGTATATTGTAACAAACACATATATGTATAAGAAACATATACAAAATCAATGCATAGAAATCAGTTACATTTCTAAATACACTATGAGACAGAAGAAAGAGAAATTAAGGAATCGATCCCATTTACAATTGCGTAAAGCCCCATAAGATACCTAGGAATAAACCTAACCAAAGAAGTAAAGGATTTGTACTCTAAAAACTATAGAACACTCATGAAAGAAATCAAGGAAGACACAAAGAAATGGAAAAATGTTCCATGCCCACATATTGGAAAAACAAATATTATTAAAATGTTTATGCTACCCAGAGCAATCTACACATTCAATGCAATCCTTATCAAATTACCATTGACATTTTTCACAGAACTGGAACAAATAATCCTAAAATTTGTATGGAATAATAAAAGACCCCAAATAGCCACAGGAGTGTTGAAAAAGAAAACCAAAGCTGGTGGCATCACAATTCTGGACTTCAAGCTATATTACAAAGCTGTAATCATCAAGACAGTATAGTACTGGCACAAAAACAGACACATAGATCAATGGAACAGAATAGAGAACCCAGAAATGGACCCTCAACTCTACGGTCAACTAATCTTTAACCAAGCAGGAAAAAATATCCGGTGGAAAAAAGACAGTCTCTTCAACAAATGGTGTTCGGAAAATTGGACAGCCACGTGTAGAAGAATGAAACTGGACCATTTTCTTATACCATATACAAAGATAAACTCAAAATGGATGAAAGAGCTCAATGTGAGTCAGAAATCCATCAAAATCCTAGAGGAGACCACAGGCAGCAACCTCTGTGACTTCGGCTGCAGCAACTTCTTGCTAGGCACGTCCCAAAGGCAAGGGAAACAAAGGCAAAAATGAGCTATTGGTACTTGATCAAGATAAAAAGCTTTTGCATAGCAAAAGAAATAGTCAACAAAACAAAAAGACAAACAACAGAATGGGAGAAGATATTTGTAAATGACATATTAGATAAAAGGCTAGTATCCAAGATCTATACAAAACTTACCAAATGCCCCAAAACAAATAATCCAGTCAAGAAATGGGCAGAAGACATGAATAGACATTTCTCCAAAGAAGACATACAAATGGTCAATAGACACATGAAAAATGCTCAATATCACTTGGCATCAAGGAAACACAAATCAAAACCATAATGAGATACCACCTCACACCAGTTAGAATAGCTAAAATTAACAAGTCAGGAAAAAAAATGTTGTCGAGGATGCCGAGAAAGGGGAACCCTCTTACACTGTTGGTGGGAATGCAAGCTGGTATAGCCACTCTGGAAAACAGTATAGAGTTTCCTTAAGAAGTTAAAAATAGAACTACCCACTGACCCAGCAATTGCGCTACTAGGTATTTATCCCAAAGATATGAATGTCGTTATCCGAAGGGACACCTGCACCACAACGTTTATAGCAGCAATGTCCACAATAGCTAAACTATGGAAAGAGCCCAGATGTCCATGAACAGAGGAATGGATAAGGAAGATTTTGTATGTATAGATAATGGAATATTACTCAGCCATCAGAAAGGATGAGATATCATTTACAATAACTTGGATGGAACTAGAGGGTATTATGCTGGGCAAGATAGTCAAACAGAGAAAGACAATTATCATATGGTTTCTCTCATAAGTGAAATATAACAAACAGTGTGGAGGATCATAGGGGAAGGGAGGGAAAATGAATGGTAAGAAATCAGAGATGGAGATAAACCAGGAGAGACTCTTAACTATAGGAAACAAACTGAGGGTTGCTGGAGGGGAGGTAGGTGGGGAGATGGGGTAACTGGGTGATGGGCATTAAGGAGGGCATGTAATGTGATGAGCATTAAGGAGGGCACGTAATGTGTGTTATATGCAACTGATGAATTATTGTTCTCTACATCTGAAACTACTGATGTACTGTATGTTGGCTAATTGAATTTAAATTAAAAAAATATGTTGTTAGATTTTAGGTCTTCTGAATCAAACATGATGTATTTTGTTCTGATACCATAATTTAGAAGGACTTTGGTGACCTATAAACATGATATTTTGAATTCTAATATACGTAAATAAAATATTTCATAAATATGATAAAAAAGTAATATACACAAAGAAGTACACTCAAACACAGTATAAATAAATCAAAATGGAATTCCAAAAAATGTTTAAGTAACCTATAATAAGGTAAGAAAAGTGAAACGAATCAGTATTTTGTTTCCTTTGGATAAATACCTACTAGTGCTATTGCTGTCTTTCTGTTACTGATTTCTAGATGATTTACTTTACATAGCTTGTATGAAATCAATTCTTTTAAGTTTTTCAGGTTTTTTATTGCTCTTAGTAAAAGTTCCACGTACACTGGAGAAAAATATGTATATTTCATTCTTGTTGAATGGCATTTCTACACATGTCCATTAGATCCTTTTGGTGGATTGCCTTGTTTAGATCTTCTGTATCATTGCTGATTCTCTGTTCAATAGTTCTATCGTTTGTTAAGAGTTAAGGTGTTGAACAGACACATGAAAAAATGCTCAGTATCACTTGGCATCAAAGAAATACAAATCAAAACCACAGTGAGATACCACCTCACAACTGTCAGAATGGCTAAAATTAACAACAGAGCAAACAAGAGGTGCTGGCGAGGATGTGGAGCATCCTAGTGGTTGCTAGTGGGAATGCAAACTGGTGCAGCCCCTCTGGAAAACAGTATGGAGGTTCTCCAAAAAGTTAAAAATAGAACTATCCTATGACCCAGCAATAGCACTACTAGGTATTTACCCAAAGGAAAAAAATACTGATTCATTTCACTTCACAGACAAAAATTAAAGGAGAAAAACACAAATCACCAATACCAGGAATTAAAACTGAAGATTTCACTAGAGATATTGAAGTCTATAAAAGAATATTAAGTCAATAGTAGGGATAATTTTATGCTAATAGATTCACAAACTTATAAAAAATGGACCAATATTTCAAAATTCATAAACTACCAATACTCAAGCAAGATGAAATAGATAATCTAAATAGTTTTTTTTACAATCATTAAAGAAATTGAATTTGTAATGGAAATACTGAAAAAAAAATCAACCTCCAAGCCCAGATTACTTCATTGGATAATTCTACCAAACATTTATAACAGAATTAACACTGATTCTATATAAATCTTTCCATAAAATAGAAGAGGAGAGAATATATCTGGACTCATTTCATGCACTCATCATTATCGTGATAGAAAAGTCAGACAAAGGCAATACAAAATAAAGAAAAAGAAAGAAAGATTGAGAGAGAAAAAAAAAGAGGAAAGAAAGAAAGAAAGAAAGAGGGTGAAAGAGGGAAGGAGGGAGAGAGAGGAAACTACAGTCTAATATCCCTCATAAACTTAGCCACAAAAATCTTCAACAAAATAAAAACAAATCTAGCAATGTATAGAAAAACATATCCACTACCTTGATTAAGTAGAATTTATTCCAAGTATGAGAGCAAGACTGGTTCAATATTTAAAAGTCAATGTAATTCACCATGTACCAAGCTAAATTACAAAAATTACACAATCATATAAATTGATAAAGGAAAAACAGTTGCCAAATCCAAAACCCTTTCATGATAAAAAGTACTTCAGGCTAGGGTTAAAAAGAACTACTTCAACTTGATTAAGAATATTTACCAAAGAATCCTCATACTTAATGGTAAAAGACTGAATGTTTTTCCCTAAGATCAAGAACAAGGCATCAGAGAAAGACAAATGCTATATGATTTTACTCATACGCAGAATTTAAGAAACAAAACTGATGAACATAGAGGAAGGAAAGGAAAAATAAAATAGGATAAAAAAAGGGAGACAAATCATAAGAAACTCTTAACTGTACAGAATAAACTGAGGGTTGCTGGAGGGGAGGTGGGTGGGGGGATGGGGTAACTGGGCGATGGGCATTAAGGAAGACACTTGATGTAATGAGCACTGGATATTATATGCAACTGATGAATCACTAAATTCTACCCTGAAATTAATAATACACTGTATGTTAACTAAATTGAATTTAGATAAAAGGAAAAAAAGAACAAAGCAAAATGCCTATTCTTATTCTTATTTGACATTGTCCTAAAAGTTCTACCGACTGCAACAAGTCAAGAAAAAAAGCAAAAACAAAACATGAAAGACAAATAGATTAGAAACGAAAAAATTAAACCGTCCCTATCTGCAGATGGCATGATTGTCTACATTGAAAATCCAAGGAATTTACAGAAACTCCTAGAACTAATACATGAGTTAAACAGGTTGCAAGATACAAATCGATATATAATTATCAGGTTCACTTCTATATAATAACAGTAACACTGTGAAAGACAAAACTGAAAACACAACACCAGTTATAATTGTTACCAAAAATGAAATATTTATGTATAAACTTAAACACACAGGGTCTGTATGCATCAGCATAAAAATACAAATCTATATTTTAAAATATAAATAATAAAAAATGATGAAAATAATCAAAAGAAGCATAAATAAATGGAGAGACATGCTAGGTCCATGGTTCAAAAAGCTCTACAAAGATGTCGGTTCTCCCCAAATTGATCCACAGACTTACTGTCATTGCTATCAAAATCCGCACAAAGGTGTTTGTAAACATACACAAGCTTATTCCAAAGTTTATATGGAAAAGCATAGGCTCTGGCGTAGCTCAATCAATGCTGAAAAAGAAGAACCGCTTACTCGGCATCAGGGCTTACTATTAGGTATAGCAATCAAAATTGTATACAGTACTGTTGGAATGGTAGACACAAACATCAATGAAACACAACAGAGAACCCAGAAACAAACCCACAGCAACGTGCCCAGCTGACTTCGGCAAAGGTGCAAAAGCAATTAGTTGGAGGAAGGATAGAGTTTTAGATGGATCTTGATGAAGCAATTGGGCAATAAGGCATCCATATATTAAAAAATAAACCTGAACCTAAACTTCATAAATTATGCCAAAATTAAGTCAAATGGATCATAAATATGAACGTAAAACATAAAACTATAAAACTTAAAAATTCACAAAGGAGAATATCTTCAGAATGTAGGTATGGGCCAAGAGTTCTTAGACCTGACGCCAAAAAAGGTATGCCTAATAATAGAAAAAATTGATAAAATGAACCTTATCAAAATAAATTTTTGAATCATACATTTGTGATGGGAATATAAAGTGGTACAGCCACTCTGGAAAACAGTCTTGCAGTTTTTTAAGTAAGAACACATGCAATTTCCATATGATCCAGCAACTGTTCCCTTGGGCATTATTCCTGAGAAATGGATATTTGTAATCATACAAATATCTGTACATGAATGTTCATAGCAACTTTATTCATGATTGCCCCATCCTGAACAACCCGGATGTCCTTTAATGGGTGAATAGTTAAACTGTGGTACATCCATACCATGAAATACCAACCAGCAATAAAAAGGACTCCACTACTAACATATTTAATAACTTGGACTAACCTCCGGGGAACTATGCTAAATGGAAAAGCCCATCACAAAAGGTATACTACTCTGCAATTCAACTTTAATAACATTGAAAAGGCAAAATTATAGAAATGAAAAATATGTTAGTGATGGCCAGGGATTAGGGGCAAGGGTGTATGTGTGTGTGGGGAGTGTTAGAAGGTAGAGGAGGGCGAGTAACGTATCCCCCAAGCTGAGAAGGCACTTTGAGACCAGAAAAGGAATGAGGCCACTCCATACGGTTTATAGAGAGTTTTATTCAGGATAACTCACTGACAGGGGGCGATCCGGATGATCCACGGCAGCTGCAGTGCTGTTCTCCACAAAGCCCAGACCTCAGTCCGCAGATTTTAGAGAGCAAGGGGCATCGTAGTGAAATCAAAGTGTTCACATGCACCTCAAAATGTTTGCCTGCACTTAATTGGAAGTTAACCTTTAATTAGATCTTTCGGCACCACCTGTGCGTTAGGAAGGGGAAAGACTTCATTATTTCTAACAGATTCATGGGAGGGGAAAAAAGCTTCCCCACATCCCAACCTTGGCAGGCATTTTTTAGGGTATGCATATTAATACCCAAGGCCTGGACAAATAGCCCCAAGAGAGGTCGCTGAGCAAACATGAACAAGATGGAGGGCCAATGATGGAGTCAGTATTGTCAGCACTCCTACAGGGAGGATGGGTAGAGAGAGGAGGGCGGAAAGTAAGGGAAGTTGGATATTAATGGGCCACATGAGGAATTCTTGGGGCAATGCCAGGATTCTGTATCTTGATTATAGTAATGAATAAACAACTGCACATTCAATAAAATTTACAAAATTAGATAACACATGGACACACATACAGGTAAATACAACAAAATGGGGCCATCTGAGTAAGATCAGCATATTGTATCAATGTCAATATCCTGATTATATTTTTTAAAAATTTTTTTATTTTTATTTTTTTATGTAAAGTTCGATGATTCATTAGTTGTGTATAACACCCAGTGCACCATGCAATACTTGCCCTCCTTAATATCCTGATTATATTGTACAAAAGTTTCACAAAGTGTTATAATTTGCAAAGCTCTATAAAGGATAAATGAGATCGTTCTGTATTCTTTCTCAAAACTTCTTGTGAACCTGTAATTTCTCTCAAAATTAAAAAAAAAAATAATTAAAATATACGCCAGCCCTTGAGAAGCTTATGGTCTAGAAAGGAATACAAGAAATGAATAACGTTATTATATACATAAATAAAACAGAATGTGTTACAAAAGTGTTGTGTAGAAAGAAATCTCTTCCATCTATGCCAATTGGGTGATGATTTTTGAATGTCAGGAGAATTTCGCTATTTGGAAATTATAGATGGGTTAGAAATACAGATAGAGAAAAGTCTGAGAAAAATTGCATTAGGAGTATAGTGACTTATAGATCGTTTAGTCTGAGGTGAGTATCACAAATGAAGTAGTGGTCAAAACTAAGACTAGAGAGGGGAGAGGATATTAAAAATTAAGGTTTAATCTTTTGCAAGTTAGACAATACTTAACTATTAAATAATCATGAGTGGATGAGTGAGATGATTTGCATGGTATTCTAGGAAGATTACCTAGGCATAAACAGGAAGGAAGAAAGAAGTGCAAGCAGGGATGGAGGAAAGAAGTAAGAAGTGTGAGCAGGGAGGGGGTGAACCTAAGAAGTACCAGCAATTAGAAAAGTTAGGGCATAGTCCATGGGTGTGCAGTGATTCTCTAAAAGGGAGAATGGAAGATGCATAGGCGAGCTGTTGTGGTGGTTGAATCCGATCTGACGGGTTTTTATTGAGAGAAACAGAGAGGTAGTTCTTACAAGTGACTCTGTGGTTTTAAACCGTAATGAATGATGAGGGCACTATCAGAACAGAGTTTGGGGAAGAAAATAAGTTTGCTTTTAGTTGTGTGATTGAAATGCCTGCAGTATATTCAGCTATCATTGTCTACGGCAAGGTTTCTCAACCTTGGCATTACTGACGCTGAAGCCAGATTATTCTTTGCTGGTGGGGTCTGTCATGTACGTTGCAGGATTGTTAACAGCACCCCTGGCCTCATTTGTCATTGAGAACCACTGGTCTAAGTTGGGGGATATTGGCCATTTATGATTTGGTCTTACCAGTGAGGTCAATCTCTACTACACAACAGTAGGTGACGGCTTAGTTTTTATTAATGATATGTAAAACTTTCAGTAATACTTTCCAAAGTTGACCTTGAAATATTTGAGATCAATAATTCAAAATTTGGACCATTCAGTATTTTTCCAAGTGGATACACATTCACAAGAAAATACATTTTTAAAAAGATAAATTGGATGAAATTGAATGACCCATAAATTCTAATAATAAGGTAATTAACTTTATGAAATCATTACAGATCAGGGAAGAAAAAATATATTTGCCAACTTAACCAAAAAATTTAAAAATTTTGCCATACTGCAAATGTTTGGGACATTTCTGTGACATACATTTGAGTTACATTACACAGAAGTATGTTCTTAATGTGATTTGAATATTTACTTTTTTGACAGCCCTTAAGGCAAAGGAAGAATAATAATGCCATATTATAGCCACTATTTAATCCAAGATTTTTAAAAATTTTACTTTGTCCATAACTTCTATTTTGGTTTCTATTAGTTATTATGAGGGAAAAATTTATTGTTTCTTCCCAAATGATAATTAATGTTTCCTAAATTCATATTATTTAGGCTGTCAAGGATTTGAAGTATCTATAACTTTAGAGTTATGCAGCCTGGAAATAAATTTCAAAAGAAAAAAGAGCTTCAATAAACACTCAACATTTTTAAGCTTTCAAAATTAAAGCATAAGACTATTATAGTTTTTTAATAAATGCACTAAATTTTATAAAGTGTGTTAAAATGAATATTGCTCCATTTAAAATATTGAATTTAGGAACTTTTCTAAGGAGAGAACTTAAGCGTCTTTCATAGTCCGTGCGTTTCTATGGTCTGTGGAACAATAGCCCCAAGAGCTCTACAAATAAACAAACAAACAAATAAACAAGAATGATGAATGGAAGTCATTACAGCTACTCTGAGAACCGAGTGGAGAGGCACGGCCTAATCCTCACGAGCCGTGGGCCTGGAACCGGCTTTGAGTTCGCTCTCGCCATCATCGAGGCACTGAACGGCAAGGATGTGGCTGACCAAGTGAAGGCCCCGCTCGTTCTTAAAGATTAGAGTAGAAATCTTGGATCAGAAGTAGAGAAACAGGCCTCTTCTTGTTGAAGAGGGAGGGAATGGAACCTACCTCACATTAAATTCGGACTTACATGGTGTAAATTAGTATATTAGCAATTCTGAGGAGTTTTACATTAAAGGAATGTGTTTAAGTTTGTTCAAATCCCTGTGTTAAATTCTTTAAATACACCCCTAGGATTCTGATGCACTAACATATACATATACCAGGTATATACACATACTTCGTCCCCAGTTTCATGTTATTTCTCTTATATCTCTTTACATAGGAAGGAGTGCCCTTTAGGGTCCTCAATCAATGTTACTAATGGTTCTTCAGGATAACTGAAAGTAATTACCAAATGTGCTTGCTCTTTTGTATTTTGATGTATTTGTTTGTATTTCCTAAGTAGACAGTGAAAGTTTTAAGAGAAGGAGTCATCACTTATTTACCTTTTTATACCACCGTACCGCAAAAATGCGTGTGGTCGAGTATTATTCAGACACAAATATGTCTGCAACTTTCACATGGTACCCAACAGCACCTCTACCTCACCAATGAAAGAATGTTTTCAAGGTCTTCTCATTGTTTCAGTAGATTGGTAGATTGAAGCACACAATTTTCCATACAAGAAGAAGACTAAGAACACGCAAAAGTACCGCATTAGTAAATGGTCACGAAGACGCACAGAATTGTGTGTGTGTGTGTGTGTGTGTGTGTACGTGTGTGTGTGCATGCCTGCGTGTGTGTGTGTATAGTTTGTGTGTTTTCTTGGTGCTATTACCTAACACATTGTTCATTCTCGGCTGAAATTATTTTCACTATTACTTTTATCAATGTTCTTACTTTGCTTACCAGTGATTCCATACAGGGGCCTAGAACCCTCTTCTACTACTAAAACATCCTAGTAGAAATTGAAGCCATCTAGTATGTTAGATTTGTAGGTCTAATTTCTCAAAACTAAAGAAAACAAAAAAGACTTCAACTTACCAGAGTCATTTGGAATTTCAACCTTAAAAAAAAAAAAAAAAGAATATGACCGTTCCGATAGCCTTTACTCCAAAAGAGAAAGTCTCCTTTAAAAACACTTAGATGTACAAATAGGATGGTATTTTATTGACTTTCATTCTTTTTCATTTAATGAAATTTTCACTCAAAGAACTATATAAAATGTTCGTCTAAGAAAGACAAGCATTATATTCACTGCCAAAGGATTTAAAAATTAACAATCTTATTACAATAGTGGTGTACCCATGAACATGTATATATTTTCAGTGAGGTTATAAACCCTAACAACCGAAGCTGGTGTTAACAGAGTAATTAATTGCTTTTAGAACACAGACTTTTGTGTTTGTCAGTATCATGTTTTTGCATTTGCAGTTTTCATATTACTTTAGTTGCAGTTTCACATTTATTTCTATAAACACATATTTCAACTAGTGGGCGGAAATTAAGGCAGCCAGATGGCTCAATGAACTAAATGAAAGAATGGAGACTCAGAGATACAATTTCCCTGCTTTGCTTCTCTGCCACATAACCTCAGATATAGGACAGCGATCTCAGTTTTATAGGTTCCTGTTAGGTAACTGTTCTAAGTCTAGGATTTCTCTGTGACATCACTGGAGTTATTTAATAAATATCATAGATAAAAATTATGTCTGATCTCTATTTTGATGCAGAGAGTAAGCATGAATCAAAGAACTATATGTAGATGGCCCGGCACCATCACCAACATCATTTAAACATCTCTATCTATGTGATTTTAACTCTTCAAGTCAGTTTAGAAAAAAATTATGAGAACTGCACAGGTGCAGAAGCAGTTGGTAGCACCAGGTTGGCAAATTAGTAGGCCAAGAAGGGCAGGAACAAGAAAATATAATACGTGGGTTTCTTAAAAGCAGTTTCCATCCAGGCACAATGAGAACAGACACAGATGCAGGCAGTTTCCATGGCACGCTCCATATAAACTATGAAAAACTGTCATTACTCTTGAGACACATGGAATGTCTTTAAAGTTCAAGGTTAGGGCTATAATCCTACTTTAGTGCATGATTACAGGCAAGTCCTTACCTTTTCTGGACTTACGTTTCCTCCTCTCTAAAACAGTTAAAAGAAAGCATGATTCAGAGGATTGGTGTGAGGTTTTAATGAGATAACGCACTTGATGCAGCTGGAACATAAACTCAGAATATTAGCTCAGTGGGTATATTTATGTGCTAGATACCGCACAAGAGGATGGCACACAGCGCTGAATATCTGTGTTCCCTTGCTTTTTAGTAAAATAATTCCTGGGTTTCAGCTGGGTTTATAGCCTCCAGGAAGAAAGATCACCTTTCTTTGTCTCTTGCTCCTTCCGCTAACTGGAATGTTGACAATAGCTGGAGCTCAAGTAGCCATATTGGACTGTTGAGTGTATTACAAGTACCGAAAATGGCCAGGCAGCAAGATCATAAGAGCCTTGGTTCCCACAAGCGTTGAGAAGCCACTGTACCAGTCACAGACTAATATAACATGAAAGTATTTTATAACATGGAAGAAAAATACACTATCATTTTTAAGTTTTCTGGGTTTTCTCTCACTTGGTAAAGCCCACCTGACCCGGTGTTGTGAACCAGATACTCTCTGTCTTTATGGAGCACATCTGGTGAAGAAAAAGAAGAAATAGAATAATTCATCCTGCCTATTTCTAAAGTCTTGGAGATCTGTGTGGTCTGAAGGTCTGTATTAGATCCTGTGTTGATGGCTAAAAAAAACATTTTTCAGGACTGGATATAAGACCCTTGGAATCCAAACATTTCAGAATAGGACCTCTGAGAATTTAAAAGTTTCACTAGAGGCCAGTCTGAGGCACCACACAGCGTGACTTTCTGGTGCCTCCCCTGGCGATCCCAGTGAATGGGCTTTGCAGTTCATCCCACAAAATGCAGTGGAGGCTGTCGGACAATTCAGTGTGATGAGGGTTTAAAGTAGGTAAGGACTGCCTGTACTTGAAGCTGTGAGAAGTTGTGGATCAAACTGCAAAGTGCTGTGTATTCTTTTAAGAAGCTTAAAGAGTGGGCAGAAATGAGGAAGTTGATAAGGGATATAGTCAGAATGTTTTATTAACTGAGCACAGATACTGTGAAATGGGAAGGGAGCGCAGTTAGTTACAAGAAGCCAATAAAGAGGCAGTTCTAGTGCCTTCTCAGAGCCACTTCTGATGAATCTCTCTCCCTCGATATATATAGGGGTCGACCTCCAAACTGACTTCTAGAAGAAAACAATTGTATGAGAAGTAATAATTGGCTTTGCGGAAGGTAAGTACAGTTAATTCTCAGAATGAAAACAGAACCTAATAAATCCTAGACAGGTTGTCCCAGTACAACATAAATACATACAATCAAGCAAACACACACTAGTAATCTTTCAGTATGGAAAGAATAATGATAGAAGCAATTCAAATACTAGACACCGGAAATGGAGAAAGCAATCACCAAATAAACATCCGAGTCAGAGCTTATACAGAAAGTCTTACAAGTGAGCCAAGCTTTGTAGGACGGGGGCTAGGTACTGATTTGCTCGGGTTGTAGGCAATCAGCTTCTTGATGCCCTTGATAGATTCCTGAGCCCAGCCAACAAAGGAACGCCTGTTTTCATTCAGAAAAAGAACAAATTGCCCCCAAAGACTTCCTGAAGCTTGATTTTGTACTCTAAGGGCCTGGAAGGAGGAAGGATGTTACCACTAATTCTCTTTTTCTCTCTGTTTTTTTTTTTTAATTATTATTTATAAAATGATGACAGAGGTAGGTACACAGATATTGAAAATAAAACAGCAGCAACAAACAACTGTTGAATTTAAGGTTTCCAATACATTGCCTTCTCCAGTCTGAGTCTATGCTCCATTCCCCCTCATTTAACGCTTTTTTATCCTGGCCTTCTTTCATTTTCTTCAAATATTCAAAACGCTTTTTCAACGTAAAACTTTGCATGGGCTGTTCACTTTGCCCGGAATGGTTCTTCCTCTGATTCTTTCCTTCGATGTCCAAACTACGCATTGAAGCTTTAGCTTACCTCCTAAGTAGTAGCTTATCTCTGTATTTCTTATTTTCCTTTACTGCACCTGTTTGATTGTTTTGGTTTTCCACTCCTTATAGAACACAAAGCTCTGCTCTCCATCTGACTTTCTATTTTTCTTAGCACTCGTACTCAGGACTGAGCACAGTGTCAGCAGAGAGTAGTTTCCTAGTGATACTGGTGGAAAAAACAAATGGGTAAAAACTGTTGCATTTCTCTTTCCTTAGCTTTCCTGAAAAGTACAAACTACAAAACTATGAAAGCATTTAGGATATAAATGGTTAAAAAGCACTTCCTGTAGAACAAAATATTAATTGTATTGTCATTAGGATGATCCTAGGATGTATATGGAGGGGTCAGTATCTTTTTGAGGAAACTGACAATAAAAAAAAAGGGTTTTTTTCCTTAAAACAATGCAAATTTGTAAGACTTGTTTCTGGAAAGAAAGTATTCTCTTTAATGGACTCTTACAAAGCAGTCTGTTTGCAGCTGGACACTAGCGTGTTTTACTTCTGAGTTATCGAAGTAAGTAATTTCTTCTCTTATTTGACTTCAAATAAACCTGTAGGCAAATGAATGAAATAATGTTCTGAAAATAATTTTCTATTAAAATGAATCTGGTATGTTCACTTTCTATACATTAAGTGGTTATCATGCAAGTTAAAGAAATATTTTTAGTAATTGAAAAAATACAGTCAGATTCAAGGAAAATATAAATAGTTGATAAATGTTATTAGGGAAATTAAAATGAGCATATAACATTTATAATTTTTCTTTACTATTCAAGCCTAGAAATTAACAAATGATTATATCAATAATTTCAAGTCTATTAGGGACTGATGTTTAATAAAGTTAATAGCACATAATTGGTGTACTTTAGACAATGGTTTAAGTGTTGTGGGGGCCATGGGCAGGCTGGCCCAAGGTGGCCACTTTGACATGAGATCACTTTTACGTTAAAAGCAATCAAAACCCAGCTCTTTACCTACCCCTCAACTGCCTACCAGAAGTTAGGAAGAGGACCTGCTCCAGGAGGAGAGCTATCACCATAGATTATACATTATAGTACATTATACTACAAACTAGGTACAGTAGACAGGAGAAACCTACCAATGTCCTCTCTCTCCCATTGTTTCTGAGTAGCCCAGAAAACATTTATGTACCAAACATTTACTCTTTTTCATCTTCTTGTGAATTGAATCCCTCGCTTTGAAATCCCAGACCCTTCTCCTTTTCTCCTTAGTTCAAGAATGACATATGTACCTCATTTTGCCTGACTGTCTTTGGAATTTCCATGTCTGTGTGGATTCCCCATATGTATGAAATTAAATTCGATTCTCTCCTATTAATCTGTCTCATGTCAATTTGATTCTTAGGCCAGCTAGAAGGACCTTGGGGGCGAAGGAAATTCTTCCTCCCTGACAGTGTCATATTAACTTCTAGTCATTCTATAATATGGCTTTTAAAGTTATTAAAAATAAGACAGATTTTGTGAGTCAGGAAGCCCTGAAATACACATTCAATGTTTAATTCACAGTAAAATATTCCATAAACCTTAAATAGAAAGCCATATTGGCAAATACATTCTTTAACTAGGCTATAGCCTGTACTGAGTAAGTATACTATAAATAAAGATGATAAATCCCCATACTGTAGAATTAGTGGGCTATGTGTTTGGCAAATAGAAAATTATTCATAAAATAATTATAAAAATTATATATTGTTTTTCTTGAAATATCTGCCTATAATGCATGCCCCAGAAAGCCTGAGTAGTGTACACTAAAACTGCAGGTGACTGATGTTAGCCTTCTGTGATCTTCTGAAGGGACCTCAAGGAGATAGCAAAAACAGGAAGACCCAAAAAACCAGGTACATGGAGGCATGCAAGCAATATTTTTGAACAGTCAGATATGACACAAACATAATGTATTGAGAAGACCTAAGACTCCTTTATGTGTCTATGTGAAAATCAGTAAACCTTTATTTTTATAACTGATGGAATTATACCTTGTGACACATATTTGGAGAACTGCTTGGAAGCATGTGTCCCTGTAATATAATATGGGCATATATTCCCCTATAAACTAACAAGTTTTGGAGCAGTTCTTCTACTGTATCTTTGCCATAGTCCTTGATAAGACAATGAATAAAGTATTTACTAACCAATTTTTGAGGTTGGCCTTTTATTCAGTTGACAGTATTAGAAACAATAGTACTTACTTTACGAAGAATGAATAGGTTGAAACATGTAACATTTACATGTTCAGGAAAGTCTTTATAAACCCAAATTATATCACTAAAATCTGCAGTTTCATTCTAAATTAAAAATTGATATAGATGAGAATTTATTTTACAAATGAAATACATGATGGTAAATGTAACATAAATAAACAATGTAGAAAAGTATCTAAGACTTATTTCTTGGGGAGGTCCTTTATAATTATGTCATATGACATGCCACAAGATTCTTTAAATCAGAATAATGGAATCATCTTGAGAATTAGTTATTTCAAGAAATGACTACATTACCAGAAATGTTTGAGAACTCCCTTTCATGTTTCTTTCTCTTCAAAGATGGTGATTCATGCTAACTGCATGATTGAAAGAGGGACATTCTGTACCACAAAGTCTCTGGAATACAAGGAGTCCTCTGGCATACTTAACAACATGCTTTGTTTTGAAGATAATGAGGACATTACAAGCTGTTTGGGTCTTTTGTCTAAAAATTCCCACCAGAGGCTCCTATAAGCCACTGTGGTTTTCAGGGCCTGATTCCTACAGAGCGCAAGTCTGGTTTTGCTGCTTCGTCAGCCGGTACTCGTGCCACTCGGGGAAGATACTCCACGTTGTGAGATATCCACTCTCTTTAGGTGCTCCCCACTGGGGGCAAAATTTTGATCAGCTTTTCAAACTAAAATTCTTTCTGAAATCCTGAGCAAGGTGACAATGTTCGCTTGCCTTGCCCCAACCTGAGCAGAAGTGAAACAGAGCTAATAACTGGCATATGGTAATGGTATGAAAGACCACATTACACGAATAGCATGAAATATGACACTTTTTAAAGTTTCAGAAGGCCAATAATGTTCCATCAGGAAAATTATAGTTGAGTGTTTTGATTGAGGTGACAAAGTTTAGTCTTTTATAATGAACCGTAATGGACAACTGGCTTGAACAAGGAATTCCTTTTTCTTAAACATGTCATTGCCCTGCAATTAGAACAAGATGATATATCAAGGGGAAAACATTTCAGTGACATTGCCTTATCTGTTGTAAATGTGTCCAATAGAGTTTATGACTTGATAAGCACAGATAAGAGCCAACAGAATTTTTTGAAGAACTGCTGGACTACATAGAAGAAAATTATCTGAATTCTGAGCCTAAAGTCTTAAAAATAATGAGAAAAAAAAAACACACAATAGTTACAAAAATAGAAATAGCTTGGTATAGATATGAGTGGAGTGGACAATTATATATCACATAGGGTTTTCAAAGCTAATAGTAAAGTATTTTTCCATTTATGTATGTAGTCATAAAAGCTTAGCTAAATAAAAGACTAGAAGAATTAACTGAACATCATCTAGGAGGCTCAAATAATTAAAAATACAGGGGAGAGGGATATAGGATTATTTTGGCAACATAGCTTTAAAAATTTTGTAATAAAAAATTAGTACATATACGGAAGTGAGCAAATAGTTTAATGAACTTTTTTATATCCAGCATCTAATTTCAAAAATTATTAACACTTGGCCATTCTTATTATCTATACCACTTCCCACATAAGCCTACCTGTCCCCATATACTTTATGGCGCTTTTATCAGGATACTACAACTTTACATTTGGTGTTTTCTTCTAGTACACTGGACAAGTTAGATGCGAATATATATGTATATAATACTATATATGCAAACATATGCATATAATACTATATACACACATGCTATATATGTGTGTGTGTATATATATATATATATCACTATACACACACATTATTATGTACTCAATACTATCAGAAAGAGATTTGACATTAGACAAACTTGCGTTTTAAAAAAAGCCTTTTAAATGACTTTAAATAAATAGTAATAAATAATAACATTATTATGCTCTTGACATAGCTTAAAAGAGCTTCTTCTTTATGAAATTTGTGAACTTTTCTATTCTAATTTGAACTTAAATGTTAGATAGGCCTTACTCTTACAAGATTTCTGAGGAATACTTAATGGAGTTATTCAGGCATATTTTAAGTCCAGGGACAAGAAACGACCCAATTTCAAATCCCAATTCAACTTGCACAAAACATTTTTGATATTTCTAGCATTTCATAAGGCAAACAAAAGATAAAGAGGATTCTAAATGTCAGGAAAAAGGCTAAATACAAAAACATCTGTTAACTGATCGATTTAAATAAGTTAATAAAATCATTATGCTATTCCAACTGCATTATTCCTTGTGATCCACACATTAATGGAACATATATTGCTGAAGACTGTGGATGGGTCAGCAAATGATTTAAAAAAAATGTGAAGCCATTAGCCAGTCACTTGGCTTAGTTTATTAACATAAGAATTGTTTCTGACCAGGAAATAAAAATGAAGCCCATGGTTTATTCAAGATAGTACTTGGTTCTCTGAGAATTTCTAGAGGTATCTAGAGAAATTATTCTTGTTTCTATTCATCTTGAAGTAATTTTATACTGGGAAGGGATTACTATGGTTGGAGAAGAGAAAATATTGGTTTGAACTTTATAGTGAATGTTAGACATGTTTTACTTATGTCGTTAAGTAGATACAAATTTTTGCAAAAACACAAATCCTCGGTGTGATAAATTTTTCAGTAAAGTAAATGAAAGGCACATTAGTGTGACCCTATTCAATGACAAGTGAAAATTTTCAACATGTAAATATTATTCTTAACTTGACATATAAAGCATTATAACCACCTTGCTGTTTTCAAGGAATCTTACCAATACAAAACAATCCCTTATTTAGTAATTAATACTAAAAATGACAATTGCATTGGTTTAAATGCCTTAAAGATAAAATGTTACTATTGTTTATAACATAAACATATTGTTTATAACATAAAACCCAGACATTATTTATTTAAGAAGAAAGGAAGAGGGTTTGGAAGGGAAAACTGCCTCAGATGAAGGTCAACCAAAGAGAACCTGCCCCTGGGCTTCAGGGAGAGACTGCCGGTGGGATTTACCCTGAAGATATTAGAAGTGTGACATCTCTGAAGGCCCTGGGGAAGTATGGGTTTCCCTTTACTCTAGATGGCATCCTCTGCAGTCTTGGGATTTGGGAGAAAAAAATTTCTTGGTTTAATTTCAACAGTATGCTAAGGAGAGATTAGTAGAGCAGAAGAAAGAAAATTAGGAGATGAGACTGCAAAAAGGCACGAGAAAGAAATGGATGAGCATAAAGCAGAATATAGGGAAAGGAGCTAGTAGAAGAAACTTCTGACTTTGGCACTAACAAGCTATGTGACTTTGGAGGCATGATTTATTTTATCTGCACAAAATATCTTTGTTTCCCAAAACAGAGTCAAACAGCTGCCTCCTGGGAGTTCTAGTCTTAAATGAGACCATTTGTGTAAAGTACCTGTACAGAGTGGGTACCCATCGAACAGTATGCATATTCCAGTGTTCAAAAATACTTTTGCATTTTTAAACACTATTTTTTTCTTTTAGATTTTATTTGCTTATTCATTTTGGAAAGACAAAGAGAGAGCGTGAGCGAGGGGAGGGGCAAAGGGAGAGGGAGAGAGAGAATCCCAAGCCCACTCCACACTCACAAGGAAGCCCACTCCGCACTCACAAGGAACCCCATGCGGGGCTTGATCTCATGACACTGACATCAAGACCTGAGCCGAAATCAAGAGTAAACCGCTTAACCGACTGAGCCACCCAGGTGCCCAATAATATCTTTGAGTGAACTAATGAGCCATGAGAGAACTAAGTCCTTTTAATTTATAATAACAATTCATGACTATGAGTTGAGTGTTGATGACACAGAGTAAAGAAACTTCATGGCTTTGAACTTTTAATTATAGATACAATTTCATGTCATGATTATGTTAGTGGCACTCCAAAAATTTTTGACATCTGATTATTTAGATTATTACTCTCTATTGCAATTTGGGAATTTATACATGCTCCTTGGACAGAATTCCTTAAGCAAGGAATAGCCAGGAATGTAATCTTAAGCCTTTAGTGTGTTACTAGGAAATTACATAAAATATGACCTTTTTCATAAGTTGATGCCAAACCTCATAATCCATAGAGTTACTTAACAATGACTATTTTAAAGTGACATAATCCTGAAATATAGATGAGGGAGCTGTTCTCTTCCCCACACAGATAACACAGCTGGAGTGCTCGGTTGCTATGGTGAGCACCGCTCTAGAAGTACCTTCTCGGGAAGGACAATATGAGACCAGCCAGACTCTCACCCAAATTATGAAAATTTCTCAGAACCAGTAAATGCAGTACTGATCAGGCAATGAGAAATATGCCTCTAGTAATCCTCTATCTTAAAGATGTTTCTCTGTTTATCTCTGGATTCATTGCAGTTTCAGGCTCTCCAAGAGGGGCGAGTCATTTCAACAGTGGTTCTACACTTTGTTTTATAGCGTGGGTGATTTGTTTTCTTATTTCCTTACTGTGCTTGGGACATTTATTTGAGCAAACACCACAGTACCTGGAGAGGAACAGTCTTTGAGCTAGCTTAGTTTTTTTTTTTTTTCTTTAAAGATTTTATTTATTTATTTGACAGAGATAGAGACAGCCAGCGAGAGAGGGAACACAAGCAGGGGGAGCGGGAGAGGAAGAAGCAGGCTCTTAGCGGAGAAGCCTGATGTGGGGCTCGATCCCAGAACGCCGGGATCACGCCCTGAGCCGAAGGCGGACACTTAACAACTGTGCCTCCCAGGCGCCCCTGAGCTAGCTTAGTTTTAATAGTTTTGCTCTTTCAAGTGCTTAAGTTATTCCGACTGGCTCTTTCGAGTTCTTGGCCATAAGGTCGTTTGCTAGTTGAGTCTTCAGCACCAGTGCTGCCTGCTAACAGGGGCTGCTTGGCTGATTTTCATTACTCGGGTCTGGCAGCATTGCCCTGCGAGGGGAAGGAAAGATGTCTATATGGCCTAAAGTGGCCTGCTCAGCCTGCATTTCTCTCAATATCTATATTTAAAACAAAAACGTACCAGGATATTCAAGTGCATGAGGATGAAGGGGGCGGGTAGGGTGTGTGTATGGGTGTATGGGAAACGTAAGGGGTGTAGTCACTACGTTACCTCCAAAAAACGATCACTTTTTAACCTTAAACCGGAAGCTATGCCATGATATGTTTATTAGGAAGTTCATGCTGAGGCATATTTTTGCTCCAAAGATCATAAAAGAACTCGCCTGAGAATTGCAAAGCAGATTATATGAGGATTTCAGAAGGTTATACAGTAAAATCTGGGAAAGTGTCCTAATCGTTGTCCTAATGACTCTCCATATTCGGCCTCTCCCTTCCTTTCTCATTGCTGTTAATGCTCATTTTATGTAAAAATCTCAACTGGAACTAACTAGGACATCTTTAGGGTAATGTTAGTTTCTAGGCAATAGTAATTTTCAATTAAAATTGCACAGTGTACCAGTGAATTGAAAGTCAGATACAAGGACTCTATATTATGGAGTTTTTGGTTTTACTAATCAACCCCACACCCCATGCTTTTCTCAAAATTGGCAACAAGTTTCTGGTATGTTCTTCAGTTTATGCCACAGTGTTTGTAGAGAGGAGACAAAATCTCCCCAGGACTCAGGCTCAGGTCTCCTCAGGCTACAGAGAGGCCTGTACAGTTCAAGATAAGAGAAGAAAGCACTTCAAACAGCTAGGAATTAATCAGCTGGTCTGGCTTCAAGCTCGGTGTTACAACTGAGCAATTCTGTTTCAGAGGCTCACTTACATTAACCGAAATTAAATGAGACAGGCTCATTTAATTCTTGTGTGTAAAAGGCTCTTGAAGCACAGTTTAAACCAGTTACTTTGTGATGTCATAAAGCGAAGGGGCTAATTGAGCTCATTGGAAAGGGAAGGGCCTCTGGGTTTGTATCAAAGAGGGATTGGACTGCCCTTTGAAACAATTTCCTTATGTCTTATTCATACCTTTACAGTGTTACACTTTGTACCATCCATTACCGTATAACCAGAATGTTCAACCTCTCCTCTTGTGTCAGTGCTATTTGTAAGGGAGGAAGCTCTTTATGGAACACATCTGATAGTTCAATAGTTCTGTGAACCAGCGTAACTTAAGGCCTTACTCAGACATTTCTACATTTGAGCGATAGGATTAATTATCATGTTAAATAATTCCAGAAAACAGACTTCTGTTATGCTGATGGTTTTGATGAAGTACTCAGACGCAAAGTAAACACAATAAACCAAAAAAGTATTTGTTTTCAAAGTTTTCTAATCCAATTTCTAATAAAGTTTCTAATTTAATCTTCACTAATAACACAATTGTGTGTGCATATATTTCCTTCATATGTTTCTATTGGAATTAATTATTTAATAACTTTTATGTAAAAACAAGAGTAAATCTCATTTTCAGATTTCAAGGACATATTTGCACAAAATAGGTCTACTCATTCTCAAAGTCGGAGAATTGTCTTGAATAAGTTTATTAACAAATGTAATCTATTTCCTAATTAAATGACTAGCCAATCAGAGTAATCAATGTATACTAATGATAAGGTTAAAAGCAAAGTCCCAAATGGGCTTAAATCTATGACTCTAAACTCAGAATCATCTGTTGTAATGATTAAACCATTTACTCTCTATATATCAGATACTAGCCCATTAGCTTAGTCAAAGATATCGAAAGCTTTTTCCTCTACAGGCTGTTAGTAAAGCAAATAAAACATTTCTCTATGTTATTGACAAGCTCTTAATGGATTTATTCATTAGACACAGTGACCCTTCAACTAAGCTTTAGCCATGCGGAGACAAACACTAAGAGCATTTGAATATCTCTGGTGTTGATGAATATATGATCCTGCATGAAGGTTAAAGTTGTTCAATACATTCAAAATATATTTTGTGTCTGGCTAACTCAATAATAACAATTTAATTGTGACTTCTTTAGTCATTTTCATGAAAATAAAACTGGCTTTAATAAAAAGCAAAATTGAAAATCTATACTGCTATGCAATGTGTTGGAAACATTTTTCTTAAATATGGATTTAAATGGAGAAAGGTTTCTAAATAGGTGGTCAATACAGAAGGATTTAAATATGAAAGAGAACTGTGATTCAGTAACTTACTCCTGTTCCACATTAATTGAGAAGGCATTGATAATGCTGACCACTGCGTAGACACTCTCTGTCTAGGTGTTGTTAAACCTTAAATGAACTGGTAGCACCATTTGTAATACAAAAACTTAGAAATAGCCCAAACATTTATCGACAGGAGAAGGGGTTAAGTGATCATATGATCATATAGTAATAAATTATATGACAGTGACAAAAGAAAAAACTATAGTATTACATATCAACTCAGGAGAATCTAAAAAATTTTTGTTGAAGGATAAAAGCAATGTACATATTAACATACATAGTATGATCCCATATCTATAAATGTTAAAACCAGTTGAATTTAAGGAATATATTTTATAGAGATCCAGATGAAAATGTTAAACTAAGTAGAAAAGCAAGATAATAATAGAAAATATACCTAAAGCACGTGACCTCTTTCTGTATGTACATGAAAAGGATGAGCAAGTGTGCAACAGAGAGAGGCAAGGAGGGGAAGAGAGAGAGGGAGAGGGAGGGAGGGAGAATGAGAGCAGGGGAGAGAATTGACTCCTCTGATTATAGAGGCCGGAAAGCCCTCTCATTGGCAGTTGGCAAGCTGGAGACCTGGGATAGACAGCTCCAGTCTGAGTTCAAAGGCCAGAGTACCAGGAGAGGTGATGGTGTCAAGTTCTAATCCAAGGGTAGAATAAGGCTGATGTAGCTGTTCAAAGAGTTGGGCAGGTGGAGTTCCCTTTTATTTAGTCTTTTGTTCTACTCAGACTTTCAACTGATTGGATAAGGTCTACCCATACTAGGCAGAACAATCAATTTTACTCAGTTTCCCAGTTCAAATGTTAATATCACCCAGAAACACCCTCACAGACACACCCAGAATAGTGTGTGACCACTTTTCTGGGCGCTTTAGAGCCCAGCCAAGTTGACACAAAATTAACCATCACCCCCATTAATTCCAGCCCCATTGTTAAAAAGACTTTTCCCTTTAGATACCTTGACATCTTTGCTGAAAATCAGATGATTATGTATCAATGGATCTGTTTCTGGATGAAAGAAAGAATTATTAAATGTGTGGATACATTGAATTTAAGATGCTGACTCTTAACTTCTTTCAAGAAGTGTTTTAGTTTAATGAGGATAACAGGAGTGATAGCAGGAAGGGTCAATTGTCAAGTAAGATTCACAAAATTCAGGGATCTTACCCAGGGACCAAATCTGACTAATATTTTAAATAAAAGGTTTGCAAATTTTTAAAAATATAAATGGCCAGAGAGCAAATATTTTAGACTTTGCAGGGACTCTGCACTCTGTCACATATTTTTCTTCATTTTTTTTTTTCAAACAACTCTTTAGTATATGGGCTATTGTTTGCTGATCCCTGATTTAAAGGAAACAGGTAATCACACATCATAGAGAAATGAACTCTGAAAACTTTTAATACAACACTTCAGGTCTGTATTTCCTTCACTAAAATGCACTTCAACCCAGATTTAACATATGGGATATCTGAGTTAGCCATGCATGGCATCACTCACACAAAGGGGACTAATTTATTTATTAAAAAAATCATCTCCATTTTATACTCTTATAATTTTATACTCTGATAATTATATAGCTGACACAGATGAATTCCAGCAGACAAAGTGGAAAAATTACAACCTAGATAGAATACATATAGTCTGCTAAAAACCTTTCAGTAAATATCACCAAGAGGTCTGGTTAGTGAGTTGGCAGGATGTGTTTGGGACATTTCTTTCTTTGTCCAGATTCTCTCCCAACGTGTGCCCAAAGTGGGAAGAATGAATTATAGACTAGCTTCTATCCCTTGCTTTCTAGCAGGATTGAAGACAGTTGTTATTAGTGCTGAAAAGACCTGAGGATGGATTCAAATGATAGAAATATAATGGAGGTCAAATGAGAAATTATGAAGGTGTGCAAAACAAGACCTTTGAGAATAAGTGAGTGGGTGAGGTCTTAGCCGTGAGTAGGAGAAGGTTTCTTTTTCTTCAGAGACTGACCAAAGGGAGAGTGAGTGTTTAAATATAAAGGGCTGCTCTTGCATGGATAAAATGTGACAAAGGTATACTCATACTGGATAACCTTAATTGGAAAATCACAGTGGAATTTGGGTATCTGCGGCAAATAAAGAGGGGAGAATGAATATGGGACTTGAGAGAAGTAGAAAAGTTTGGAAGAACCACTCTAAGGGGTGCGGTAAGCCACCAAGAAGCTAAAAAAATTAGCGGTTGTAGTTATTTTACACTAGTAATAAAGCAATGAATAAAAATCGCCTATTGTGATTGAATCACCTATTGTCATCGTGTGAGAGGTGATGGGTAAGTTAATTTACAAACATTATTTAGAATAAAACAAAACTGTATCATTCACAAGTGTTAGGTTCTAAAGTTAGCTGATCAGGTGAGTATTCCATATATTCAAATATATTGTCTGAGAATTTCCAAGTAAGGACAGATCAACTACGTCTCCTGAAATCTAATATAGCCACATTTTCCTTCAGCACTGAAAGAGATGGCCATTTGTGTTTAAAATTGGAATCTCACATTCTGGAAATATATTGCATGAAAATGATCTTTGAGTAAGGTCCCTCATTCCATATTTACTCCAGGATAGCGACTTACTTGGTAGAATGGCTAATGGGATCATCCATTGCATTTACATTATTCTTCCTTTCTCAAGCAAAAGTATTTCATTTTGAGTGGGTTAAATACCCAGGTAATGTGACTCCCTGATTCACAGAAAGACTCTGAAATTGATGATAGCATTTTGATTTTAAGGATGAGGAAAATCCATCTCAGATAATGTCAGTAGCTTGAAGAAGGCCAAATTATTAACAAGGAGCACAGCTGGGATTTGAGCCCAATTTCTCTGAATCTAAAGCATGATTTTTTGTGTTGTTTTGTTTTGTTTTGTTTTGTTTTTAAATATCCCTGGCTAATATTCTGCAGCTTTTGAGTAAAGGAAGAGAAAATAGAGTTGATTTTGACTAGTGAATGATGAAGAGAACTTAAGATGACATTGGTTTTAGAGTGTTCAATATATTGATGAAATAGTTTATCTTAGAATCCTGACTAGTTGGGGAAAAAGGGGAAGAAGAAAGTGAACACATATTAGGACAACTGGAAAGATCCAGAAACTAAGGTTTAGTAGAATTCACTACATATAAATTGAGCTCATACTGTATTTCCATGGGAAGTTGACAAGGACAAACATACGAAGCTGAACTAGAGAATACCATGCAAGTGTAAGTCAGTTTTAGTCAGAAGGAGTTGAGTGAATGAAGTTCACTAGTTATAGTTGTACTTGAAAAGCTAGATTCATCCACGAGGGCAATTAGAGTTGTGCGTATTTGAGTTGTGGAAATGAGTTGTCATTTGGTGGTAAAGGACAGGAATACTTGAAAGCAACTTTATGTGAGCTAGAGTTTTAGTGAAAGGCTTATGGGGAACATCATAGCCCCCTATTACAGAAATTATAGCCAGAGCTCATGGGGACTAGACCTTCTGAAATGTTTGTTGATATTTCACTACATAAATGTTTACATATTTTGACACTATATATATATATTAATACTTCAAAAGTCATTTCTTTGAGCTAGAATGAGATTTCGAATCGGTGGGATTTTACAAGTTGATTCAAATAAAAAGCTGTGAAACAACTTGTCATCCACAAAAAGGATTATAAGACATCTTCAAAGTGTTCTTTACCGACAGTTGTATGGTAAAGGGGTGTAATACTGAAATAATTAGCAATAGTTACAAATTAAAGAAAATCAGAGGGATTTAATGCTCTCTCTTCAGAATGTGTGGAAGACCAAAATACACTGTGGATTTAGCATAGTTTTCAAAAACACTCAAGGCTACTAAATTAAGAAAGAGATAAGAAAGGAAATTTAAATGCATCTTTTTAATATTGCTAATCTGTTGGAGTGTTGTATTTCAGGCAGGCCGTGTAAAAAAATGAGAGAATATAGGAATGGGCAAGTGGTTTTTTTTAGTGCATCTCCTGCCTCGAAACTATTCTAAGAGAAACAGAAAATACATTTCTAGTCACAGCTGAGTGTATTTTCAGGAGTGATTTTCAAAACTTGAAAGAAACTTCAAAGAGATGTAAATACCGTGCTCTGTGCTCTCCCAGTCCCCCTAAGGTCAGTTTCTCGGCAGTGTTCTTTTCAGTCAAGACAGTTGTCTTTGCCAGTACCAGTCTACTGGGAGACACTTGTGTGTTGGGCAGCTGCCTTTTCGATGAGAGATGTGTCTCTTCTGCGAATCTTTTTCTTGCATCTTCTCAGGAATGAGAAGCCAGTCATCCAGTTGTCACTCCATATGCTGTGCCATATGCTAATTTGACATGAAGCGGCACTGCAGGTTTGTTTCTCCAGGACTTCCCTCCAGAACTGGACAGGACAATAGGCCATGCGGACAAAGGATCAATTTCATACCCATGAAGCGGGGCCCACTGGCTATTTATACTGCCTTTAGAAGGGGTGAGATGATTTGGGGCTGGTCAATCAGAGACTTGTCTCAGGTCTAATATCTGAAAGCAATGAATATGCTCTAGTGATAGATGTGATACTCACTTTCATAAAAGTTCTTTGTTAGAATGCTGATTTCAAAGGAAAGGCTCCCCTAATAAGAGTGGATAAGCCATTTTACAGATTTTTACAGATGGATGTAATTTGATAATGACTTTATCCAATGGTCTGCTTATCAGGCAAACTTGTGACGTCATTGTGGAGTTGTGCTATTTCGCAATGGATGGAAAATAAGATTTTTTTAAGTTAAAAATAAACAAGAATGCATTTCAAAAATGGTTTGAGAAATTATCCTCTTTTATCTTTATCGAAGTACTTGGTTGGGATAATAATGCATGATATTAAAGGAAATGCAGAGAAGCAAATCAGGGAAGAAGGCAAATGAGTATTTTTCCTCCCTTAATGCCCAAGAAAGTCAATAAAACAACTGGAAGCAGAATGCAATTTCAAGAACACGGACATGATCATGGTGAACTCCAAGGAAAACAAAACAGACTTCATTATTTTATTTTATTTTATTTATTTTATTTTATTTATTTTATTTTATTTTATTTTATTTTATTTTATATTATTTTTTTAAAGATTTTTTTTATTTATTTGACAGAGAGAGACACAGCCAGCGAGAGAGGGAACACAAGCAGGGGGAGTGCGAGAGGAAGAAGCAGGCTCACAGCGGAGGAGCCTGATGTGGGGCTCAATCCCAGAATGCCAGGATCATGCCCTGAGGCAGAGGCTTAACGACTGAGCCACCCAGGTGCCCCAAGACTTCATTATTTTAATCCCCGGGGAGAGTCTGAGAAAAATTGACTCAGGATGATAGAAACAAAAAATCATCCAAAGCTTTCCCCTTTCCCTGTCAGGAATGTGAGGGAGTGACTGCATTTGATTTCACAGCATACTCATAGAATGGTGAAAATTGCCACTGTTCCTCCATAGCCCACCATAACTGTCTTCGGAAAATATGTGTTGTAACGTATGTCCTTGAGCAGCTGGCCTCAGACACATCTGCACTTGCTCCTGTGTCAACCAGGCATTTTGTCACAAGAGCTTGGCATTGAAAGTCATATGTATGGTACACATATTAGAGGTAGTGGTGTTTAATTAAAGAAGGATGATGAGGATAATGATGATGACGTGTGCAATTTCCTTAAGTTGGTCAAGGGAGGTTGCCTGGGAAGGAGACTGCTAGTTTTGTTCTACATATTTCTACTTCAGGGACTACTCAGTCTTATAGATTCTGAAATTCAATTTTTCTGAGCTCTACTAAGGATTATAGGCTTTGTGGATTCAATGCTGACTCAACTCTCAAGGGACCAGTGATAAACGGCAATGTCAATTTATTTACAGTGGAATATCTATCTGGCCTTCCGTGGCTTCCCCAGTTTGTCCAGTGGGAATATTAGCAATCCTCCCTGGGAAAATGTTTACCAGAATTAAACTAGACTGCTCAATAATTTGGCCACCTAAGGGGAGGAATTACAGTCTCAGAGTACTTTTAACCCATTCAAATAAGTCAATGTCCAACATCACAAGTGCCAATGTTGAAACCTTTTAAATAAAATGCTGGGAAACAGAGGCATTTGGGTTGGAGGCTCTCCCATCTTTCTTACCGTCTTCAGTCTTTCTCCTTTCTTATCTAATCTATTTGTTCCTGTACCATTGGTGATGCCTAGTTCAAATGCACCTTCCTTAACCCATCCTACGGCCTATACCCCTTGGCACTGCAACACTTAACTCCCCTCACAAGATTTCTCAGGGCTGTTTCTAGGCGTTAGGGAAGAGACAGAGCAACAGCCAGGTGGCTTCTGAAGTACACAGTACTAGCAACATCTCACTCTATTTCGGCTTATCTTTAAAGCTCTTTCATGTGTAAACAATTCGTATTTAGAGAATGGGAGATTTTGCTCAGCAACATCAGACAGTAATGCTGTAGATATATAACTCCCGGGAGGTGGGGGGGGGGGATTTGATCATTCTCCTCTACTCTGTATGGGCCAAACTATTATTTGAGTACTTTGCCCATTTCTAGCAGTCCCACCCATTCATTCATTTATTCATCCAAACATTAAGCACAGGGTGTATTCCAGTCAAAGCATTAGCTTTAGGTGATACAAAAAATTTTTAAAAAATAATTTATGCCAAAGATCTCATAAGTTATGAGGAGGAAAGACAAAAATGATATTAAAATAACAACCATAGGGTGCCTGGGTGACTCAGTCGTCTGATTTTTGACTTGGGCCATGATCCCAGAGTCCCCATATCAAGTCCTGCATTAGGCTCCCTGCTCAGTGGGGAGTCTGCTTCTCCTTCTGCCCCTCGGCCCCGCTCTCATGCTCTCTCTCACTCTCTCTCTCTCAAATAAATAAATAAAATCCTTAAAAAAATACAGCTGTTGCAAAATCAGTCTTCTATTTAAAAAGTAAAATAACAACCATCATCATCATATCTACCCTTTATTTATTGGTACCTACTTGGTGTCATGATCTGTTTGCATTCGTTTCATAACTCATTTAACTCTCATAACACCATATACTATTTTTAAAATCATATAATACAAAGTATCATTATCCCCATTTTACAAATGCATCACAGAAGCTGTGTAAAGAAGTTAAGTAATTTGCTCAAAGTCACACAGTTTTTAATCGACAAGATTTGGGTGTTAATTCTTGCTTATCTAACGCTGAAGCTGAGAGTCTCATTCGCAATATTAGACTTTTAGAAAAAATATAATACAGTGCTATGTAAAAGATATTTAAAAAGGTGCTTTGCAAGAAAAGAAGAAGTAGTAAGGGTTCTGTTCAGGGAATTTTCCAATCAGGAAGCATGACAGGAATTTGAAGCTTTGAAGCACCTTGGGTCAGAAGATAAGACAGAGCAAAGAACGGGGGAGAGAGACTCTAACCTTTTAAGAGAACCACAAATAGTTCTGTATTACTGAACTTTAAGGAAAAGAAAAATAAAAAACTGGGGAGTTAGGAAGAAGCCAGATTGTAGAAGCCTTGCATGTTTCCATAAGAGGCTTAAACTTTGTCCTGTTAGCAGTGAGGCGACATTAAAGAATTTTAAAGCAAGGAGACATACACTATGTGTCTGAATTTATGTCAACACTTAAAATAAGATTATCCCCTACTTTCACAGTTGGAAAATATAAATATATAAATGCAAAAAAAATATTTTAAATTATGTTTTTCCCACTCTTGGTGAAGTAAGTATATTTTTATTAATTTAGATACACATTAATACACTATAATATTATGTTTGATAAATTAATTTAGAATCATTGCTTTATTCCACTCTTATCATTTCCCAACTCTCTATTCAGTATCTGTGACATTAATAGCAACCAGATCACTTGAGCTGTTTTTTGAATTGGCTAACATACTTCTCCAGAGCACATCACTTCTATGAAAGTTGTTGGAGATATAACACATTGTGAATCCCTATTTTAAGATGTCATTAGAAATTGTTTTCCAGGGGCGCCTGGGTGGCACAGTGGTTAAGCGTCTGCCTTCGGCTCAGGGCGTGATCCCGGCGTTATGGGATCGAGCCCCACATCGGGCTCCTCTGCTGAGAGCCTGCTTCTTCCTCTCCCACTCCCCCTGCTTGTGTTCCCTCTCTCGCTGGCTGTCTCTATCTCTGTCAAATAAATAAATAATATCTAAAAAAAAAAAAAAAGAAATTGTTTTCCAGCTACAAGAACCCAATTTCTTAAAAGAAAACATCTTATAGGCTAAGATTGAAAATACGGCTCAGTGTATATCTAGAATATACATACTAATTTATCGTATTGTTTTTATGAATGATCATAAACTGACTTCTGTACAACGACATAGAACCTTGTAAATGTTATACCAAAACTTCAGGAAATATTATTAAATCTACCTTTTATTCAGTACCTATTGTGTGCTCTGCATTTTAAAGATTCCCGTACATACATTCTCTCACTATTAACGCCAAAGTCATTCTAGATTTAGATGATGTCTACTATGGACTCTGTTGTATAGAATGTACTCCAAGAATCTTTTATGATTGAGCAAATAATTCTCACAGCGTTATTTTCTCAAGTATTAATGTATGTTTAATTGCATATTTTTTACTGACTTGTCGTTCTGTAACATCTCGAACTAGAGGAAGCAGTGTGCGGGACTCGAATATTTTGCATCTCTGGGAAACTTTGGTTTCGTTAAATTTTTGTCAGACTTTAGAACTTGGATCATTTAATGAGCGTGAAATGGTATTTCTGTATTGCTTTAATACCTTAGTCCCTGCTTCCAGTAATACTGGGCATATTTTTCTGTGTTTATTGGCAATTTGGATTTTCATTTCTGTGAATATTCTACAATCATATTTTGTTTAGATATTTTTTCTTTCATCACCTATTTGTAGTAATATTTCACATATTTTGGATTTAGATCCTTTGCCAGTTATGAGTTTGAAATATCTCATCACAGCCTGGGCTTTCTTTTTTAACTTTGTTCACCATGACTTGTGTTGAAGAGGTGTTTCCATTTCAATGCAGCCAAAGATGCAGAATGTTTTCCTTTGTAGTTCCACCAACATTTCAATTAACTGGCCAATTACTAGAATCCTATCATATGGATACATATGGGTAGACGGAGTGAAAAAAGAACCAAGCACATTACAGATTGAGGGATGAAGAATTTCATATAAAGATGACTAAAAGGGGATGATACACTTTAACGGAGAAATCATGGGATGATTTAAATAGTTTTAGAGAAACAAGCCATGTAAGTGCAAGGTATTGTTAAACAGAAGGATAAAAAATGCAGTACACAGTTCAGAGTGCACACATTAGTTACCCTTTTCGTTTTATATATTGAGTACCGGGGTTCTTGGTTGTTTAAATGTCAGATATTTTCTTTGATGTTCTTTGACATTTTCTATAAACCTAGAATCCATTTTTTTTTAACAGAACAAGCTTAGATTGTGAAATGTCACTTGCTATTACTTTCTTGAAATACATGACTGAATATAGAGTGTATCACAGCGATGGTATATGTAATACTGCAATGGGCACTTGCTAAACATCTTGCACGAAAAGCTAATTAAATTTCTTGGTACCCAGATAAAACTGGTGGCCTTTATTGAAATTCATTTCTTATACAGGGAAAAATCAAAGAACAAAGAGTCTGTAGAGTTAGCTGGTAAAAACAAATCTGACAAAGATAAGAGTATAATTACTGTTGTTATTATATTGTTGTTATGTATGTTATGTTGTTATTATGTTGTTATGTAAAATGAGGAAGGTTTTTCTCATGTAGTCCCCTCCAAGAACAACTTTTTATCTATATCACAGAATTCATTAATAACTCTATGTGATTTACCTCTTCAGCTTCTCAAAGCTTTGTGTGATTGATTGTATAATAACCACTCTTCCCATTATAGAGATAGGAAAACTGAGGATTAAAACTTAAGTGACTTGGTCATAGTTAAGGCACAGGTAGCTTTTAGCTGGGTGCATCCAGAATTAGTACTGAGCTCTTTAGAATTCTGGTCCAGGTTTGGTTTTTTGTTTGTTCGTTTGTTTTTGTTTTGCATTGTTTTGTTTTCCCCTTTATCTTACCAGATCCTTAAATATGTATATTGGGTTCTTGATGCTCTCAATGAGTTTATCCCTATATTCAACACACCTGTGTGGTGTAGATGCTAACACCGATTGGTGGAGAAATGCACAATGATTTTAGAACATGTGTACGAATTCATTGCCACTAATCCTATCAAATTGTGAAGTCTAATTCCCCTCTACTTAAATAAGGACAAGACTTGGGTAATCACTTCTGACTAGCAGAATGTGGCAGAAGTCATGCTGCATGACCTCCAGGCTAGATCATAAAAGGTCATATAACTTCCTCTTATCTCTCACCCCGAGGACCATTATTCTTGGAAACCGTTGACCACGCTGAAAAGAAGCCAGGCAACCACATAAAATATACCAGTGGAGGAATTCTGGCCATAGCCCTAGCGGAGGTCTAAGCCAACAGCCAGCATCATCAGGGGACCGTCAAATGATTTCAGCCTCTGAAACTCTGAGTTGCTCAGGCTGCTGATGAGTGTAGCACAGTTAAGCTGTCCCCTCCAAGCCCAGCCCTGATCACAGATTTGTGAACAAAATAAAAGTTGTCATTGTTTTGAGGTGTTTTGGATACAGTGAATAAAACAAGTAGATCCACCTACATTTAGTTAACATTCCCTATGTGCTGCCACTGTGCATGGTGCTAGGGATGAAGGAGGAAGCAAAGAAGAACAGACTCCAACATTTGCAGTTCGCACACAATGGTCTAGGAATTGTGATTGTGGGAACGTACATATGTTATCCCCAATAATTTTCAGAATAACCCACAAAGAAAGTATAATAATTATCTTCATTCGGCAGAAGAGACACTGAGGAGGAGCAAGGTTAAAAGATTTGCTTTGGATTATATAATTGGTAAATTGTAGACCTAAGGGACAAGCCTACATTTTAGAACTCTGGATTCTCTGTCACTAGGTAATTAGAATGTGCTTGCTGAATCCGAGGATTCTAAATTTAAGATAAGCTTATAACTGATCATTAAATAATAAAAGATATGCCATTACAGAGGTATATGTGCACAGTGCTTCAGGAACACAGATGGTAGAATGATTTTTTATTCTAACCTCTTTTCCAGAATGAATGAAGATTTCTTCATGCATTTGCATACAAGGTAATAGGATTTGGGAAGAGACAGATTCCAAAGAGCACTCATATCAGAAGGAAAAAAAATATGACAAGGTTATAGAGATGCAAAGGACCTGGGGACAAGGAGGGAAGGACTGGAGTTTGGGCTCCTGGGAACATAGGGAACAACAGGGCGTGGGGCAGGGGGACATAGGCAAAGCTTCATGAGAAAAAGGAGCCAGGGAAAGAGTTATTTCTCAAGCCAACGAATTTGCATCTTATTCTAGGATTTAATAGGGAGCTTCCTGTTTAAAACAGGAAAGCATTTGATCATATCATTAGTCTAAAAAGACAGCTTGGGTTGCTATGTGAATATAACATTTCAATGGTTAAAACCAGCTGGGAAGCTAATGTAAGAACCTGTGTGAGAAATGAGGAGGCATCTAAATAAAGGGGAAGTAGTTGGAATGAAGAGGAAAGAAGTGATTCTACAGAGATATAAAATAATGGTTTTGAATTACTTTGGGTATGATTTAGATGATTGGTTATTGACCCTGGATTGGATGGATGGTCCTTGATTCCAAACAGAAGGTAGAATAAGGTGTTTATATGTAAGTGGGAGATTGAGATCATGTTTCAAAATGTTGAATGAGGGAAATTTAAAAAAAAATAGTCAATACAAAACTAAAAGTTTAAGTCTATAGCTCAGCCAAAAGGTCAAGTCTGAAAGGTAGATATTTGGGAGTCAGTGGAAGGAAAAGACAGGGAAAGAATGAAAATGAATGAAATTACCTAGTGAATTCTAATGGGTGAAAGCAGAGAATATGAACGTGGGGCATGGGAGATTGGATTACTACTTAGGGGGCTCATATTAGAAATGAGCTACTGGAATAGATACTAGAGAAACAAAAGAATGACTTTCTGGAATCCAAGAAAAACGGAGCTTAAAGCACGCTATGAGACAGACAATTTAGGTGGCATACATGTCAAAAAAATTGCCATTGCCTTTAATACGTAGGATATGAATATGGAAGTTAAGTTGTAGAAAAGTGGGAATTTGACGAGGCTGCACGAAGGTGGCCTTGATACTGCAAAAAGGCAAAAAGCAAAGAAAAATTTCAGGAGCAGGAAGTTGCTTTTGTTAGGTTCATGCGACCTCGCTCATCTAAAGCATAACCTATTCCCTGTCTCTCCCATTGTTAATCCTATTGTTTGAGCTTGAGAGAAGTAAGCAGAAAACATGAGCAGATAGTATCAAAAAGTCAGATGAAAATGAGGCTAAGGGAAAAAGGGAAGTAAAGAAATGCTGACAACATACACAGATATCTCCTAAGGAGTTTGCTGAAGAGAGGAAGAAAAATTGGGCAGTTGCTCATAAAAGATATGAGATCAAGAACTTGTATAAATTAAAACTTACTTATGCTAACATGGGTGATATCACATTATTTTTTAATATAAGTGTATATGTGTATGTATACATGTATATGTATATGGATATACACATATTTGTAAGTATATTTTACACAAATGTATGAAAGTATATGTAAATGTTTTATATAAACATGTATATATTAATATGCATTTATAAACTACATATAAATGTATGTATATATCTACATATAAGTATAGTATATACATATTGCCATAGACTGAATGTTTGTGGTCCCCCCCCCCAATTCATATGTTGAAACCTGATTTCCAATATCATAGTACTTAAACATAGAGCCTTTGGAGTCAGTTAGGTCATGAGGGCAGAGCCCTCATGAATGGGATTAGTGCCCTTATAAAAGAGACTCCAGAGAGCCCTCTGGTCCCTGCTACCATGTGAGGACACAGCAAGAAGACTGCTATCTCTGAACCAGGAAGTCAGATCTCATTAGACACCAAATCTGCCAGCACCTTGAATTTTGAATTCCCAGCTTCCAGAACTGTGAGAAATAAGAATTTGTCATTTAAACCATCCAGTCTATGATATTTTTGCTATAGCAGCCTAAAGAGTTTAAGACACGGGTATACATATTAATATACATATGATGAATATATGTAAATGTACATACATACACACATTTTTATATGCACACACACACACACACACACATATATATATATATATATATATATATTTAGGATTAGAGCTGGTGGGTGGAAATGGTACAGTAGGGTGGGGGAACTTACGTGAGAAAGAGGGTAGACTTGCTGGAGTGAGGGTCTTGAGTAGTTCAGAGGACAGGATAGTTTATCCTGTGTAAGTGGAGGATTGAGCTTTATACTGGAGTAAAGACAGTTCTTCCAGGTCATCCAGAGGGAAAGAAGGACAGACATAGGGGCACCTGGGTGGCTCAGTTGGTCAAGTGTCTGCCTTCGGCTTGGGTCATGATCCCAGGGATCTGAGATGGAGCCCCACAGCTGGCTTCTTACTCAGTGGGTCTGCTCCTCCCTCTCCATCTGCCCCTCCCCCCTGCTGGTGCACATACTCTCTCTTTCTCTCTCTTTCTCTCTCTGTCAGATAAATAAATAAAAAATATATATTTTTTTAAAGGACAGACGTATAAATGGCAGGGAGGCTGACAGATGTGGAGGCAGATGTGGAAGTTGTCTTCGGATTGCTCTATTTTCTCAATGAAACTGAAAGCATGGTAATAACTGGAGTGAGAAAGGGAGAAACTTTAAAATTTGAAAAGAAAGAAGAAGCAATATGCACTCCAATGTTCATAGCAACATTGTCCACAACAGCCAAACTGTGGATGGAGCTGAGATGCCCTTCAATAGGCAAATGGATAAAGAAGATGTGGTCCATATATACAATGGAATATTACTCAGCCATCAGAAAGAACGATTACCCAACATTTGCAGCAACATGGACGGGACTGGAGGAGATTATGCTAAGTGAAATAAGTCAAGCAGAGAAAGATAATTATCATATGGTTTCACTCATTTGTGGAACATAAGGAATAGCAGGGAGATCGGTAGGAGAAGAAAGGGAATAATGAAGGGGGGGTAAACAGAGGAGAAAATGAGCCACTGGAGACTATGGACTCTGGGAAACAAACTGAAGGTTTTAGAGGGGAGGAGGTTGGGGGGATGGGCTAGCCCAATGATGGGTATTAAGGAGGGCACGTATTGCATGAAACACTGGGTGTTATAAGCAAACAATGAATCATGGAGCACTACATAAAAAAGAAAGAAAGAAGAAAGAAAGAAAGAAAGAAAGAAAGAAAGAAAGAAAGAAAGAAAGAAAGAAAGAAAGAAAGAAAGAAGGGATAAAATAGTGAACTAGAGGAGTATGAGTATGCACAGACTGGGTAATGTAGGTAAATTACTGGGCCTTATCCCTCACAGAAGCACATTCTTTTAGAACAAGGACATGCAAAGAAACATCAAAGGGAATGTTTAGGAGGTAGGGGATTCTATAATGATTGACTATAAATTTCAAAGAGTTCTCTGGACTGATTTTAAGACTTTGGATAAAAGATGTAGAAATCCTTATGGAATGAGAATCCTGGTGATAAGAAATGATCTTGAAATGTGAGGTTCCTAATGGTACATTATGGACTAAATTGTGTGTCCCCCAAAATTCATATGCTGAAGCCTCAGCCATAATGTGACTATATTTGGACTCGAGGCTAATACAGAAGGAATTAAGGTTAAACGAGGTCATGAAACCAGAGCTCTGATCCATCAGAATTAGTATCCTTTTAACAAGAGATGCCAAAGTGTTCACTGTCTCTTATTCTCACCCCCCAAATGATGACACACTAGGAAGGCAGCCACCTGCAAGCCAGGAAGAGAGACCTCACCATGAACTGAATTGGCTGGTACCTTGATCTTGGACTTCCCAGCCTTTCTGTGAGAAATAAATTTCTGTTGTTTAAGCCCCCCACGCTATGGTATTTTGTGGCAGCAGCCCGAGCAGACTGACGCATGATCTCTGAAGTAAACAGGGATCAAGAATGGAATGAGTTTCAGGTAGCCCATCTCCCTGTAGACTGTATTTATTTATTTATTTATTTATTTATTTATTTATTTTGTCTATAAGGAGTTCACTTTTTTAAAAAAATATATTTATTTATTTGAGGGAGAGTGTGTGTGTATGAGCGGGGGGAGGGGCAGAGGGAGCAGCAGACTCCCTACTGAGCGCAGAGCACAACAACTCTGGGCTCCATCCCAGGACCCCGAGACTATGACCTGAGCCAAAGTCAGACGCTTAACTAACTGAGCCACCCAGGTGCCCTTATAAGAGATTCACTTTATTTTTATTGAAGTACAGTTGAAGTATAATATTATATAAGCTTCAGGTGTACAACATCGTGATTGACAATTGTACACATGACAAAATGCTTATCCCAATAAGAGTCGTTACTTCCTGTCACCACACAAAGTTATTATGTTATTGAATATATTCCCCACACTGTACTTCTCATCTCCATGGCTTATTTATTTATTTTGAAATTGGAAGTTTGTTCCTGTTAATCCCCTTCACCTATTTCTCCCCCCCACCCCCAGCGCTCCCACAACCGCTAGTTTGTTCTCTATATTCATATTTCTCTTTTCAGTTGTTCTGTTTTTTTAGATTCCACATGTAAGCGCAGACTGCTTTGTGAAGCTACCAGTACTGTGGGCAAGACAGAGTCAGGGCTTTTTTTTTTTTTTTTTTTTTTAAGATTTTATTTATTTATTTATTTATGAGAGAGAGAGCAAGAGTAGAGGGAGCAGGAGAGGGAGAAGCAGACTCCCCGCTGAGCGGGGAGCCCCATGCGAGACTCGATCCCAGGACTCCGGGATCATGACCTCAGCCGAAGGCAGACGCTTACCGACTGAGCCACCCAGGCGCCCTGAGGAGGCAGGGCTTTTTGAGGAGCAAGGAGTCTTTGTTTCGCAGCTGCTTTCTGCCACGCTGATGTGAAGGCAGAAGAGAAAGGCAGATGCTGTAGTAGCTTCCCTTATTTCTCTCTCGCACTCACTGTTGCTGTGTCTGCTGACCCCCCAGATTTCTCTGCCAACACTGGCGACTCTGCTTGTAGGGTTCCTCTGAGCACCGGCAAGCAGCGGCCCTGTAGGAGCCGGCAGAAGGACTGGGGTGGTCATGTTCCGGGAGCACCTCTCAACCACTAACTGATAGGAGTTGGTGAATAAATCCCCCAGCTTTTGTCCCTGTGTGAGGCAGCTCGGAAGGCTTTTCCGTGCAGTCTCCCAGGAGCTCCCGGTGGGACCGAGCCGGAGTTGGACAAAACGAGAACCTGTTCGTTAAAGCGTCTGTAGGGGCTTCCTCCCCTTTCCTGGCTTGTTCACCCAGTCCCCCGTGGTGCTGCCTGCGCCATCGGTACTCCGGCAAGCTACTCGCGCTCGGGTTCTGCTTCTGGAGAAGCACCATCTAAGACACCATTTCAGGCTAGTTTGTAAGTCGTGGAAACTGTTCATCAATCATCAGTGAAAAGTTACACAAGTTATTTCCCTTTTAATCTAGTTTCACCCTGTTTCACGCATTAGAACTGCAGACAAGGGATAGTTTATAAACTCCTTCTTTGGTTAATGTACTATGAGTTTCTCATTATATGCTATAAAATACGTCAGCAAATGAAAAAAAAGACAGTTATAAATCTAGTAAAAACAAAAGAAAATAAGAAAATAAGTATAATTTAGCATGCTACTTGTCCCAGAAGTAATTAATACCTAGTTACCACAATAGAAAATTAATATCGATCTAATGAAAAGCTGTTAGAACTGTAGGGGGAAGGCTGGGGAAATCCTGGAGGTCTTATGTAAGAGCTCCTGTAAGACAGCCAAATTTCCATGACCATAGTCAAAGTCAATAGATGGTGCCTGAATTGATCAGCCGAGAATGTTTCTTTGGTTGTTATTTAAAGTTATAGAGAGGTACTAGAAAAAAGGGAAAAAAAAACAGAATTTAAAATGACTATTTCTGGGGGCACCTGGCTGGGCATGTGACTCTCGATCTTGGGGTTGTGAATTGGGTGCAGAGATTACTTTAAAAATAAAGAAAATTTGGGAAGATAAAATGACTACCTCTGCGGAGCAAGGCTGGGAGGTGGACAATGAGCAAAAGGGATACAGTACTTAATTTTTTCCATCAACCTATTAGCACTCTGATTTCTAGAAACTAGGTGTATGTATATTCATGAGACAATTGAAGTACATAATAAAGATTCCACTGCCATATATGTTTGTACTTTTTTATACGACTTTCATATTTATACCATGTATCACAGAGAAAGTGAAGTTCTTTCATAAAAATGTAGACCAGAAGAGGAAATGGGGGAAAGAGAGAAAGAGAAGGGAATCCAGACGGAAAGGAAGAGGAGACATGAAACAAGAACGTTTTGTTCTCCTGGAGATTTTTCATGGCTAGCATTTTTTCAGTTTTCCTGTTTCCCAAAATTGATTATTCAATTCCGCAGTTGTTGAAGACCATTACTTCTTAGGTATCCAACTAGTTGGTAGGTTCCTTCAGTAAAGGGCAATGTTATTGTTGCTAACTAGAGAAGTAATCAATATTTCTTCATTGACCTCTCTGACTATTACGTCTTTCCCCAATCTTCTTTTTTCTGCAAAGCAGTTCTAGGACTAAGGGAAGAACTCTGACATTTTTCTACATTGCGCTGAAACATGTGCGCCTTTACTTTTTAGGCTATCCTTGATGTAGCTATTTCAAACTACTCTTCTTCTGTAAGCAATTAACCCTAGCAATTGTTTTTTCTTTCTTTTTTATTTTTGAGCCACTTAATATCTCCCAGGTTTTCATGTCTCTTCTTCCTGTAAGCCTTCTTCCCAATTATTGTCAGATGATGATAAGTGTGGGAAAACCTTTCATAATAATCAAGAGAGATTACTGAAGTGCTAATGTCCTCTTACACTAATTAATGTGCTTAACTTAAGAAACACAAAACTATACTTTCCATACTTAAGAAATGCTTCAAACATTGTCTACATAGCAGAATTATTTAATAATAATTTTAGCAGATCTGCAAGCAGAACATTCCCATCACCAACAACACCAAAGAAGGGTCAGGAAAGACAGGAGAGATTTTTCTCTTTTCCTTCCCCCCACCCCCCTCTCTCTTTCTTTCTTCATTTGCTATGTTTCAGCATTCAGGGCTAATATAAATATCAGCATTTCTAAACACATACCAAGAAAGCTAATATGTATTACAAATAAAATATCACTTCTGTAATAAACGAACACAAAGGCAGTGAAAGAAACCATTTTCGTATCTGTTTCCTTAAGTTTAAACAGGCATTAGTAGAGGAGATTAGAAAGTTGTTTTTTGAAAAATGCATGTTTTCCACAATTTCACCCCTGCACAAACCTTACTTTTCTTATGTAAACATTTCCTTTCATTTTTTTTACCATTTTAAACATTTTTATGTATAAAATTAGCTGTCATTAAGTACATTCACAATGTTGTGTGCTGTCACTACTGTTAATTTCCAGAACTTTCTCATCATCTCAAACAGAATCTCTGCATCAGTTAAACAATAACTTGATTTAGTTCTGTCAAACCATCTGAAATCCTAATATAAATATGTGGAGTTTTGGGAATTTTGAATGATATCCTCATGAAAAGAAAGTCATAAAAATAATTTGATCAAAGAGATTTTTTTTCCCCTTTGTCAACTTTCAGAATTGAAACATATATTCTGTTAATACAGTTAAACTATATTCTGGTTTACATCTCTTATATCTACCTTATTAAGAACTTTTCTTAATGGAAGTAAGTTGGTTGTACTATTTAGCTATCAGTTTTGCATTCTTCATAACAATTACCATTTCAGTGGTAACAGAAGTCCTACGCAGCCTTCATCAACATTGTTCTTATTCCCATCCAGATTTATTTTTCTCAATTGACCTTGCAAGGTAGCCTTTAAAGATAGAATGGAGCAAGTGGTTAGTATCATTCAAGAGGACACAGAAGTGGAGCTGCAAAGATGTTTACCTTATTTTCTAATTGGAAAGATAAGTTTTTCTCTAGTCAAGACGTGATTTAGAAAGATGTGTGCTCTGTTAAGCGATGCTGAGTGACATGTACGACGATGCTTGAATCATATCCACTATTGCACAAAGACATTGCGTTTTTAAGTAATCTGGGAACAGTCATTTCCCCAAACAGAGTGGGTTTGCTATGTATTTACCTGAAGCCAAATACTTGTGATAAGGATTTTCAGAATCAAAATTTCTTTCCATGGAAAGAGTTTATTTTTCCTGAGTCCTATCTGGACTTGATATCTATCAGAACACTGTAGCTAGGGACGCCTGGGTGGCCCAGTCGGTTAAGCGTGTGCCTTTGGTTCAGGTCATGATCCCAGGGTCCTGGGATGGAGTCCAGCTTTGGGCTCTTTGCTCAGCCTGCTTCTCCCTCTGCCTGCCACTCCCCCCGCTTGTGCTCTCTCTCTCTGACAAATAAATAAATAAAATCTTAAAAAAAAAAAAAAAGACCACTGTAGCTTCACTGAACTTTATTAACTGAGAATGACTTTATGTTAGTAGACCATGTGATTTTGACTATTTCAAGGCAACTAATGACAAGTGAGACCGCTTTACCACTGAAAAGGATTCATACGCATAAAGATGTTTAATATTCTATCTTTATTTCATTATTTTTCTCTGAGTGGAAAAACAAAATTCTGATTTCTTTGTTCTTTTTTTTAAGATTTTATTTATTCATTTGACAGAGAGAGAGATTGAGAGCACAAGCAGGGGGAGGGGCAGAAGGAAAAAGAGAAGCAGACTCCCCGCTGAGCAGGGAGTATGATGTGGGATCAGGGAGCATGATGTGGGGCTTGATCCCAGGACCCCAAGATCATGACCTGAGCCAAAGGCAGACACTTAAACTTCTATGCCACTCAGGAGCCCCAAAATTCTAATTTCTTTCTATCAGATATCACAAATTATATTCAAGGTAAATAAATGATAAAGGAAAATTAGATGGAAAAATACTTCCATGTAAACCTGAATACTAGATTTAATTACTCATTGATGCAAATATCATATATGTATATTTATAGTTATTTATATATATACATTTTCTATATAAATATGTAATTAGTAATGCACAGTTATATAAACAAATATATTAATATCTACATGGGAAGCTTTTGTGATTCTGAGAATTTTGTATTTCATATCTAGGCTAGATGGCTTCTATAAGTTGTGTTTAGTCGTCTTTTAAAACCAGTGTTGTAATGGATATTACTCTGAGAGCATGGAAATTAGAGTCAGAGGTAACATCTAACTTGTTGGTTGTGTAATACTTTACAATTTATAGTAAATACATTTTATGGATGTTATATAATTTATAATGTAACCTTATCCATGTCAATAGAATTAGACACTTTGATTATGAATGCCATTAATTGAAAATGAAACACAATTGATTTCAATTTAATTCTTTCGGTTTTGCATTTTGAAAACCACAAAACACCTCTTGATTTTTGCAGTTCAACACATTAGCATCTATTGTGGTTGAATGAGCACATTCTCAATAAGAAACAATGAATTATGGAGCCTTTTCAATGGTGACTTACAATAAGCAATAATTCATGAAATTTATATTCTTTGCAATCTGTTTCCCTCCTGTGAAATGTGGGTTGGTTGACATCTCCTACAGCCTGCTTAATCTTCTGTAAATATTTGCAAGTCTGAATTATTGGTATGGATTTTGATGTTACTCAAGAGGAAGAAAAAGACCTCAAATGGCGGGGGAAATATGTAAAAATTAATAGGAAAATAGTTCATTTTGCCTTTACAGTATATTTAATGCTTTGTATTTGAAAAGATAACTCTTGAATATAGATAGCTAAGGGTTTTGTTTTTATTTGTTTACTTTAACAAGCCTTTTAGAACCAAAAGAACTTTTAGAGAGAAAAAAAATAGAACCCATACCTTCAGCCATTTCCAAATTATGCAATGTGTAATGTCATATACGTTTCAGATGCTCTCCCCCGTGACTATAGTAGCATATTTTGATTTAATATTGGAGAAGGTGGATGTACCATTTGACAAAAGCCAAATTTGTTTGCATAATGGAAATATAATTTTCTAAAAAGGAGGAATTTCAATTCACTTTCCCTTTTTTTTTAAGTATTTTATTTATTTATCTGAAAGAGACAGAAAGAGCATGAGCAAGAGGAGGGACAGAGAGGGGGCAGGGGGAGTGGGAGAAGCAGACTACCCACTGAGTAGGGAGCCCAACGTGGGGCTCAATCCGAGGACCCTGGGATTAGGACCTGAGCCGAAGGCAGATGCTTAACCAACGGAGCCACCCAGGTGCCCCTCACTTCCCTTTTCGTGAGGAACTCAATCACACTGATGCACTACCCAATCACAACCGATCATTCCTTCTTGTTTAATATCCAGTTTGAGTATCTTCATTAGTCATTACACATAACAATCTATCAACAATTACATGTTCATGGGCCTGAGTTTTCTACTTAGAATGCCTTAAGATCACAGAGTGTTTGTTCACTAAGTTACGCAGTGCCTATTTTCTTCAGCCTCGGGTTTTGCAGACCCTCCGAATCAAGTTCCTGTCTCCTACCCTGTCCCTTTTTCAGTTGGTTAACAGGGAAGTCAGATCACGGGACTCCTTGCTCAAACTCCTGGCAATGGCTCCTCCCTAAGACTAAAAGCCACATTACTTATCAGGTCTTTAAAAACCCTTTTTAATGTCATCCTGGTGTTACTTTGCTGTCATCTTCTATACTCTGTCCCTCATTCACTTTGTTGCAGCCATACCCTCTTCCATCTATTTCTTGAATAAGTCCAGCATACTCTCACCTCGTGGACTTTGTATGGATTGTTCTTCTTCCCCAAAAGCAGTTACCCGAGGCATTCCTATGGTTAACTTGTTACATGAAAACTTTGCTCAGATGTCACATTTTCAAGGAGGCTTCTCTTGACCACCTTATGGACTTGAATTCCATCCCTCACCTTCCTTCCCGCCCCTCACTGCCACCCACCACCTCTCCTGGCCCGTACTTTGATTCCTCAGCAACACTTTTCTTCAACAATCATATGATGGACTCATGATAGCCTTTTATTGTCTGTTTCCCTTACTAGGTCCAGGCTTTCTCAGCACAGAAATTTTTTTCTTCATTTTGGTCTGTTTTGTTTTCTGACATATCACCAGCCCTGGTGCATGTTGGGTTTTCCATAAATATGTCTTCACTGTCTGACCAACAGAAAAAATGAAAGAAGATGTCAAAGAATGGTCTAAAATAAATGAATTAACTAAAAGTGCTAGGAGTCAAGAACTCCAAGAAAAGCTTATATCCTTTAGAAATATATCAGCAGTAGTATGAAAAGTTTAATTCTACATGTTAATCATCTTAATATTTGTTTATCTTGTATAATGTCTCTTCTTCCTAACTTGTAATTTTTACTTCTACAAGTTAAAAATATTCTGTCATATGTGTTGTTTCTTCTCAAGGACAACACAACCTCTCAGAGGAAAATTCAGGCCCCTGATGTAATACTGTTTTTGCCACATCAGAAACTTGTGGGGAAATAAATAACTCCGGTTTCATCATTATGATAGCTAATGGCTTCAGGGATGACCCGAAAGCAGACAATATGGTCCAAACGTCGTCTCCATCTGTGTCTCTCCTGTCAAGGGAAATCGGTTTCCATCATTTCTTATTTCTTTCTTGGTCCAAATGACAAGGAGCTCACGCAGTGTTCAGCCCTGAACTTCAATGACTGGTAGAAGATGATGGGCTGTGAATTGGTAAGTGAATCTAACTTTCCTTCAGAGCCACCAAACTCGCAGAGCTGCCCTGCCTCCATCAATTGTGTTCTGTGCGTTTGAGTGTCTATGCACAGAAAACATGTGTGTGATCTCCTCTGGAAACCTGTCAGAATAACTTGAAATGTTGTTTTCATCATGATTCAGAAATGATTTGGAAAACAGGAAGACAGTATGTAGGTAGAAATGACGGATTAATGGGCTGTCATAAAGGTACTCGATCATGAAAAGACCTTAAAGATTTTTCATAGAGCAGATGACTGCCACAGGAAAATTGTAGACAAAGGCACACCTTATATCACTTGTATTTCATCCTTTGTTTGGGTGTAAAATTTCAGAGGATTTTCATGCTCCGATTCTGCAGTTAGATATGTGGCCTGAACTATCTTTAAATAAAAATCATCATTATTACTAGTATCATCAACAGCAGAAATAGCTACTTAAGTCCTCAGTCGTGCACAGTTCTGTGAAGGCTGCAGAGTGCTGTGGTTCTGCAAACTTAAAAACCCACAATAAGGCAAGTGGATAAAATTGTACCTGTGCATAATATAGAAAATAATAGTACAGGGATGCCTGGGTGGCTCAGGCGGTTAAGTGTCTCCCTTTGGCTCGGGTCATGATCCTGGGCTCCCTGCTCAGCTCAGGGGAGTCTGCTTCTCCCTCTCCTTTACCCCCTCCCCCAACTCACGTGCGCTCTCGCTCTCTCTCAGATAAAATCCTAAAAAAAATAAAAGAATCATGCAAATCCTTACTTATAGCTAGGTTGGAAGGCAGAGTTAACATTAATTTTTATTTTTTTTAATTTTTTTTTTATTTTTTAAAGATTTTATTTATTTATTTGACAGAGACAGAGACAGCCAGCGAGAGAGGGAACACAAGCAGGGGGAGTGGGAGAGGAAGAAGCAGGCTCATAGCAGAGGAGCCCGATGTGGGGCTCGATCCCATAACGCCGGGATCACGCCCTGAGCCGAAGGCAGACGCTTAACCGCTGTGCCACCCAGGCGCCCCAGAGTTAACATTAATTTTTAAAGTATCTTTAACTTGTTTAGTGATATATTTGCATGGGGTTGACGATAACTGAAGTCATAATGAAGTCAAAGTATCTAATAATGTCAAAGTCTCTAATAATGTCCAACATGCCTAATAATATCCAATCATTCATATTGTTCTGCTGATACATGATTTAAATTTAACTTCGGTAGAGAAAACAAAACCCATGATCCAAAGAAGAAAAGGGAGACAAGGGATCCTATTACAAGAAATTCTATTTATAGACTTAATAGTCTTCATTTACATGTAGAAAAATGTGAAGTAACAAATAGTTTTATAAAAGTGAATAGTTTGAAGGAGTTTGAAGGGCTGCACCAGGGAATTACAATTACGCACAGTGATCTTTATTAAATAATCTGACATGGCTTTTATTCAAATAAATTGCTAGATTAGTAGCCAAGTTGAGAAAAAGCACCGGTTTTATACAATCCACTGAGGTGACCCAGTTCCATATTTTGTATTATATTAGTAACAAAATATGATGTTAATTAAATTTTGCTCTTAGAAATAAATCTCTGAAATAATCTTTACAGGGAGTTCCTTTCCTCTGGGCTTTCAATGCCACAATGGTCTTAAGCTGCGGCCATGAGGCTGAGAAGCCATGTTATAAGCAACATTGTCTGTGGACTGAATAGGAATATTATAACTGCTTTGATATGAGGTCCATCACCTGTTTGGACAATTCCTATTAAAATACAGAAAATATAGACATAAAGTATTTAAATGATGTATCCCTGGTCACACTACCAGTCAGTGACAGAGTACTTTTCAAAAATTCATTAGACCAAGTATCCTCAGATAAGTGTGCACATTACTGGGTCTCTTAGCTAAAGGCAAAGTTGCTTTTAAATATCTGATGTTGCCCATTGTCTTGGTCAGCTCAGGCTGCTTTAACAAAATACTGTGCATGCTTAAATAACAGAAGTGTATTTTCTCAGAATTCTAAGGTGGGAAGTCTGAAATCAGGAAGCCAGCCTGGCTGTGTTCTATTGAGAGCTCCCCTCCTGGCTGAAAGAGGTTTTCTGGCTGTGTCCTAACATGGATAGGAGGAGGTCTCTTCCTCTACTTGGAAGGCTACCATAGTCCTTTTGGATTAGGAACTCATCCTTATGACCTTGCTTAACCTTAACCATCTTCTAAATATCTTATACCTGATACAGGGCATTGCGAGTTATATCTTTAACATAGGAATTTGGGGGGGATACCATTCAGTCCACAGCACCCCTTAACTTCTAGAACTTTGATTACATTACACGTCATAGAAATTTAGTTAAAACTCCATCTCACCAAGTTTACACAGCCAGATAGGTTAAATTTACATTTTCTTTCAGAGCTAAGACTCAGGTTTGCTATAAACTATATTGTTGTAGGGTGAAGGCCTCAGATGGCTTTTTGGTTTTTTGTTTTGTTTTGTTTTTTTCCCAGGGGTGGTCATGGTTCTTATTTATAGCAATTTTTAAAACTGTGGAAACCTAGAATTCATGAATTTGCTTGGTTGCTGAAAATATATATATTTGGCTCTGTGTTATATATATAATATATAATTTATTATAATTTTTAAAGTATTTTTACTTTGTGTGGTGATATATTTATATAGGATTGATGATAACTACAGTCATAATAAAGTCAAAGTGTCTAATAAGGCAAAGTATCTAATAATGTCCAACATACCTAAAAATATCCATTCATTCATATTGTTCTGCTGGTAGATGATTTAAATTTGACTTCAACAGAGAAAATAAAAACCATGATTGGAATATATATATATATATATATAAATATTCTCATATGGCTTTGCATAAAGGCTTTGGCTTGGGTCTTTATTTTTAGAGATAGTAGATTTCTACAGACACAGTGGTAGTACATTTTGATTTCTCTAGGTTAGCTATGAACACAAATCACAAAATATTAATATTGAGAAAGGAGAAGCAATTACTTTCCCATCCTGAATTAATACTGCTAGCATACATGAGTCATGTCCCTGAAACTGTATTTTGTAATGTTCTTTCCGCTGAATAAAAAATTTAGAGTAAATTTGGTACTCTTGCTCTATAGAAATGGCAAGAACTCTAATATATGGATTTCATTAGATATGCATTCAGAATTCCTTTTATGCTGCAAACAATTGCTAGAAAACAATGCACTGTGCTATTTGCCAATGTAACTGAAAACCTATGGAGGAATTATAAGAGCACAGGAGTTTGACCCATTTAACATAGTACTATTAAGGCTTACGGATATAACATGAGTGTACTTGGGGCATTTTTTATTGTTATAGAAAAATTGAAATTTAATAGCATAAGGACATTCGCATTGTTATTCTTAATAAAAACAATAATTATTGTAGTGCTAATAAATGGATAATAAGATTCAAAACAGAATGAGTAAGCTATATAAGGCTGTTTAAAGCTTCTGTTAATGTTCTTTCAAATACAAATCAAAATCCAGCAATAAAAGATAAAGTAGCTAGGTCAGCTGTAGTAAATAGGAGCAACAGACATTGTTTTTCATTCAGCCGGGCTTTGGCTTGTGATCAAAGGCAGGCTTGAAAGAAACAAGCTGAAGTGCAAGGAATCTCCAAACATATTTCAAAGATTATGTTTGTCTATCAAGGAATAGAATGGTGCTGTCAGAGGTTTGTCAAAATAAGTACAGAAATACTATACCGTCACTCTCACTGTCTTCCCGGTGCATTTTGACTGCCCATCAGTGGAAATAATTTTCTTATTTCCAGATACTTAATGTTTCTTGTATGCTTTCTTTACAGGTGTTGTCTGGCATAGAATACGTTCATAGAAATAGACTTGTTACTGCTTACTACTCTCTAGAAATGGAAAATTTTCTGAAAGCTTGCTTTTGTCATTCTTTCTGAGTTTCTCTTTGAATTCTCAATTAAAAAATTAGAATACATTAAAAAATTGCTATGTGGACACTTTTAAAAATGAGATATATATGTTATCAAATTTATCAGTAAAGTTTATTTTCGGTGAAACACATTAAGAGGTTTAAATGGACCCAAAGAGAGTCACTAAAAATGTAAAAAACATATTCTAATAAATTACTACTAAAGCAGTTTACAATTATTTTTAAAAATAAATTTAAATGCATGTTTTTATAAAAACTAAATAAACATTTTCTGCATACATATTTAGATTTGAGTTGAGTTGCATATATGCAATGTCTTTTCTTTTCTTTCTTATTTCTTTTCTTTTCTTCATTTTTTTTTTTTTGATGCCTAAAATTTTTGGATCAACCAAACTCAACAAAGTTCATTTAACTTCTTTTTTTTTTTAAAGATTTTATTTATTTATTTGACAGAGATAGAGACAGCCAGCGAGAGAGGGAACACAAGCAGGGGGAATGGGAGAGGAAGAAGCAGGCTCATAGTGGAGGAGCCTGATGTGGGGCTCGATCCCATAACGCCGGGATCATGCCCTGAGCCGAAGGCAGACGCTTAACCACTGTGCCACCCAGGTGCCCCCATTTAACTTCTTTATAGCAACATTTAGCAGTATCCCACAAGCTTTTTATTCTTAAGTAAATTCAGTATCATTTTTAGCTCCTCAATAACCTCCCCCCCAAAAAAACCCCCACCTCATCTTAGTCTTATATTGAGTTGATTGACTGATCAAGTACATTTTCTTCTTTCTCTTAAAAATTTCATTCTTCTCAAATTTGAGTCAATTCAGGTACGAACATAGCTACTTCATTGGTGACGTGAACACAGCTATATGCCGAAAACGGGATGAGTCACCCATTTTAAGAGAAACACCAGAGAGTACTAGATGTATGCCTTTTGTATTAGTAAAATAGATCTTAAGTGATTTTGAGAAGTATCATAAGTTAGGGAAACTCTGGAGGAATTGTTCATATTTAAGCATATTTCATTTATATTGATAATTTCAAGAAAACATCACTTTCAATGAGATTGTTATACTTATTTATTATTTTTCTATTTCTCTTTATTGAAAATTTTGTTTAAAAACATATCCAACTTCCATTTCTGGCCCAGATGAAATAACAGGGACCAGACACATCCTCTTACCTGAAACAACCAAAAGACAGAACAAGTGAAACAAAGACTTGCAATTCAATTCCACTGCGCAATGAAACACAGAGCTCCAAGAGAGCTAAGAAACAAACCAGGTGAACCAGACGTTGCTCCAATTTACTGTCTCGAAAGGGTTTTCGGGTTGGTGTTCAGGAAAAAGAAACTCCGGCGGAGTCTGGAAGAGCTGTGACTTGAAGGCAGAACTGGGTGTTTGGGAAGGAACAAGGCAACTGAAGTTCACTACACAGAATACTGAAGAAGAGAGATATACCCAAAAAGAGAACACTGGAGATCTGCAGATAATAATCAAGAGATTATTGGGCTGAATACTGCCGAAGGCATGGGTAGAGGAATTGACTTTAGGCAGGCAAGAACCAGCTAAAAGGATGAGATGTGACCATGCCCAGCAGGTGCACAGGGCCAGCAACAGTGCCCATTCTCACCAGCCAGATTAAAAACTTCACAATTCATAGGGAATTGGGTAGCATCTTCAGAATAATCAATATGGACCAAATGTTGTTCTGCCCCACATGAAAAACCAAAAGCAAGACCCAAAGTATCAAGCTCTTAACAAGTAAAGTAACTGCATCCCTGGGGGTGGGGATGGGGGAGTTCAAGTATATTTATAGAAATACAAAGAGATCCAGTCAAAAAGATACGATTTTCAATGTTTATCATCTAGTAACCTGGCATGTAAACGGGGCGGGGGGGAATATAATATTCATAATGAGAAAAATCAAAACATACCCAGAAGTGACAAAGATGTTAGAATTAGCTGCATTTTGTCAGTGATGATTAGCTGACAAAAACATTGTGCCAGTTATTTTAATGATACTCCACATTTTTAGAAAGTTAAGTGAGGATACAGAAGTAATAACATGACCCAAATTAAACTTCTAGAAGGACAAACTATCATGTCTTGTATCATGAAAAACACATGGGTTGGGATTAAAAATAGAATATTAAAAGTAGAATATATATTAAAAGTAGAATATAAACTGCAGAATCAATGATGAGTGAGCCGGAAGACCTATCAGTAGGACCTTTCGAAATCCAAACACAGAAAGAAATGACAATTAAAAAAGAAACAGAGAATCGGTGCATTGTGGGTGACTTTAAGTGGCCAAAGATGCGTAGCTGGAGTCCCTGATGGGGGTAGAGGTGGAGGGGCAGACACTGCATTTGAAGAAATAGGGGCTGAACATTTTCCAAATTTGATGACAACTATAAATCCAGAGATCCAAGAAGCTCAACAGGACTTGTAAAACTACGGTAATAAGACAGTGTATCATTGTCACGAGGGTAGACAAATAGATAAATTGAACAGAATAAAGAGGAACAGACTACAAAAAGTTATGATGACACTTTTGGAAATAATGGTACATTTATTATCTCTATTTGTTTCGTGGCTGTAGATAAAATTTCATGGGTATATGCATTTGTCAAAATGTATCACAATTTATGCTTTTAGTATGTGCAAGTTATTTTATGTCAATTAGATCTTGCTAAAGTGGCTAAAAAATAAGATATCTCCTCAAGTACAAAACACTCTTAATATAAGGTTAGAATAACTTCAGAAATGAAGAAAGATACTCTCACTGCTTTATGACTTATTTCTCAAGAAGTTAAAATTCCTTTAAAAATATTTTCATATTTAAATTATGCCCAGTTTCACACATGGCAAATGGCCCATTCTTGTTCTTCAAGCAATGTGCCATTGGCGAAGCTGTATTTATTGAGTACCCATGTTTTACATTGCAATGTGCAAAGACAATTGGAGTAGGCAAAAAACTGAGAAGTGCTTGCTGCCCTCAGATATCTAACAACTTAATTGTGACCCTTTATTACATGCACTATTACTATTTTGTATCCCTTTGTCTATATACATGTGTCCTTTATTCAATCAAATACCAGAAGGATGGCATATTCTAATTTAATTTGGTCTGTTAGAATAACATCTTTACCTGGTCACTGAGCCTTTCTTATTAAAACCTACTTCTACCAAAAAAGACCAAGTTTGTTATCAAATGGGCTAATGCCATTTACTTTCGAAGTTGGTAATGTCTGTGGTTTGAAAATCATTCTTATTTTATTCATGTGACCCCTATAGCCCCGAGCCCTTCATCATTTCCACAATAATCTGTTAGTACCTCGACTTTCCATCGTTGGAGGAATTTGATTTGCACATTTTCATTTTCTGATTTTGAAGAGAAATTGAAAAATACTATGCATATTAATAGTAAACAAAACAAAGTTTATATCTAAGTCAAAACCTAATATGCAAAAACAATCAGATTCAGAAGGAGAAAAACACTAGAGAGCGCTCACTTTTCTCCAAGCTCTCCACTCTTCTATAATAAATGATCCCAAAACTTATAAATATTTCTAACTTCTATGGGGACCTATGATGAGTACATTTCTTTTTAAGTATTAAGTATTTAACCCACAGCATGCCATTTGGTTCATTTATTTCACTGAGAATTAGTTCATTCTGTGGTTAAAATTATTTTACAACTTAAATGTCATCTTTTCCAAAAGACATTTATCATCTCCAAAAAGGATAACATTTAATAATGAAGGGATAATAAAAGAAAATACGATTTTTTGACAGTGAATGACAGAAACTCCAGTTAGTGGGAAATTAAGATAAAAAGGAAAGAGAGATAGTAGCTCTTATTTGTAGAGTACTTTGGTATTTGCCAAGCACTTTCACATATATTATCTCATTTAGTCTTCACACGACAGCTATATGTTACATCCGATTTGTGTAAGAGAAAGCTATTTTTCAGAGGATGAAGCATATTTATTTTTTTATTATTGATGCCACGTTTATTCCACAAAGGATTTAGAGTGGCAAGGAAAATGATTTGCTGAAACCTGACTAATAAGTGGCAAACTTGGGATTTGAAGCCATGCTTTCTGACTCCAATTCATTGTTTGAGGTTGACAAAGCACACTGAAATGTTTGCTTTAAATAATGCATCATTTCTCAATGGTGAACCATGGCAGCTGGGGCTTCTGGTGCATTTAACTGTGTGAGAAAACTAATGATCAAGGACACTACAAATCACCCAAAGAGCAAGTGTAGCCTGATATGGCTAATTTGGACCCATGGGAGACAAAGATGCTGGTAATACTGGAAAGGGGGTATTATCACAGACAGGTAATCAACTCCATTTTACTTAGCATAGGCTGACTCCCTGAAGCTTCAGAAGATACCAACTTATATTTTTTACATGATGGTGAAATTTATTAGTGCACCGAGTGTTAGTTTCTTTCCTCTTCAAAATATGGTTAGCAATCCTACCTATTCCTACCTTAATACTTGTCAAATCTATCTATTCACTGCAAATATTTACCATAGCTTCTCCCGTAGAGCAGATGGTGGTCAAGTCACCAAGGCTAGGAAAAGAACAAGCATCACTTAAAATGAGAATGAATGGTCTGTTTGAGAAATGAACATTGTGATAGAAGTAGAGCCTTGCCCCCAGATACTGTGTGCCTGTTCTCAATTGAATTGTCCTAACTTTCCCCAAGAAATAGCCAGCATCTTGGGCTTGAATTGATCATTTCTTTGCTTACTTATATTCTATGCCTTTTTTTTGTAGGTAAGTAATGTTTCTCTATGAATACCTCCTTTAAAAGACAAATTTTCCAGAAAGAATATGAAATTCAATGCATTGACTATTTCATTGAATCATACATTTAAAAAAATTTAAGGAAAATTTGAAGTGAAAAGAAAGTAGGATTATTTCAACTAAGAAGTCACAGTATAAGTATATTCTTTTAATTTTTAATGTTAAAAAATACAGCTATTCACAAAGTAATTATTATTTCCCTTTGGGGATACATTTTAAAATGCACAACTTTACTGAAACAAGAATAATTCAATGTTAGACTTGTTGCAGATTTCATCAAATGTGCTGTTCTGCCCAAAGTTCTGGCAAAGCTCAAATCTTGACCTCTTCTAATGAGAGCTCATTACTTTATACAAGTTAATTTAATGATAAGCTCAGATGAATCCAGAAAATATTCTTCAATTGACCATTTATGAAAGACTACTGCAGAAAAATTATTGCCTATACAAAATATTATTGTTTTATTAAAATATTCTTGGCTTTTGAAAATGCTTACACCTTAAGCAAATCCATAGGGTGCTTTTAAAAATGAAATTATAATGGTATATTCCATTTTCTTCAGTTGTTAGCACATGAATGCAATCATAAAAATGTTTCTATATAGTCTTTATATCTATATGCTAAGCATTGATACTAATTACACTTCGATCAAAAATGGTTTATTTCTCACCTAACAATAATAACCGTAATTACACTGGGGAAAGACAAGTGAAGATGCCCTCTGGATAGCCTAGATAAAACCAAAACGCAGAGACTCATCCTTGAACTAATTGAAAAGTCAGTACTTTAGGGGCACCTGGGGGGCGCAGGTCATGATCCCAGGGTTGGGCTCCCTGCTCAGGGGGGAGCCTGCTTCTCCCTCTCCCTCGCCCCCTCACCCTGGCTTGTACTCTTTCAGTATCTCTTTCTCAATAAATAAATAAAATCTTAAAAAGAAAAAAAAAAGAAGAGAAAGGAAAAGAAAAGAAAATAAAAAAAGAAAGGGAAAAAAAGAAAGAAAAAAGGAAAGAAAAGAAAAAAGAAAAGAAAAGAAAAGAAAAGAAAAGAAAAAAGAAAAAGAAAAATTGGTACTTTAGAATGTGTTTTTCCAGCCGGGAATATGCAGAGCCATCACACCCAAAGAAAGCGCAAAAAGTGTTCTTTTTGGATCTGAGAGCGTAGTGGTAAAAGGGATATAATAATTAGTTGTCCTATATTTGTTCTTATGCACTGCAATCATACAGAATTACACTGAGGAGTTCCTGAGGAAGGCCATGGTGTTTCAAAAACATCACTAAATCTTTTACCATCCTATACTTTTGTAGAGAGTTCTTTTTGTAAAAAAGATGGAGGTGCTGTAAGATTATAATGCTATAGTACTGTAATGTGAAGCTAAAAATTCTTTTTATTGATTTTAACAAAATTTTAAATTAAATTTTTAGGGAGAGGGAAGGACCTTAAACTACTGGGTTCAGGTAATTTATTACAAAATTAGAAAGCTAAAAAAAAAATCCAAGGTTGATATTTAAAGGTTTTATTTTTTCTTCTTTGGTTTCAGCCAATCTGAAAATCTTATTGATCATTTCCCACATCCTGGTGTAAATCATCGCTAAGGAGCTTAAGACAATCGAGCAGCAAAACCTTGGCAAAAGGAACCAGGTGTGGTAGAAGGATGACGCTTGAAATAAGCACAGAGAAAAGGAATTTTGAGAAATGGCAGAAGCATTCAGCAGGTAATAAACCAAGTGGACTACCGTGCCTCCAGTATTCTTCTGACTCCACCTTATGGGTAAGGAAGAGGTCGGTGTAATGGAAGGAGCCGGGCTTTCCTTAATCACCATGCGATGGGAGCAGGAGCCAGAGCAGGAGCACCGTAGGATTCTGCTTGTAAAGGACACCTCTTTCTTTTTATGCGTGACTTTCCCTTCCCTTGCCACAGTCTGCTGGCTTTCCGCTAACTCACCCAACAGTCCTGCTCAGCTACTGTTGCTCTTCCTTTCCTTCCAGACCCTCCCTCAGTCTGCAGTGCCCCACGTCTCAGTCCTGGCCCCTCCCCTTTTCCCATTGACTCAGCTCTTCATCCGTGAGTTCATCTCATTCCATATCTTCTCCATTAAAAACCCTGGATGGTTCTCCATTTTTACTCACTGTAGAAGCTAAATTCCTCCTGATGGCCTACAAGCCCAGTCACCGTTGCTTTTTCTGACTGTGGACCCTACTCCCTCTCCTCTCCCACTTTATTCTAGAAGGATAGTCTCCATACAATTCTAGGGGTGTGTCAGGTAAGCTTTTGCTACCAGACCTCTCCTCCAGCCCTCAGCCTGGAATTTTCTTCTTGCAGATATCTTGAGTTTGGGCTAAATCTTTTTCTTCTTTTTTTTTTGAAGATTTTTATTTTATTTTATTTTTATTTTATTTTTTTTTAGAGAGAGTGAGTGGTGGGGGAGGAGGGACAGAGGGAGAAGAAGAGAGAAAATCTCAAGCAGACTCCCCACTGAGTGCAGAGCCCAATGCAGGGCTTGATTTCACAACACTGAGACCACGACCTGAATCAAAATCAAGAGTTGGTCGCTTAACTGACTGAGCCACCGAGGTGCCCTTGGGCTAAATCTTTCATTTCCTTCACATTTCATCCAAGGTTTATCTTCCCTCAAAACCTGATTTTATATCTTATTCAGTATTACAACCACCCCATCAATCTGTTTGCTCTGATTATGCTTCCTAACACTTTTCCTCCTTATACACAGTATAATTTACCACCTAATGATGTTTATGGTTTAACATCTGTCACCCACCACTCGCATGTAAGCCAACCAAAAACAAGTTTTTGTTTTGTTTTTTTTTTTTTTTTTGAGTGATGTCCAGCAACTGGAACAGTACTTTGCCCGTGGTAGACATCTATCAAAATCTGTTACATGAACAAAACTGGACAGAAAGAGGAGAGGTGGAACATCGGTATATTTATAAAAGCTTCCCTACGTCAGCAAAGAAAACAAAGGGAATATTGCAGAAGATTCTCATACGGGAGAAATATCGCAACTTCAGCGTTCGTGCGGTTGCAGTTCTAGAAACAAAAATAGCTATACTAATTTTAATACAGTCGATAAAAACTGTGTGATTCGGAGAAAAGGTTAAATTTTCAAAGAATATATTTCAGGCAATTATAGAGATCAAGAATTTGCATCTTAGCCACAGGATCTAAGTGGGACACAGAAGTGGAAATGTGTGGAGTACAGAGTGAGATAAAAACAGAAAGAAGCACATAGAACATCACACTTCTGATGAAAAAGAAGAGCATATGTCCTAGAACTGTGGCAGCGATGGCTATAGCTAATCTCCAATAAAGGAGACACTACTCATTTATTTGAGAGGTAGCACATACAGAGCCATGATTTCTGGAACCAGTCTGCCTGGCCCAGCTGCTTATGAGCCCTGTGATCTCAGCCAGTCACTTCACCTCTCTGTGTTTTAGTGTTCTCATCTCTAATGTGAAGATAATAATAAAACATGAGCCTCACAGAGATGTTACTAGGATGAGAAGAGTCCATATGTGTGAAACACTTAGGATAGTATCTGGCACATCGTGAAAGTCAGGTAACATTAATGATTAGCATTAGTGCAGTAATAATTGTCCACTGTCCTGATGCCTGATATAATGACGTCCAAAGCTATAGCTCCTGGCGTCTCTGCACATAATTCTAGACGGACTCACATATTCAGTGATAATCAAAAGAGACTCCCAAATGCCCCAGCGAGAGACACTGTTAAAGGAAGCACTGTGAACAGACAAACTTGAGGAACACTGCATACCATACACACGGCTTTTGGAAATTCATTTTTACAAAGATCTGCTTTGTCCCATAACGAAAAAATTCAGCTAACTCTGTTTAAACAATTTTCCACAAGTATTTGCTTGTGGAAACTTTAGTTATAAAACATCTACTAACACTCTATATTTATGCTTAATAGGGAACTGTCACATTTATATTTGTAATATATTGGTACCCTTACCACTGACATTCTTATATCTAATTCATACTCTTGTGGGATTACCTTGCTAACTGACAACTTTCTGATTTTGTCAGATTGTAACCTTAATCGTATAGAAGTGCTTGATTCATTATATTAATCTCTTCAATGTGCTTTCACTATAAAAACAAGTGTTAATCAGAATATATTTATGCAACAATAATTATAAATAAAAATCTGTGTAGCAATGATAAAAAAAATTCCAAATGACGCTGAATCATGAAGACAAAGCATAGGATTTGCCCAAGTGGCTAATTTTAACCTCAGATGTTAATTCAAATAAATGTAGTCTGATCTGATTAGATATGAAGAAAGCAAAACAGACCATTAACACAATTCAGCACATGCAACCCTGAAAACGTGTACTAAGGTTCTGAGATGTAAAGAAAGGGTCTTTCAAGTGTTCAGAGAAGGCAGTACTTTTACAGGACAGATTTTCAGCATATTTAAAATAAAAATTATAGCCCTCACAATTCGGCCTCTTCCGAAGGTATCTGACCACACTCTCCACTACTCTTTTCTTCTATGACTTTGCTGCAGTCGCCCCCGCCTGCTCGCGCCTTGAACGCACTGGACTTTCTTTCCACCTTGAGGTATGGAACATGCTGTGTCATGTGTCTTCTCTTCCATATCCTCACAGGTCACTCCCTACCCACTTACAGCTCTGCTCAAATGACCCCTGCATCATGTGGCCTTCTCTGGGACCCCTGCATTTCTGTTTGTCCATTTTTTTCACATCCTTCAATGTTTGACACATAATAAGTTTACAAAAATTGAATTATATGAACATTTTGTTCAAATGAGACCAATTTCATTCATGTCCTATTTGATAAATTCCCTTTTTATAAATGTTATATAAACTCTAGTTTCTCTAGTGTTCTTTGTATACTATTTATATATCTATAAAAAGGTCACACTTTCTCCAAAGCTAAACTTTTGAAAATAGTAAAAACTTCGAAATACATTTTACAACAAAAACAACATTTTTCTTTCAAATCAGAGCATAGGGGAAGTGGAATAATTGAATCGTGTTCATAATTAAATACCTTAATTTTCCTTGTATGTTTGACTTAAGTTCATTAATACCATAAAAACGTTTCTGGTGTAAGTTTCATTTAATTGCATTACATATTTAAGATTCTTATATGCATGCATCACACCTTTTTCCCCCCCAAAAATATAGCTATCGTTAGTCCTAGGATCTCAGAGTCTGTTCTCTTTCTGCCCCAGTCATGATTTCAAGGAAATGCAGTGCTTTGTTTTTTGCACTCTGTTATGAGACCACAGGGAACTATAGTTGCACAAAGAAGAAGATCAATTAAGAGACAGATGATTCTTTCTGATATTTTGGGAACATGGTCTCAACACGATTTTTAATTCTGTTTTTTAATCAGTCTTCAGAGAACATTCCATTTAGATTTATTTTTGTGGCAGCCATGAAAATGTGCCACTCAGATCTCCTGCTGTGAAGAGTATAATGGACTGACTGTTGGTCCCAGCTGCTGCCTGTCTGGATCCACCATTTCATTTCTTGCCAAGTTCTGCTTCCCATGGCCTGGTTCCAACCAGTGACTGAATATGCACTGGTACTAATGCAGGCTCATCAAGTGAGATGCAGGACTCCAGTGAATGCCTTTGGCTAGAAGCCTCCCTATAGGCTTGACCAAAGCTTTCTCGCAACTATGCTGAAGTCTGAGACTCTTCCTACCCACTCCTTCCTTCCCTCTCTCATTTCACAGGCATCAGACCTGCACTACAGCATGAAGTCTCCCTGAGTTTTCTCTTATTAATTCCCGGTAAATATTTTGCACACTTAATCCCCTCTTGGCATTTGCTTCTTGGCAGACCCAAACTAATGCACATTTCGAGTAAAGTTGATGATACTTGTCACAGAAAGACAGCTAAATAAAAGTAGAGTGAAAATATGGTAGCGTAAGATGATTGGTACAATGTTTTCATATTATTATCGATTCAATCATCCATTCATTCATTCAACTTTTCTTTTTTTTTTTTTAAGATTTTATTTGTTTATTCGTGAGAGACAGAGAGAGAAAAAGGCAGAGGCAGAGGGAGAAGCAGGCTCCCCGAGGAGCAGGGAGCCTGATGCGGGACTTGATCCCAGGACTCTGGGCCCCATCATTCAATTTTCCTTGAATGACTACAATATATAGGGAAATCTTCAAGAAACTTAGGATCAAAAGTAAAAGTCTTACACTTTATCTCTACTGTCTTTCCCTTCCAGTGTTAATATAATTCTTCCCTATTCTTATCGTATGATTCATCAATATTGAGTTATCTCCCTGACGAGTTGTTCCACTGCTTAGAAGATCTCTGCTGCCCACTTAAGTGAGTTATCATTCCCAGCCTTCACCTGCTTAATAAATACCTTCTTATTCAGTATCTAGGTCTCTGCTCAAATTCTGTCTGCCCTGTGAAGATTTCCATGATGCTTTAAATGTGGATTCAAATGCTCCTGGGATTGCCAAGTATCTAGTATTTAAACCAGCAGTCCAGTAAAGAGTAATCATTAAACATTAAAAAAATCATACATTGAAATATGGTTGTTTCCAATATTTCACATCATGCCTCTTATTCCTTTGTTGTTCCACAATTCTTTTTATAAAATATGTTTAAGCGTATTGTTGCGACTATGGATGCTTTGTTCCCTACACTCCCAATGAACTTTAATGAACAAAGAAGATCCAATTTAATGAAGGAGATATATACATACACAGATAGTTTTAATGCATTTAGACAAATTCTTTAATGGAATGTAAAGCATTTATTGTTCACAATAGTAAGCAACAATATCTCAAGAAAAGATATCTCAGGCTCTTAGCAGGCTAATATCTCCTCCAGAGATCAGTGGAGTTCAAATTAAGTATCTTTTTTCTCCTCCAACATCTCTTATTATTTCAGTGACTTTTGATTTATCTTAATAAACTGCTATAAAGAATTGGCCGAATTAAATTAGAAATATTTGTGGGGCACATGGGTGGCTCAGTCAATTAAATGTCCAACTCTTGATTTTGGCCCAGGTCATGATCTCAGGGTCGTGAGATCAAGCCCTGCATTGGGCTCCGTGCTGGGTGTGGAACCTGCTTAAGATTCCCTCTCTCCCTCTCTCTTTCTTTCCTTCTCCCTCCACCCCTCCCCCCACTTACATGCACTCTTTCTCTCCCTCTCTTTCTAAATAAATAAATAAATAAATAAATAAATAAATAAATAAAACTAGATTTGTGAAAATAAAGGGCATTTTTGTTTAAAATTTTTCATATTCATTTTCTTTTTGCATATTCATTTTCTAATCATTTCTCCTAATGTTGAAGCAGAGCTCTGTTTGCTTCACAAGTAGAGAGGTTATCCTTTTTAATATGATTATCTATTTTCATTTGTGATGGAAAGTCACAACTTTTATATTTAAAAAATTTTATAAGCCAAGACCATTTCTTCCCCATAAAATTTAACTTGTTAAGGATTCAACAAATATTATGTGTCACAAATATTGTATCTATGATGTGCCAGTTTTCCAAATTCTAGAGTATATTTTATAAGATTTCTGAAGGGACGCATCATGTTCTTTTTCTCTTTCTGAATAGATTTTTTTTAGTTATTTGATGTTAACTTATTTTCTAGACACCAAAACTAAATATAATTAATGTATTCTATATATTGGAGTTATATGTAAATACTGTTAAATATATAATTTGTAAGGCCTTCTTATTGTGTATGTGACACAGTTGTCTTAATATTACTTTTTTTTTATTGAAAAGAATGGGTGAATCACTTAAATAACATTCTCCTGACCTGCTTCGAGGAACAATGGTTGCTTGTTATTTTATTAAGTATTGGGTAGAATTACAAAACTAGAGAAGTCCAAAAAGGACACAGAAGAGCTGCAGCATATATTCTCTCTATATTCTGTTCCTAATTTTGTTTGTTTGTTCATTTTTAAAGATTTTATTTATTTATTTGAAAGAGAGAGAGGGCACGTGATCATGCATGAGCGGAGGGGCAGAGGAAGAGGGAGAAGCAGACTCTCCAATGAGGAGGGAGCCCAACCTGGGACTTGATCCCCACCTGAGATCATGACCTAAGTCGAAGGCAGAGCTTAACTGACTGAGCCTCCCAGGGACCCCCTTAGTTTCCCTTTTAAAATAAATAAAATGACTGTGATGATGTGAAAGCCACATCTAGGGAAGATCATTAGGATTAACCTCCAAGGCCTGAGCCACTGCAATGGCTGCCAGCTTGCTGTAAGTGAGGCTTCTGGAAAAGTGCAGTTGAAACTTTCCCACCCATTGCTCTGGGACGCCAGATTCAGCTCCCAGCTGACAAGCCTACTGGTATTTAGGCCTGTGACAAATCTGATTTATTTGGGTGTTCTTCCTCTGCTTCCACAAAGGAATTGCTGATGTGGTGACATATTAGTCATCGCGCCTCTAGAGCAGTTTCTTCTGCTGGTAGCGGAACCTCTGTTCAGCAGGACTATAAATTTATCTCAGAACCAATGTCATGTTTCTGTTCTGTGTGAAGACTCTGTTAGGTCCTCTGTCAAGCAAATCCCCTGACATCCATTTTCTCAAAGTCAAGATGTCTGGCTAGACAACAATTTAGTTAATTAAGGAGAACGCTTCACAAAACGCTGATGGAGTGAGGGAGGAGGGGGCCTGGGCTGTGCGAGGAAAACAGTGGGGCTTGCAACTTTATAATTTCAGTGAAATTAGAATTGAAATGTATCATTAAGTATGATTGCCCCTAATAACATCTAAAGCAGTGTTCTCTGTTCTTTTCTCCCTTAAAATCTAATCATGTACAACCAGCACTGCCTTCTCTGTAGTAACTTTTAAGAAACAGTTTTATGTGTAGAGATGTTTTCTCACACAATCAGAACCCAGGAGTTGCCTTTTACCACTGGGAGTTAAATGATCAATGACTAGATTTTTTTTTTTTTTTCCTTTCAATCTCATCCTTTTTTCTTCCTGCCATTAACTGAACTGTAGCTTGCAACAAATTCCTGCTATGCTTGCTGGTGTCAGTTGTACAGAACCGTTCTTTTCCTTTTGTGCCCCCACTACCTCCAGGCCAATGGAAATTTTATTCTTAATTTTTCTTGGCAACATTGTAAATTAAAATATTAAAGAAAAATAGGATTAACACCAAAATAAACACATTGCTTGTTTTTTACAGCTGGTAGACTCTAGTACACCAAATTATGATTACTGTTAAATTAACACGTTCTAGTTATGTTTGTCAATGCTTTCTTTTTTTCCCCTCATACTCAACTATTTATTCTTATTTTCACAGGATATGTAAATTTAAACTTGAGCACGTTTTCTCAGTGGTGTGAAGTTTAGAGTATTCTCCCCTTCTCTTTCTTTTTTCTTCCACTGAAAATGTGTCTAAACTTCCTTACAATAGGAAAATTTTACACACATTATAATGATCATATTGTCCTCATCTTGGAAAATATCCATTAGGAATGAACGTTGAAGGAAATCATCCTGTGTCACTTTTTATAATTAATTGAATCAAAGGAATTTCCTTTTGCCTAGTAATTATCAATATTATTTTATTCATATTGTTAAAATAGTAATTTAAATATTTTAATTTAATTAGAAGTTTTAAAAAGAAAATAAAAGGATATTGTACTTTACGGTATTTCATCCTAATATTAGTAATTTGTTCTCATGCATAAATAGGCTTGCAAAGCATGCATTATAGTATTTGGCCTATAATAAATACAAAATATATTATAGGAGTTATTACAATCGTTTTATAATACAGATGCCTCACGTGTTTATTAGCAATTATTAATATTTTGATTCTTCCAATAAAGAGTGAATATCTTTCAGCCCCACATGGGTATAACTATGACTAATCCAAATTGGAATGGATGGGTTTACCTCAGGAATCATGCTTATAAAGTATACTTAGCTGGTTGGCCTGCTTTGGCCCAAGGCTAACAATTATAATTATACATTTAGTTAAGCTGATTCCTATGCTTCCTTTTAATCTATTCATACCTAACTAAATTATTTGTTGCAAACTTTACAATAAAAACAAAAGCTCTTATTTGAAAACAACAAATGCATGCTATGAAATGGATAATGTACAATTTAAAAATCTGTGGAAGAGAATTCTTGTTGCTCAGCATTCTTGCCAGAATTTGGTATTGTCTGGTTAAAAAAACATTTAGCCTTTCTAATAGGTGTGTAGTGGTATCTAACTGGGGTTTTAATGTGCATTTCCAAAGAACTAATGATGTTGAGTGTCTTTTTGTATGCTAGTTTGCCATCCTTGTATCTTCTTTTCTGATGTCTGCTCAGACTTTTTGCTCATTTTTTAACTGGGTTTTGGTTTTCTTAATGTGGAGTTTCAAGTATTCTTTGTATATTCTGGATATGTAATTTGCAAAATATTTCTCCCAGGCTGTGGGTTGTGATTTTGTTCTCTTAAGGGTACCATTTCTAAAGCAAAATATTTTAATTTGGTCAAGTCCAATTTATTCTATTTTTTATCCCATGGATCATACCTTAAGTGTTACATATAAAAACTTATCATCAAAGCTAAGGTGACATAGATTTTTCTCCAGTATTTTCTTTTAGATATTTATAGTTGCATGTTTACATTTATGTCTAGGATACATTTCAACTCCATTTTTGTATAAGGTGTGAGGCATGAGTCAAGGCTCACTTTTTTGGTATATGAATATCTAAATGTCCCAGCACATTAAGAAGGACATGTGATGTGATGAGCACTGGGTGTTATACGAAACTGATAAATTATTGAGCACTACATCTGAAACTAATGATGTACTATAAGTTGGCTAATTGAATTTAAATAATAAAAAAAAATGTCCAGCACCATTTGTTCAAAATACTATCCTTTCTTCACTGAGTTGATTTTGGAACTTTGACAAAAGCCAGTTGATCATATTTACATAGATCAATTTCAATGTTCCATTGAACTATCTTTCCTTACAGTAAGTCCTAAAATCATGTACTGGGAGTTTGCTGTTTGTTTGTTTTTTCCCAGAATGTTTTGGCTCTTCTAGTTACTTTGATGTTCCATATAAAAATGATTGCTTGGGTTTTGAATGGGATTGTATTCTATCTACACATTAAATTGGGGATAATTGCCATCTTAACAATATTGAGTCTTCCAATCCATGAATATCATGCATTTTTCTATTTATTTAGATCTTCTTTGATTTCATCAGTATTTTGTACTTTCCATCCATTTTAGTGCAAATGCAAAACAGTACAGTCACTTTGAAAACCAGTTTGGCAGTTTCTTATGAAGTTACACATGCATTTACCACACCCAACAGCAATCCTGTTCCTATTTATTCAATCAATTAAAAATATGTTCATAGCAAAATCTGGGAATGTTTATAGCAGCTTTATTCATAATGGCCAAAAACTGGAGGCAACCAACACAAATTCAACCCGTGGATGGACAGACAAATGGTACATCCATATAGTGGATAATAATATTTTGTAATAAAACTATTGAGGAAGTGATTCATACAAGAGGGAGGAATTGCTAAGTGAAAGATGCCAGATCTTCAAGATTGCATGTTGTATGGTTTCATTTATTTGAAAAGCTAAACCTACAGGAATGAAAAATGGCTTATTAGTTATCAAGAGTTGGTGTGGGAGAAGAAGTTGGCTACGTATGATCAGCACAAGTGAATTTATGAGGTGATGGAACTGTGCTGTAAGGAACTTTGGTGGTGGACATGTGACTACACGCATGTATCAAAGCCCATAGAACTGTACACTGCAAAATGAGAACTTTCATGTATTTAAATTTAAAGAAAATCAATCAGGATGTTAGAGAATCCCAGGACATAATGCAGACTTTGACAATAAACTTAATTTCAAATGCATGGCATGATTTCACTGAAAGAAAAGGGGGAAAAGAAAACAGAAATAAGTAACATTGTAAAACAGTGTTTTGACTGGATACCATAAGGCTACCCACAAAAATCAAACTGTACAGATCTTCCTCAACTTATGGTAGGGCTACATCATGATAAGCCTGTCATAAGTTGAAGATATTGTAAGTCAAAATGCATTTAATACACCTACCCTAACGAACATCCTAGCTTAGCCTCACATACCTTACATGTACTCAGAACACTTACATTAGTCTACAGTTGGCCAAAAAATCTAACACAAAACCTATTTTGTAATAAAGTGTTGACTGTCTCATGTAATTTATTGACTACTGTACTGAAAATGAAAAACAGAATGGTTATAAGTGTATCATATGTTTACTCTACTGATCATGTGGCTGACTGGGAGCTGTGACCACTGTCACCGCCCGGTAACAGGAGAGTATCCTACAGCATATCACCACCCCGGGAAAAGATCCAAATTCAAAATTCGAAATATGGTTTCTACTGCATGTGTATTGCTTTTGCACCATTATAAAGTTGAAAAATCCTGAGTTGAACCATAGTAAGTTGGGGACCATGGATACCCAAGAAACACTGTGCTCTAGTTGATAAATTTATTTTCATGGGTCTATGAGTTAGCATTTCTGAACCAACTTTACATGTTCACTAGGTTTGAATAAATACATAATTAAATTGTACATAATGGGATCCAGGTTTTCTTACTGTAAGAGGTAGAATGACAAAAAAGAAAAAGAGGAAGGGTAGGATAAATTCTGTGGTGCTGAACTAGAGTTGGAGATCTAAGTATGAACACATGCTTATTGTAATGTAAATGCTGATAGGTGAAATAAGAAATAAGATGCATTTTCTAACTCTACCTATTGAAAGGGTCTAGCATCAGTGAAACCTCAGTAGCAAAGTGCACACCTAGCACTCAGATGTTAGTTTCTAAATATCAGTCTCTAATAACGGAAACCAGGGGTCACTGGAGAAATGGCTCATTACAAAACATGAGCCACAAAGCATCTTGCAGTTCCTGTAAGTAAGGAAGTTCAAAAATTTTTTTAAAGATGAGCCATATCAAAAGGACACAGGAGTTCACCTGAAAGTGTTTCCAGTAGCTAAAAATAGAACCATTTGAGCAAGAAAACAAATAATGATAGTAACAGAGTCTAACCCAAGGATAACATAAATATCCACGAGTCCATACTGATCAAAGTAAATGACTGAATAAATAAATAAATGAAGGAGAAGGACAAATATTCCCTTCAGAAAAAATTGAAAATAATAAATTTAGAAGGAACGAGGGAAATTGAAAATCACAGGTGAATGCTAGAATTAGAGGCTAAAAAAGAAGAGACTGGTACTTACATATCCACAAAGTATCTCCCACAAAATAATTACTATGGTGGTTTGAACGTATGTCCACAAATTATTTGATACTCCTCCTTCTAGGAAATGGAGCTTAATTCCCACCCCCCAAGATCCCCCACTTAAGTGTGTGCTGGACTTAGTGATGCATCTCCTACAAGGAAAAAACAGAGAGGGGAAAATAGCAACTTTATGGGGGAGAAGCCCGGCAGACACCACTATCACCAAGTGACCAAAGTTAAATCATCAGTGATAAACAATGTTGATGTCATATACCCCAATACAGGGTGATGAGGAGGACATTTCGCCTCTGCTGTAGTCTTCCCCAAAATCTATGCTATCAATGTAATCATGGGAAGCATCCCACAAATACACATGTGGGATATTCTACAAAGTACCTGGTAAGTATTCTTCAGAAGGGCCAAGATTATGAAAAACAAGGAACGACTGAGAAACTGTCCCAGAATGAAGGAGACTAAGGAAACAGAAGACTAAGTACAGTGTAATATCCTGGGTTGGATTCCTGAACAAGAAATGAGCAGAAGAGGAAAAATATTTGGAATCTGAAGGAAGTCTATAGCTTAACAGGTATTTTTGTACCAACGTTAATTTCTTAGTTTTGATAAATGCACCATGGTTGTATAAGATGTTATCATCAGGGGAACTTAGATGAAAAAGTACAGGAGAATTTTCTGTACTGTCGTTATAGCTCTTTTACAAACCTAAATTTACTTCAAAATGAAAAATTTTAAAAATATCCATGGAATTATTGTCTGAACAACCACAATCGCTACCGGCCATTCGAGAATGGCTAGGGAAGTGTGTTTCTTCCAGATTTGGTTCTGGGCCTCTGATTTCATTGCCCCATCAGTTTTGCACGATCTGCTCAGTTGTTTCCGCATCCTATTCCCCAAGTTTTATGATGACTCCTCTCAGAATTATCGCTTCTCTGTGTTAGAGATACTTTTTTAAAATTGCAAATAGTTTCTTTACTCATTTTTGCTGATCTTTTGTAGAGTACATATTGTGTATAATATTCGAAATTCAGAGAGAAAAGCCAGTAGATAACGATGCAATTTTTGGAGTTCGTTCTGATATGGGCACTAGGCATGTGCACTAGGGACTGTGTTTGCAAAGACATTGAGGCTTGGGAGAATGTGGTGCATTTTCCAGATTTCAGATAGCTTGGTGAGCAGGAAGTGTCAGTATGCGTATATGAGTGAGCAGAAGATGTAGCTGGGAAAATGGGGTGGGCCAGATCTTGAAGAACCTGGAAGCCAAACTCTCTAATAAGGTTTTTCCCGTAAGGGCATGAGAAGCACTTCAAGGCTTTAAGTAATGGGTTAACAAATCACGGGCGTATGTTAGAAAAGTCCTTCTCACAGTGTGAAGAATAACTTGCGGAGGGGTGATTCCAGAGAGCGGAAATATATGGCTTATACTGAATAGTTAAATGAAAAGTTGAAATTTTAAATAATTAAGGGTCCTTTTCCTAATTTTTATATGGCAAGGACCTGTCTGAAGGTAATTGCTGAAGAAATCATCACTTTTTATATACAATCTGAAATTTAGTATGTCAATAGTGCATAAACAAAACTGAAAGATAAACCCAAACCAAAAATACAATTGCCAGACATATGGTCCCAGCTAATATTTCTACTTTTCTTAAAATTCATGAAAACATTTGATTCTATCAAAGGAAAAATTAGCAAAGATCGTGAACTGGATATCATAGGTTGCATTGGGCCCCTCCAAAATTCATGCTTTGAAGCCCTTACAAACCCAATACCCTAGAATACGACCTTATTTGAAAATAGGGTCTTTGCAGATAGTCAAATTGAGATTATTAGGGTTCTCCCTCATCGAATTAATTAGTATCCTTATAAAAAGGGAAAATTTGGACACAGATCCACGTGCAGAAGGAAGACAATGTGAAGGCATGAGGTGAGCGCCAAGTACAGATTGGACTGATGATGACACAAACCAAAGAACCATCAGACAATAATGGAAAGACTTGGAATCAATCCTTTCCTGTTGTCTTCAGAGGGAGTATGACCCTGTTGACGTACTGACCTTGACCTTCTGGCCGCCAGAACTGTGAGATGATAAATTTCTGTTGTTTAAGCTACACAGTTTGCAGTGTTTGCTGTGTCAGCCCTAGCAGATTAATATACTGAGTTTACCAACAACAACAACGAAGAGCAATACAAGTAACTATTAAAATATGAAAACATGTTCTACCATACTTACCAATGAAGAAAGTAAAATAGAATTTTCAGTGATCAAAAATTTTAAAAATAATGGTGAGAGAATGTTAAAATTGGCACTCTTTTGTACTCCCCGTGGAAGTGCAAATAATTAGACTTAAGTACATGTAAAGACACACTTAATGTATTATGGCACTTAGCACAGTGATTGGGATATTGTAAGAACACAAGTGATAGTTATAATGAATGGTGTAATTACAGATCTGTATTAAAATTATACATGCTATATAATGATAGCAATAGCAATAAAGTATCTCTGGATAGAAACTTGGCAAAATGCACCAAAGGTCTTAATATATATACTCTGATCCATCAATTCCACTCCTAGAAATGTATTCCCTTTCTGTATTTCTTAATACCTTCCCTCTGCCAAGGAGAAAACAAAATAATGAGATGATGTGAAAGAAATAAAAATGCAGGGAGATAGAGAAGGACTAGAGCCTGTTTGGGGTGAGGAACATGAGGAGCAAAATGATTTGCCTTGTCAGAAAAGTCTTTCTTTTTCTTTTTTTGAGGTGATATTTGAGCAGTTACCTGAATGAGAAGAAGTCGGCCACAGGATTTGTGCAGAAGGAAGGACCTCCAGTTAGTGGCACTGATCAGAGCAAGGAGCCAACGGAGGGGCAGACTATTTTGCATTATTGCAAGTGACATAGGAAGGCTGAGGGAATTGCAGATATGTCACGGTGTCCCAACACACACTTACATGTGCGTGCACGCATGCACGTGCTGATGGGAGGGGTTCTCTCCAGTCTCCCTTGAAGGTAGGAACTTCCTTGAGTTCTGCAAAAGAGATTGAGCAGAGCAGTAACCTCTACCCAAACAAGTTCACAGAGGTGTCGCAAAGGATGTGATTTTTAAGTTGTGTTTCAAGGAATTAGTAGGATTTACCCAAGTGAAGATGGAAGAAGCTATTCCATTCTGGGAACTGCTAGAATTGGTGTTTTTTGAGGAATGGAGTAAAGAGAAAATTGTCTGGAAGGAGATTGTGCAGAGGAAGTAAACAGAAATTGAGTTTGCTAATTATCTGACACCAGCTTGTGAAGGATTTTATATGTACTACTAATAAAATATTGTAAAAGGGGTCAGGGCTATTATATGGACATTACTTTCCAGTCATAATGGTTTTTAATATAATTTTATAATTAAATTCACAACACAGGTTCTAAGCATAATATTTCCATGCATTGCTCCAGGAAGATCTCTGATACAATGTTCCTTTTTTCATCAGAAAATAATAATACGTCATATTTTAAATAACGGAGGGGAAACAGAAATCACTGGGATGAGATCTTTAAGGCATTTAAAAAAAACAGCCCAAATAACTACACTTCGTGATAAAAATATTATTGCTTCATTTTTGTAAATTGCAATGTCCTTCCAACAATCCTATTTAAAAAAAAATCTGTTTTTACAATTAGCCCTTAAGATAGTCATTATTAGTACACTCTAGTAACCATGAGGTCTTTTCTGACATGTAAGCCTCCTTTTGCTTAAAATTTAAATCTAATATAATAATGATAATAGTAAGAGCAAACATTTATACAATATTTAGTAAGTGGCAGTCACTATTTTATGCACCTTTCATTATTATTAATTTTATGCCCCTTGGAAACTCTATGGGTAACAGCTCTCATCATCATCATCGCCATCGTATCATCATCTTACAGATAAAGAAACAGAAGCAGAAAGAATAAACTGACCCAAAGTATGCAGCAGATAGGTGAAAAGGCAGGTTAAAATCCCCAGATATTTTACATTAATGGAAAAGAAGAAAGATTACTGCTTTGCATAATTGAATAGGTTTCCAAGTGAAAAAAAATGTAGGAAGTGCAATGATTTGTTAGTGCATTTCCCAGAACATCTAACCTGACCTAGGTCTCATTCTTATTTGACTTGAATGCCTAAAATATTATTGAATCGAAACAAATAAAAATTTTCAAATTGTTTTATACTTCTTTCCAGAAAATCGGGTAGTAATTCTTTAGTATAATAGAAGTATAATAGTATAATAGCAGTATAATACAAGGAAAAATGCATAAATTCATAGGTTCTTTTGAATTAAATAACCAACAATCCCTATATATAGTTGAAAAGCAACATATGGAACTAATGCAGCATCACCAGTGCTGTCAATTAGATGAAGTCCAGAGCTTAATCTCTCTGGGTGTTGGGAAGAGACTCCTTTGGAAATGTAAGGTTGTCCCTCCTTTCTTCATTCTCTAAATTTTTACTGGAGTTCTTCTTTTGAGTATGCTTTATTATCAACAAATCAACGTATTAATAAGGTGTTTATTAATACTTTGGAAACTTTAACAGACCCAAAGTAGTAAAAATAGGGTTCTTTAGTAATATCATCTTATAATTAAGTAAAAAAAAAATTTTATATATATATATATATAATGTGAATATTCAAATACTCAACTATCATAAACAAAGCGGTATATGACAAAAGATGAAAGAATCAAGGTGTCCTACTCTATAACTGTAAAAAGGTTGAATACACTACTTCTACTATATGGTCAAGAATGTCTTCAAAAGAATAAAAGAGAGAGAAAATAGAGAGAGAAAGTTGTAATTCTACCTTCATTATACTTATCTCAGATACCATGATTGTCGCCCCGTCCGTAGTAATCTAAAACCAGGTCAAGAGTCCTTGGGTTGGGAAAATTTCTCTTCCATTCTCCCTTGTCTTGCTTAGGAGCATACTCTCTGATCTCTGCAGTGACATAGAAATAAAACTCAACCTCTTCCTCAGTTGGCAGCTAAAAAGCACATATGGACATACAACATGTTTTTTTAGTAGACTTTACAGAATAACTCAACTTATCAGAGAGCTGGGTTAGGGCACAAACATTCCATCCCTCAGAAGTCCTCACTGTTATTTATTTCATCGCATCCGGTCCCCAGACTCAGACCATCTTCCTGCCTCCCCTCTGTTCTCCTTCCTCCTAATCTGTCCTCACCATTCTGTTCAGTTAGCAGCCCACCCTCATCCACAACTCTTCTCACACTTTTTAAACAGCTTATATGCTCTATAGTTGCTTACAGGAAACATTTCAATGATCATCTTTGCATCCCCTAACCCCAAACACTGAAGGATCCCAAATTTAGTTAAGAGTATCACAATTTTGCCTCTTTTCCTTACTGAATTTCTTCATTTCAAATTTATTTTATTCATTTGGAAACGTGAGTCAAGGCAATTTCCTGGAAGAATAAGACATTGTTCCTGGCATTGGAGAACTCACCAGTGATTGACTTTCTCCTCTTTTTGCAAAACTTTTTGGGCCCCATGTATTGTCTTAATTCTATGCTTATTTCTCTCCATTCTCATACTCTTATTTCCCCTTCCTTCTCTTCCTTCTTTTATTCACAGAAAACCATCAAAAGTTTTCTTCAGGTACTGTCAACAAATGGTCTGCCCTGAGTTTCCACAGCCAGCACTGATGGAAGCTTCGGGGTTTAGTAAAAAGACTTGGAATAGGAGCAGGGATGTGCGGGGATGGGGGGTGGGGAGTGAGGTTTTGTGAGAAGCATTAAATATGTCTTCTTTTATCAAAGGTTAAGTAAATGTGAAGGAAGCCCTGGAAAGCTTAAGTGCTTTTTGATAGTGCTTTCTTCAGAAGATGGAGAGAGAAAAAAGAACCAATGATGTAGCATCTCATGCAAGATGCACTTAAGATCCGATCTCTTTATTATTACTCAGCAAGTCTTCCTAATCTTACGGACATTATCTGGAGGATTTATGGTCCATGGAAATCTTAATTTAAGCAGTCTCCAACAAAATGCCTAAGGGGAGGAGAAATTTGTATTGAGAAGAAATAAAATAAGAATCAATACTGAGGTAGTTTTTTATATATATATATATAATTATTTATATATAAAGAAATACATAAATTATATATAAATATATAAATATATAAATATATAAAATTACATGCATATAAATATCTATGATGATATAGTTGAAGAAAAATAACTTTATATCAGGGGTAATACATGAAACATTTTTATAACCTATTCTGCAAAGCAATGTCATGGCAAAGAATTTTGTCAGATTTCATACAGCATAAAAAGTGGCATTCCTAATCTAAAGGGAGAGGAGGTAAGTTGGAGATGCGCAGACATTTACCCAAGTGGAAAAAAAAAGTAAAATGACTTAAAGACTAGTAATGGGTGATACTTTTTCCCCAAAAAATTTCTGGATAAATCTGTATCTTGATAAAAATTTATATTTTCTTTGAAGTCCCATTCACATAATGGAATGGTGTCTATATAAAAGGTACCAATGGCTCTACCTCTAATATTGAACAGTCTATTCATCTCAGTGCCAATGTCAACTAATGACCTCTGTGCCCTGCCAGCCAGTGAGAACAAACTTTATTAATCATTTCTGCTCTCTCCATTGTCCCCCAATGCGACAACTCTGATTGAAGTTCCTTTTCTCCTATTTCCTCCCCAGAGCAGGGTTCAGCCTAGACTCTTGCCACTCCATTTTCTTTATTATAAAATTTTTCCTCTTTTTGCACGAAATCTGGTTGTCAGCCCTAGACTCAGGTTAATTTTACTGTCCTTTAAACTCCTTGTCTATCTTCCCAACTGTCCATCATGCCTTTTGATCCATTTTATTTTGTGACATTTTCTCATTCTCACTATCCGCCTTGATTGTAGGCCAAATGGAAATAGAAGCTTTCACAACATCAAACTGGGAAGCATGTATTTATGCTGTTGGGTTGTCTGTTATCACGGTCTTTGCTTGGGAGGGTATTGTGGCTGCAGCCCACTGTGCTAATCTAATCATTGTTTAAAACATGTTGCTTTTAAAAGGTTTACAGCAGGGTGACGGCCGCACTCCTATTCCTTGACACACTGAGAAACATAAACACGTAGTTTCCTTTTTTTCAAAGTCAGTATTTTCAGTTATGATTCTAGTTGTTCATTTCAGTGTTTAGAAATTTGAGATTATTTCGCAGTAATGAAAAATAGATCTCAAGTTCATTGCCGATTGCACAATTTGCCAGCGGTGAACCAAAACTATCAAGGACTATGCGGAGAATCCATGACTGGTTCTCTCCCAGCCAGCGCCTCACTGAGAAAGCATTTTAAGAATGCCAAGCACAGATTTTAGCCTTATTTCAACTTTAAGATCACAAGCTGTACTGACAGCTGAGTCATTAATCTCCTCCAGGCTAAGTGAAGGAAAAAATTAGGAAATATGATTATTTTATAATAGTGAATGTTCTCTACAAGTCTCAAACATGGGACAGGTATTTTCTTTCACTGCACTACAACAGAATGAAACATTCTACCTTCTGCTTGCGTCTCAAAACTCCTGTCTTGTCATCACTCTCTTTGACAAGTTTCCTCTGTATATTGGTTTGGGACAACTGCTTTCCCTAAATCCATGCAGTCTAGCCTTGCCATGTTTTGTGCCATGGACAACTCCCTGGCAGCAGGGTCACACTTCAAAACTGTCCTGCGTAATGAGAAAGCGAAAACCGCTGGTGGCCGCTGCTCTCTGTTGCTCTCCCAAGGGCAGGCCCCCGGGCAAGAGCAGTGGCAGCACCTCCGGTCCTGGTGTCGGAGGGAATGGTGTACAATGATTTGCATAAAGAAGCACATCTTATAAGCATAGAATACCTTTGAAATGTATCGTCTGCCTTGAAACTAATCTGTTAAGTAGAAAGTGTGTTGGGGTCAATGTAGAGCGTGAAATCAGTCACAATACCTGGCTTGCTAAAATGTAACACCGAGGCCGCTGAGGGCAGGGAAGGTTTCGGAGAACAGCCTAGGCCTTAGGAATGCGGAGGCCTACGTGACCACTCCGTGGTAGGAATGCCCTGGGGAGTTGCCTTCCCGAAGCTTTCCTAGCCCAGACAGTAACCTGTGATTAAGATATAGGCATTGCCCCTTAGGCTATGTTTAGCCGAACTCCTGGAACACGCAGATTAGTTTATGGTATCTTTCCCGTAAACAGAGCCTCCCAGTTTCCCTAAGACCCCTTGTCAAGGTCCTGGGCTTGAGGAACCGTGATAAGGATTTGTAATTATCTTTTTTTTTTTTTTTAAGATTTTATTTATTCATTTGACAGAGACAGAGACAGCCAGCGAGAGAGGGAACACAAGCAGGGGCAGTGGGAGAGGAAGAAGCAGGCTCCCAGCGGAGGAGCCTGATGTGGGGCTCGATCCCAGAACGCCGGGATCAGGCCCTGAGCCAAAGGCAGACGCTTAACGACTTTGCTACCCAGGCACCCCAGGATTTGTAATTATCTTGAAGGACCAATAAAAGTGGGAGCAAAGAAGAGCAAAGTGTTTTTCCTCTCTGAGCGTGGACCCACTTCTGTTCTCCTCTCTTTCATGGCAAAGTTTGGAGTAGTCTTTCATCCCTCCGGGCGGGGAGTGCTGGCCATTCCTGGCAAAAGGGCAAGATTTTTTTATCTCCATGTTTTAGATAAAGAAGCAAACACAAATTTTTCAGGGTATGCCAAAATAGGTCATTTGCTTGTGACTTGCAAGGTCATAAAAGTCTTTCTCTCTTTTCTTTAAGATTTTATTTATGTCTTTGACAGAGAGAGAGAGAGAGCACAGGCAGGCAAAGCAGCAGAGGCAGAGAGAGAAGCAGACTCCCCACTGAGCAGGGAGCTGGTTTCCGACTCGATCCCACGACCCTGAGATCATGACCTGAGCGAAGGCAGGACTGAGCCACCCAGGCTCTCTGTGAAAGTCTTTCTCATACGTCAATTGTAAAGCTCCCTCTGATTAATAACATCTTTTCAGAGGATTGGGAATGAGAGGAGAGATTTTACCTTAGTTGTGCGCATCTATTATAAGTGGATTCCAATTCCAGAAACGTTTAAAGGGGCAGCAGATCATCAAGGAGCTGCTGTGTGCTGGCTGGTGCTACCACTCTCACTAGAGCACAAGGATTCTCACTGTGGCTGGCTTCCTATACTTCTTAAAAGTAGCCAGAAATATAACCAATATTACAAATGAATAACAACATGAATCAAAGTCCTGCTCTTTCCATTTTAAAAATATGAAGAATGAAAACTTTTGGAAAATATTTCAAGGGAACATTTTATCCACCTTGTATTTCTTCTTTATTACATATTGGGTGGCTTCTGGGATAAGCTGGAATGCCTAAATACAAAAGGATAGTGATAATAACAGTGTTCAGGAGCTCATACAGGGTTCTTTTAGATTATGAATTAGTAAGAAGTATTGGAATTAGATGCATTCATTTTTTTTTTAAGTTGAGACATTGTGGTTGATAATGATGACTGCTATCTAATACACAAGACTGTTCGCTAAAGCACATTTTCTCAGGGAATTTTCAGTTTCTTTAATGCGATTAATCCCATTGATGAAGTGCCTACTAGGAGCCAGGCTTTGTTTCTCAGTGTCTTCATTTAATTCTCAAAAATCTGAAGTTAAGATTTGAGAGGTGAAACTATTGGTCTAAGAATAAAAAGTAAGAAGTTGGTAATTGGTAAAACTAAGATTTGATTTCAGAAACTTCTCTCAAAAGCTAAATTCTTTATCTTATTCAGTGAAGTTTTTTTCAGGGTCTATATTCTACAGAAAGGAATTGTTAAGGAGATGGAGATACTTCAGAACAACAATTTTAGAATAGAGATTTTAACAACTCATTTGAATCGTGATTTTTACAGTTAAAATATTCTATAGAAAAAGAGGAAAATAAAATGCCAAAAGCAGAATTAACGGCTTGGGAAATCAAATGGCAAAATTCTCACAACACAAAAGAACCCTATAAAGAATTGGCAATCAACGGCGAGAGCAACAAAAACAAATGGAGAACAATCCAGGGATCTATTTGAACAATAGGTATTCTGGAAGGCAACAAGAGGCCATTAGAAAAAACACAAACTATGAATAGAGTAACTCACATTGGCTGAAAAAGAGTTGAGTTTTTAAAGTTGTGCCCATCGAGTACTAAGTGTGATTAATGAAAAGAATATAACACACCCATCCCTAGCCTGGTGAAATTTTCTCAACATCAAGGATAAACTTAAAAAACGTGTGAACTTCTTGGGAGTGAAGGAAAGTCCATTTTGTATTATGCGTCTCTCCTGCACCAATGTCATAGAACAGGAAGCACAGCTCTCTGAGTCAGGAACTTCTTTAGTATTCCAAGACAAAGAAGAAGGAAAGAAAAGAAAATTAAAACAAAGACATGAAGGGACGAAAGTAAGCCAATCAGTAATTACACACACACACACACACACACACACACGCACTCTCTCTCCCTCTCTCACACACACAAACAGGGATTATACACTCTCTGAGACAATTATAAAGGATATATACATTCTGGGAAAATTACTCAAGAAAATACTATAGTTGAATGAAAATCATATAACAATACCTCAAAATAGAAGGCAAGTTAACCAAGAAATAATTCCGGCAGAATTCGTAGAGCTTCCAAAATTGGTGAAGAATTATTGGGAGTATTATTGGGAATAAAACTGTTGGTATAAGAAGCATTCTGGGGGAAAAGTAGGACTTAAAATTCAAAAGTTTATTTAAAAAAGTTGATTTCATAAGTTGGAAAAAGAGGTTGAGGAGATAAATGTGTCCTGAAGATTTTGTGTAAGCGGGAGGAAGGACTTACAAATTATTTGGTTTGCACATATTAATACATAAACTCACGGTTAAATGCAGCCGTTAAAACGAAGATAAACACTGAGGAAAATAATCTATGTATATACATAGAACACGAGATTACTGACTCAAGGAAAACAAACATTCAAACCAGTAAATATAAGGGAAAAAAGGCAAATGATACAGAATAATATAAGTCAAATAGAAGAGGAGGAATACACTTAAATGTACTTATTATTAGAATAACTGCAAAGAAGCTACAGTTTTCTACTACAAAACAGTACTTCCAATTAGATTAAAATTTTCCTGTTCTATCCTAACTTGCCAGAGAAATAACACCTATTTGAAAGCTACAAAGGTAGAAGAGAAAGAGATGGCCAGAGATAGACTAGAATTAAAGTTCAAGGGGGCACCTGGGTGGCTCAGTTGGTTAAGTGTCTGACTTTTGATTTAGGCTCAGGTCATGATCTTAGGGTCCTGAGATTAAGCCCTGCATCAGGCTCTGGGTTCGCCAGGGTGTCTGCTTGAGATTCACTCCTCCTCTCTCTCCTTCTGTTCCTCCTGACTCACTCTCCCGCTCACTCACATTTTTTTTTTTTAAAGTTCAATTCTCTGATATTATGATGAGGGAGGATTAATACTTAGTGTTTGAAATTTGCAAGAAATTTGTTTTGTGAAAAAGGCTTCATTATCCTTGTTTTAGAGATGAAAAAAATACAGCATTGAAAGTATGGGCAATTCACGTGTTGACTAGTACTCATATGAATAGAATTTCAATATAAGATTTGACTCAAGTCTTTATGTAAACCTTTACACTAAACGTCATTACCTACGAGAACATAAAATGTACGGTTAAGCACTTCCACATACTGAATAACAGCTAAGCTGCATGAATAGAGTTGACTATTTTTAATCTTTAAAAAATCAGCAATACCACATAGCTAACATTCACAATGAAGCTATTGTAATCAGATAGTTGTCATAATGACACGGTGGTTCAATATAGTAGAATAAAGAGGACCAAAACTTACCCAAATATAAATGGAAATTTTGTTTGTGATATAGATGGGATTATATGCCCAAAAAAAAAAAAAAGAGCTGAACTGTTTAATAATGGTATTTGGCTACTGAAACCATGTGAAAGAATATAAAATTACACCTAAACATCTCATCACACATATAAACGTATTTCCATTGAACTAGAGCTCAAAATGAAAAATATAAGTAAATTAAATAAAAGGATCAATGGGAAACATCAGGGTCTTTTCATAATTTGGAAGTGGATAAGATCTTATTGCCAGAGTCCATGATGGAAAAGAAATTACTTTGTTGCATAAAAATTTTGAAGTCTTTAAAAAGACAAAAGTAGACTAGAAGTTACTGATAACATATTGGGCAGAATATGTTCATATCTCTCTTAAAATGAATCTAAAATGTCTAAGAAGAATATGAATAAGCATCATAGTGAGCAAATGATATACTCAGGAAATTTAGACAAAAAGAAATATAAAAGCCCAACAAACTTATGAATAGCGGTTCACTCTCACTGGCGGTTCTGTTTCATAGACAGACAACCCTTAACACAGGTTTCCACACTGGACAGGCCTTCTTGCTTGGGGTCTCGTTCTCTGTGGCCATCATCTTAGAATTCTTAACAATTTTATTTTTAAATTTGGGTTTTGTAAATGAACTCTGAGGGGCCATTTGGAGCATGTCTTTGGCTCATGTGAGATCTAGTGTCTTTTCACCTTCCTGGGTCCTTCCTTCCTGGGATAGCTTCTTCTCTTCCCTGCAGGGAACAGAAATCAGCTTGAATGGCTGGGGAAGGCCTCCATTTTGCTGTTGCGCAGTGAAGGCAGTGGGCTAGGCAGGGCACTGAAAGAGATGGCTCAGGCACATGCCCCAGATGATCCTGGATTGCTTCACTGCTTATTCAGTGAGTTACCCAGCAGGACTCTCTTACCCACCTGTAGCAAGGTACCAAGTGTGTCCAGGTGCAAAGGCTTAATCCCTTGGAAGTCCTCCATCGGCCATGGGTTGCAGGCTGGGCTGTGAGAAGGGGAGACTGCTTTATGGATCATTGCTGGGACCCTGCATTTTTATTTTGTACTGGGCCCCACAAGATATGTAGTAGTCAGGGTAAAGGATTTAGAACAATCACATACCATGTTGTTCTCATCAAATTGACCAAAACATGAAATGGTAACCTTCAGTGACAGCAGGGGAGTAAGGAAATGGGTCCCCTCAATACTGCTGGTAAGGCTGTGGGACATCTATGGTACTTTTCATTCAGATTTTTAAATTTGAAATTAAATTCCCTGTAAGTTCATTTCTATGAATTCAAAGGTATAATGTTAACTAGACTAACTTAATCTTTTCTGTCTTCCTTTGGCCTTCGGTAAGGGTAGACAAGTTTGCCAGTTATACTACCCGTTATTATCAAAGGAATGACTGCTTACATTGCAAAACATTATCCAGGTAACAGTTACTGTTGTTATGGTTATTATCTGGGACAGGCAGGCACACAAAATGGAAATACTGCCCCTCTCCCATCTGCCCTGAGCCTAACATCTTGGTGTGTCACATGACAAGTTTTTAATTTTGAATTCCATGTAAATTTTGACCACACATTTAAACACACACACAGACACAGAAGACAGAGCACTGTTTTATTGCCCACCACCCTTTGCCTTTGTAGCAAACCACATGTGCTCCATGCAATGGCCTGAGCTATAAAATAATACATAATTAAAAAGTGTAGGAGCAACGATATCTTACGTGAAGACATTACTTCTCTTTAAATTTCTAGCCTTATCTGAGAGGGCAGGGGACGTATGAACTTCCTGGTGTGTGTGTGTTTGTGTGTGTGTAACCAGAGTCTCCATACATGGGATTTTGTAGAAGAATATTTTTTTGATGTTCCTTCTTTCCATTAGATGTGCAAATCACTATTCCACATCGTGTCTATTAATCTCAGTGAGTCATCACTTTTCTTCCCTTGCCTTCAATTCTTGTCCCTCTTTCCTCCATTAGGTATTAACTGGAACCTGCCTTCTAATTCTGAGCAATTAAAGGAGCATAGTTAATCTTAGGAGTTGAACGTAAATGACAAAGAATGTGGTACTATCCTTTTAGCACTCCATTTATTCCATTGTAATTTCTGATGTAAGAAAAAAATCCACAGCTCATTTAATTAATGTATAACTACAAGTGAGATATATTGGGAGCAGAACAGCCCTCTCTCCACACACACACAGAATCTGAAGTTGTTATCAAACTATATTTAAGTGAAAGAAAAGAAGTCTTAGAATATTACATTGTCCAAAAAAGATCTGTAAGGAACGACAGCTACCTACCACTCAGCTCTTGTTAATTCTGGACTGGTCAATGTCTTTTAAAATTAACAATTAAAAGCAATTAATGCAACATTCTGACCTTCTTTCTCTCCCTATACTTTCCCTGTTCTCCTTCCTTCCACTCCCCTTTCTCTTGATAATTTGTATTTTTTTAGTTTCTGAAATAAAATATTTCTTTTTTTTCCAAGATTTTATTTATTTATTCGACAGAGATAGAGACAGCCAGCGAGAGAGGGAACACAAGCAGGGCAGTGGGAGAGGAAGAAGCAGGCTCCTAGCGGAAGAGCCTGATGTGGGGCTCGATCCCAGAACGCCAGGATCACGCCCTGAGCCGAAGGCAGACGCTTTAACTGCTGTGCCCCCCAGGCACCCCTGAAATAAAATATTTCTTGAGTTTATACACAATGTGATTATCAAGTGAAGAACTCTGGTAATTCTGCTAGTTAACAGATATGTAACAGTTTATTGATACACTGAGGCACTGTATACTGACCTCGAATTTAGAATCCAGTTGTTTTCCTAAGGTCTAGGCATTATAATAGTGTTCATTTCATCTACAAAATCTTTAGAGTCAAAATATTTTTAGCTATAATCATTTGTCCTGTTTAAAAGGATTGTCAGATATTTGTGAATTTTCATATGTGTAAGTTCAGTGGAAATATTAAGGTACTTAAAGAGTTAACATACGTGGTAAAGTCTTCACAGTTCTCAAAGTAATTTCTCCAACATAACTCTGTAAAGACTCATGCTGAGGTCATAATGTAAATTTCTCATATTATCAGATGCACCAACAAAAAAAGGTTTATGGTATCCAGTCTTCATATTTAAGGGAAACTGTTGTCTTTTAAAGAAGGTACAATTATATGAAATCACTATGACCGGACTTCTGCCATTTAAGGTTTTCACTCTGAAGCTAAATTATAATGTTTTTGCACAGATTTTCTATGAGTTTAAGGGTTTTTATAAAATAATATCATACAAAATTAATATTTGTGTTGCTAGCAAGAAAAAAGTAACAAAATTAAAAATGGATGAGCTGTAAGGAATCGCCCTAGACATCATCTAGAACAAGTCCTTGGGCTCTCTGATCTGTAGAATGTTATTGCTCCCTTACCCTAAACTTTCTTCTTTAGTTTTAATAGAACAATTATAAATGAAAGCTTACTTATTTTCTTTCTGCACTTAATTGGACCATCTTGTATATTCTCAGTGGAAAATACTGTTATAGATACTGAATTTAGCAATATGAATGAGTTATTCTCTTAACTAATTCATTGCAAAAGCTAGTTGGAAAAACAAATTGTCTGACTCTACATCTAAAAATTCCTTGAATGGATGGGATTGTCTTTGTAATAATATAAGTAATTTCATGTATCTCTGATTATTAACCCAAAAAACATACACTCTCACTTACGGAATATCCATTAAGTACCAGGAAAATGTGAGCTTGTTTCTTATTTGTAGAAAACAACTTCAAGTCATAAAGCCTAAAGAGTTTCTATGTGTCCTTGATAGTCAGCTAGTAAAATCAGATGATTCAATATAAGTGGATATGCTGTGTCACTAGGTTTTGTACTAATAAGAATAGGAAGGAAAAGAGGTAAGGGCAAGAAATGATTCAAAAAATACCTCTACGAAAGGAAGGTCTGTGTCAAGGAGTCTTGGCAGTGAATCAACAAGAAATCTACAAGGGCTTGTTGTGTCAAGGCTTTCCTGATTCGGTAGTTTATATAAATTCATGTATTCATTCATTCAACAGCTACTTACTGAATGCCTACTTTGTGATAGGTACCATGCCCTTGTGCCCTCTACTCCCCTATACACGACCTCCTCCTCAGCCCCAGAAGTCCATTGTCTTATGCAATTTTCACCTAGACAAATTTATTCTGACAATCTTATTGCATTTATTTCACTCAGGTTCAACGTGTTCGGGTTTTGGGTCTATTAGTTGTAGGAGATAATATTTGAAATTAAAGCAAAATAAAGCAAAAGTCTATATACTTGAAGTCCTTAGGGGAGAAAGCAACATCATTGGTAGGAACATGAGAAAGGATTACACAGACTCCAAGACACAAAAGGACTCTCAGAGATATAAAGAATACACTGAAAATGCAAGCCCATCTCTGAATATTTTGTGTTGTTGATTTTTGGTTGATGATCAGTTATCAGAAAAAATAATTGCCTCTAAATATCTTGAGATTATTTTGCAGTATGTCTGCTATCTCTGACTGTTAATAGTTACTCTCTAGCAACATTATTTTTTTTAATTGAAAAAAAAAGGCAGAATGTTATCAAACTTTTGCACTATAAAAGATATAAACTATCTGTCTCTTTTAAAACCTTATTGTGCGACGATTAAATGCATCTAAAAATAATCATTGGTAAACCTGGATTAAATCTGAAAACATAGGGAATCAGAAATACAATAACAAAAAATTTGGCATTATTCAATATGTGCACTGTGCTAGGGACTAATCGTTATAGTTTAAACTGTTTCATTTGTTCTTTTCAAAATACCTATGAGGATATTTTATTATTAACCCCATTCTACATATGAGAAAACTGACACTTTAGAGATCCACTGATGTCACACAGCTGGTAAATTATAGATCCAGATAAAAACCTACATGTATCTGACTTGAGTGTCTTCTCTCTTTCCTAATCACTGTTTCCACTCTAAGTTTATTTTACAAACCCAAATCTAAAAGAGATGACAAGTGTCAGTTATATTCACTAGGATCTCCATATCCATATTTATTATCAGTTATTTAAAAATAATATTATAAGAACTTTTGTTGCAGTATTCTATCAAAGCTTCATGAGACCAATCATATCAGTTGATAAAACCAAAAGACAACCTACAGAATGGGAGAAGATATTTGCAAATGTCTTACCAGATAAAGGACTAGTATCCAAAATCTATAAAGAACTTATCAAACTCAACACCCAAAAAACAAGTAATCCAATCAAGAAATGGGCAGAAAACAGGAAAAGACATTATTCCAAAGAATACATACAAATGGCCAATAGACACATGAAAAAATGCTCAACATCACTTGGAATCAGGGAAATACAAATCAGAACCACAATGAGATATCACCTCACACCAGTCAGAATGGCTAAAATTAACAAGTCAGGAAACAACAGATGTTGGCAAGCATGCTGAGAAAGGGGAACCCTCTTACACTATTGGTGGGAGTGCAAGGTGGTACAGCCACTCTGGAAAACAGTAGGGAGGTTCCTCAAAAAGTTGAAAATAGAGCTACCCTACCAGCAATTGCACTACTGGGTATTTACCGCAAAGATACAAATGTAGTGAACTGAAGGGGCACCTGCACCCCAATGTTTACAGCAGCAGTGTCCACAATAGCCAAACTACGGAAAGAGCCCAGATGTCCATCAACAGATGAATGGATAAAGAAGACATGGTGTATATATACAATGGAATATTACTCAGCCATTAAAAAAAAAGAAATCTTGCCATTTACAACAATGGCAATGGAACTAGAGGGGATTATGCTAAGTGAAAAAAGTCAATCAGAGAAAGACAATTATCTTACAATTTCACTCATATGTGGAATTTAAGAAACAAAACAGGATCATAGGGTAGGGGAGGGAAAAAGAGGGAGAGAATCCATAAGAGACTCTTAATCATAGGAAACAAACTGAGGGGTGCTGGATGGCCAGGGAATGGGGGGATGGGATAACTGGGGGATGGACATTAAGGAGGGCATGTGATAAAATATAAGGGCACTGGGTGTTATATAAGATAATGAATCACTGAATTCTACCTCTGAGACTAATAATATACTATATGTTAAGTAACTGAATTTAAATTTAAAAAATAGTAAAAAAAAAAAAAAAAAAAAAAAAAAAAAAAGAACACCAAAACATGATCCATGAAAGAACAAATTGATGAAATGCAGTTCATCAGGATAATTTCTACTCTTTGATGAGGAAAGAAAGATAAATCATAGACTTCAGAGGAAATACTTACAAATCATACAGCTAATAAAAGACTTGCCAGGATACATAAAGAATTCTCAAAATGCAATAACAAAAAATTAAAATATAAGCGAAATGAAGTTTCAACAATTAATTTCATCAAAAAACTTACATGGTTGGCAAATGAGTACAGGAAAAGATGCTCAACACTATTAGTCTTAGGAACATTCAAATTAAAAACACTAGAAATCAGACTTCCTATTCTGGAAAGATAGAGAGGATATACTTTTCTCTATTCTTCCCACCAAATGCAGCTGAAACCCTTGGACATTATATACAAGACAACATAAGAAAATTCAGACAGGTGATGAGAAAACTGACAGAAGCAGGCAGTCTAGACCCAAGGGATGACATGGAGGTGAGCGCCCTGGAATTTCTCTTTACCTCACGTATCTCTGACTGGTGAGAGAGAGGCTAGCAACCCACAGACACCAATGGGAACAGACGAAAGTCCCAAAAATGTTTTTTTCTCTACAGTCAAAATAATGGCAAAAGGCGTGCTAGGAAAACAGAAAATTTTTAGACACTAACTGCATTATTCCAATCAAAAACCGTTGACTCTTCTGGGAAAATATCACTCAGGAATGCAGGGGAAATCAAGACATTCTGTGATAAAGGAAAACTAAGAAAATGTATTGCCACCAGTCCCACTGTGAAAGAACTGCTAAAAGGAATTATGTAAACAAAAATTAAATGATAACAGAAGGAATCTTGGATCATCAGGAAGAGAAAACAAAGAATAAAACTATCCTTAAGTCTCACTGACTCTCCTTTACCTCTTGTGTTTTCTAAATTGATATTTGAAGCAAAATTATCAGTTGAAGCAAAATTATATCATCCATGAAAAAGAAAAAGACCAATCATCTCAAGTGAAAAGAAAGGGCTGATATTGGCCTCAACCAAGAGACGTGAGCTCTGCTGGTCAGGCACAGTCTCTTAGAGCAGAGATGACTGTGGATCATATAAATAATGTTTTTGGGGAATTATGGATCTCAAGGATTGTTGGAGTTTAGGGGCAGAAGTGTGTTGAAAATTGCTTGAGGCTGTTATTAACTGGCTTCAGAGTGGTGTTTAATGGAATGCTTGCTTTGTGTCTGAAGAGCTAAATTGAAGAAAGGAATTACTCGGTTGTAAATTGTTCTCAATCAAGTGAATGGATTTTAACCTGGTTCTGATAGCAAGTTGTTGCTATAAGTATAAAACAACAGTTTTTCCTAGGAGTGTAAGAAGTTTTAAAACTCAACGCCGTTAAAATTGTAAATTATATCCCAATGTGGTCAATATTTTGGGTTTCTATTTTATTTTATTTTATTTTATTTTATTTTATTTTATTTTAGATTTATTTATTTGAGCAAGAGAGTGTGCATGCATGCAGGGGGGCAGGGCAGAGGGAGAGGGAGAGAGAGCCTTAAGCAGAGGTCATGCTGAGGGTGGAGCTGGATGCAGGGCTCCATCCCAGGACCCTGAGATCAGGATTTGAGCTGATAGCAAGAGCCCTTTGCTTAACCGACTGAGTTACCCAGGTGCCCCAAGAGCTTCTTTTTATAATAGAATAGAAATCCTTTTCCTCTATAATACCTAAAATAAATAAATAAATAAATAAATAAATAAATAAATAATGGCATATATTATATATATATGACATTTATCTCATATGAGAATACACTATTCAACATTATTTTGTTGGTTGCTAAACATCTTCTCAGTGTCAGCTCTAGTTCCATGCTGGTATCGATGCTTCAAGTCTTTTCTCATAAAATTTGAGTAAAGAATGCATTATGGTGGGTTGCTTGAAATGTGTCTCTATATGAAAAAGCAATACTTAATAGTAATATTTGCATATCTTGCTGAAAATGTCTTCTTATTGGCACCAAATAAAATTATTTCAGTAGCATTAAAATAATAAGTAAAATAATAAGATAAATAGAATAATAAGCAAAATAATAAGTAAGCAAAATAATTCTCATTCAAGAAACTCTTCTTGGAGAAATTTTAACTGGTGTCCTTGTTCATCTTCACTAGAGTGAAGACATTTTGCCATTATCTTTTCTACAGGTCTTTCACTCATGTACATTTAAACTAATTTCTGACAGTAACATTGTCATAAAAAGTGAGAGAGTGAATATGAATATTCACATACACACATTTTATAGTTTGAGAGGAAACTCCTGAAGTCAGACTGTCTGTATTCAAATCCTGGCTTTTTTTTCCCCATATGAGTGACCTTGGGCACATTACTTGACCACTCCTGGCTTGCAATTTCCTCCTCAACAAAACATAGGGTTTCAGAATCTACCTCACAGGTTACTCTAAGGAATAAAAGGTAGTACCTTTAGGATTGTCCCTGGTATAAGGCAGTCTTCTGTAGGTGTTAGTTGCTAACATTACCATTATTGTTATTTTATTACTGTTCAGATTTTATACAAATTAAATTATTAAAAGACAATATTATTTTCAATTTTTATAATTTATACAACATGTATTTGTTAAGCGGATACTGTATGTGTGCATGGCACTAGAGTAAATACAAGGAAAATAATTAAATTAAAAATGAATATGATGTTTTGCTTGCCCTTAAGAAACCACTATGAATGGCGTAAGGCAGGCATTCGATTTTAGATGCTTTTAGATGGACACTTTGTGTCAGCGCCATTTGTTCTTTGTAGGTCCAAATCCTCTCTATTTGATTAGAGTGTCTTTATACAAGATTTCTTAGTCTCAAGTAGTATTTATTTAAAACAGGAAATACATAAAAATTTAGAAGAATTCCCTCCTAACATCACTTTTGAGTTTCGAGTTAGGTCTACAGAAATATAATCTTTTGGAGAGTTGAGATACATATGGCACAAAATCTTTTTATATGAGAGATACATGGTCTTCCCATGTATTCAGATAATATTTTATGACCTCTGATGAAATTAAATCATTTCTTTTGTTTAGGTCTTTTTCCTACTTTATTTTAAAACTTTAAAGTTCATATGCTTTATTTATATTATAATTGGAATGATTCTCCCCTTTCTTTTTCTAGAAATAATGCTACTACTAATAATAAAGAAACAGCCTGTGTAAGATATGTTGCTAAACTTTGATACTTGAAGGAAAGCAAGATGGAGATTGTAATAAATGAATTAATTTTACAGAAATACTAGTTGATTCAAATCATAGTCTTATTTGCACAGTCACAATGCAGGATCAAGTTTAACTCATTCCGCTGAATGAGCCATTAACCGTATTTTGTTCAGCCACATTAAATAGATCTAGTTGTTATTTTTCCACATCATTTTTCTTCTTTTATCAGATTTTTAAACACAACACTCTCTAAAGACAGGAAAATAAGGCAAATGGCTTCTCAAATGTTTTGTACATTAGATGTTCCACAATGATGCCATCTACTAATTACTTTACTCTCATAATTTTCTGAGATCACCTAAAATTAATTAAATAAACGTAGAGTGGTTGTTACTATGTGCTAAACTCTGTGTTACGCCCCAGCAGTTCATAGCTATGAATAAGACAGCCATGCTCTCTGCCTTCATAAATCTGAAAGTCCATAGCAGAGAATGGTGCGCTTTCCAAAATGCTGGTAAAACCTTCTGTCTCTATGCATTTGACTGGCTTCTGAATTGATTATAAATTGGTTTTGTCTAATCAACTGATGATAATATTAAGTGAAAACAAAACTACCACACATGAATAATGATGGGGTTAGGTCACAGAAAAAATCTGTGCCTATGAGACCATGGCCATGTTTTTGATCATCATGACTAGTTCATTCCATTCTTTTTCATGATTGTAGCCTAAACACTTAAAACTAGGCAATTCTTGCAAGGGGGATTATGGTGGATATTGTGAATGTTTCCCCATTCCTGGGAAATGTTTTTCAAGTTGACCAGTAGCATTACCTTTATCTACAGAGAGCAAGACCTCGTCAATAAATAAACGTTTCCTTTGAAATGTATTGCCTTGAGACATTTCATTTCTTATAGTTAGGGTATATGCCACGTTAATATTTATCTCTGATCTCATCATTTTACAATACCTACTGCAGGTAAATTCTGAAGAAAATTTAATATCTCCTTCCAACATAGCAATAAACGACCCTCCTTGATAGAATTAAGACTGCAGTCTCCAACTTTGCTTTTCCAATGACTTACTTTGCTACAAAACTAAATGTTACATCAACATAAAGGCACTGATTTAATTTAATAAACATATTTGCATTTACCAGGCAATCAATAGCCTCAATTATGATATATTAGTTCAGGCGATAAATCAAATATCTCTAAAAAATAGTTATATGCCATTGTTTTTATGTGTGACTATAACAGTAAAAGTGTTTTATAAAAATTTTATTTTCATCAGTTGATATAAAACTTGACAAAAAGACCATAAGATAAAAATTCTAGTAATAAATACCATATAACTTTTAGAAAGGTAGTGGAAGATCAAAGATTTCATTGGTGATTTTATACCTAGTATTCTATATAAGATGGCGCATTTTATAGAAATCTGCTACTCCGTTGAGGTTTGTGCTTTCCCTCCCTCTCAAATCTCTTGTGAGTTCCACCATCTGTTTTTAAAAGAGCAATATACCTGTCTACCCTCCAGCTATTTTGCCTGTGACTCTAGCAATCAGATGAAACATTCAGTAACTTGAAAAAATAGCAGCTTTTTCTGTGCTGCAACCCCCTCCCCAGAAACAGCATTTAAACTCTCTACATGTGAGAGTAGAAAGCCTGTTTTCTTAGGCTTTGCCGTGTCAAACTAACTGCAGTTCACTGAGATGCCTTTGAATTAATGGATGGTGGAGGTAGAGGCAATCTTATTTAAGATCTTTTTTAAATAAGAAAAAAAATCATTGGTTTTTAGTTCAGTGTAAATTTTAATTCTACTTTACATAAATTTACTGTAAAAAGAATTCAAAACATTTTTATAAATAGTTTTTGGTTAGAGAATATTCCTCATTAAAAAAAAACAAAAAGAAGGAAAATATTCCTCATAGAACTTTGGAAAAACAAAAAAATGTAGAAAGAAAGGTGTGGTGGGTAAAATTTTAAGTTGACCTCCCACTGACCCTGGTTCTCATGAAATTCTCTCCCCTTTGAGTGTGGTTGGAACCTTTGAATATGATGTGATATAATTCCCATGATTATCACATGAGCCTTTCAAAGCAGAGTGGTTTTGTCCACTATAAGCAAAAGGGCAAGTCAGAGAGGTTAGAAGCATGAGAAAGATTTTATACTGTGGCTGGCTTTGGAGATGTGGGCAATGTGGAAGGGATTGAGAACGGCTTCCAGAAACTGAGAACAATGTCTAGGGGTAGCCAATAAGAAAATACAAGCTTCAGTCTGACAAATGCAAGGAACTGGATTCTACCAACAACCCGGAAGAGTCCCCTTCCTCAGACTGTCTGGATGAGAATGCAGTGAGACTAACACCGAGATCTCAGGCTTATGACTAAGTAGAAAATCCACCTTTGCTGGTCAGATTTAAATGAAAATGGTTGCCTAACATGTTGACTGACAGTTTGCATAAGCCATTTGCCTGTTATTGGGCATTTAGGTTATTTAGGGTGTATGAGTGTTTAATTGAGTATGGTCTCTGAAGGAAGACTACTGAAATTTATATTTCAACGCCATCGCAAGCTTGCTGTGTGATATGGAAAGTTCCTTAACATTTCTGTGCTTCAGTTTCCACAAACGTAAAATGGGTCTAACAATAGAACATATTTTATAGGGTTATTGTGTATGTTAAATGAATTAATATATAAAAAATACTTAGAAGAATTCATGGCATATAGGAAGGGCTTCAATAAATGTTAATTATTTATATCGTATCCCATATTTTTAGTTTTTACAACTGTTATGACAAACACCTAGATTAGAATTGTAATGGAAAATAATTAAATCACTGTATCAAGTCATTGTGCCATAATGAACACAACATCATTTTCTACTGCAAAATAGTTTGTAAATTATAACCTATAGAGAAACTTGTAGATGGTGAAAACCTTTTTTTTTTTTTTTAATGGGAGGGAACAATTCACAAAAATGGCAAGTGGTTGCTTCATCCTACACTCTTAGAACTTCTATGATATTTGAGCTCATGCTTTACTCAAATCGAGACCAATTTCGAGTTCATTTCTACGGTTCCCATAACTTCTTAGCTCATTTACTTATTCTGAATTATATTAAATTATTATTACAAACCATCAGAGGAAAGGAGAAATCTATCGTACAATGTAAAAAAAAACCTGGCACATATACTGCTATAAAATTATGAACCAATACATATCACCAAGTAGAAGCACAAATACAAATGCCCTTGGGAATAAGAAAGAGCGCTCGCTGTCCTGGCATACCGACCTTAGCTATGACAGAGGTTCTCAAACCTGAGGTCTCGCTTCAATGTAGATTCTGACTCTGCAGTCCTGAAGTGGGACCCAAACTTCTGCATTTGTTAAAAAAGGGCCAAAGGAAAACACAAGTCATTGGCCCACAGACCATGCTTTGAAGACAAAGAAGTAAAGAACGGCAGAACAGCAGGTTCACATGGTCCTTTTGCCGTGGGCAGAGGACTTTAAATAAAGTTTGTTTCTCTGTGAGTTTGCCCAGAGTTTGCCCAAATTTCTTGGCAATAGGGAACAAACATTCGAGTATATGTTTATGAATATAATTTACAATAACTCTCAAATCACCATGGTTTTTAAAGTCAGTTTTACTGTTGATTAGCATAGTTTCCAAGAGTCACATGAAAACCCTTGTTTATCAGAATTCAATCTTGCATCTAGCTTGAAGATCACATAGGGGGGATAGGCAAGGTTACCTAGAGAATGTCTTCACTACAGATAAACCACTTAATAAATTCAATAGTCCAAGGACACTGAAAAAACAATATTGACTCAGAGCCCATTGGTAATTCTTGGGCCACAGCCAATTACACTGGAGAACCTGCTATTGAGGCATATTTGCACTGGCTTTGCTTTTAAACCTATTTTATTTACAGCATAAATTGAAATTACTAGGCAGTAATAAGCTTTATCTTTTTAATTTCCTTCTTTTAAGTTCCCGTCATGATTTTAGTCTCTAAAAGCTTTTCCTTTTGTTTGATTAATTAAGCAAATTTATACACCCATTTACAAGGCATTTCCCCAAGTGTTACTGGAAAAACTAAGCATACATTTTGTACTCCACGTAGAGAAGGCTGGAATTATATAGGAGCCATCTAAATGATACATAAAATTTCCCCTTTACAATTAATATGCACACACAGAGAACTGCAGCTAGCAGGTTAGCACAGATTTGAGTGCTTCCCCGGATCCATCATTTTCTCAATACCAAGCTCTGGCGGACCCTGCTCTTACATAATTAAACAAAGCTCCTATTAGGTTTAATTTGATTACATGAACTAAGTATTTTCACTTTGTCTCTAATCTGATGACAACTTGTATAAGGAAATGGGAAGCAAGGTAAATTCATTTGGCCATTGTATGAACAAAGGAAACTCACATCTGCGGCTTCTGGTTATCAGAATGTACTTCCTTTGGCCTTCTTAGGTGGTCCCAGTTTGGGTAGGAAAGGTACCTGAGTTTGAATGGTTTAATGTTGTCAGTTCATGGGTAGAATTTTGTTTTTCTAGTTGACAAAGCAATGAGACAATAGTTCAAAGTGACTCCTTCATTCTTGATAGTAAAAGAGAAAATAATCCAAAATTTAGGGAAAGAAAGTTATTATCATACGGACCAGGAAAATATGAACGAAAAATTCATGTAGTTTCTACTACCATTTCCTTTCTTTATGGGCAAAAAAATTTTTTTTAAGATTTTATTTATTTATTTATTTATTTGACAGAGAGAGAGAGAGAACAAGTGAAGGGAGCAGCAGAGGGAGAGGGAGAAGCAGGCTCCCCACTGAGCAGGGAGCCCGATGCGGGGCTCAGTCCCAGGACCCTGAGATCATGACCTGAACTGAAGGGAGATACTTAACCTACTGAGCCACCGAGGAGCCCCAAGGGCAATTTGCCTTTCTTTCCTTCTTTCTTTCCTTCTTTCTTTC